>NC_092196.1:16347691-16686441 GCF_043641665.1 Enoplosus armatus | reverse complement strand
CACTGGATGATGATTCTCTGTCTGGCTCAGTGACACTACAGAACATCTGCTCGTAAGCTGTTTGTATCACCATATGTAAATCACATTTTCTTTTCTACCTGTACTGTACATAAACACCCACACACACACACATAGTTGCTGCAACACACAGAGTATAAGCTTACACACACACACACACACACACACACACACACAAATCCACGGATGGCATTTCTAACATCGTACGTAGCATCCTTGCCAATTACCACTTCTCTCCAGGTTCCATATGGGAGTGTAAAACTGTTGTGCACAATCACACATCCACTGAGATGTGACATTTCATTAAAATCTACACTTATCCATGAAAAGATCAAAAACACAGCTTACTAAAATCAGTGTTAGTTTTCATATCAGCGTTTAGTTTTAGTCCATTTACACAAAAAAGTTTGATTACATATTGATCCAGCAAGAGTCATTTTGTCAGATTAAATGTACTTTTAAAGGCAGGATAAGCAGTAATCTAATGGCTATGGTAAAATGACAGATTCAGCTTGAGACAAGGTGCACTATGTTACTGAGCAGCAGTCCTTCTTGAATATGTCCTTCATTTTGTGTGTGTGGTTTTACTCTGCAATGTATCAAATTAGTGGACTAACTTCAGATGCTTGAGAACTGAGTATCCAGTCAGACAGCTGTCTAAAACAATCTGGTCCCCCTTCATTTGTATTCACTGGAATAACAATCAGCATTGTGTAAGATAAAATGATTTCTGTTTGGTGAAGTGCTATGAAAGGGAAATCAATAAAATGTCCCCAAAAGTAACAAACATGTGTATATTTGTGTATTATGTAGCCTATGTGTTAGCATAGCTTACTGTTAGCTAAAAAGTCCCAATAAAGTAATAAGCTATAACATCATCTCTGTCTGCACATTGAGCAACTTCTTTTTTTAAGAACATTTCAATAACACTAAGTTTCTATGATGCTCCAACATAAAAAACAAACAAACAAACGTGTAGTTGTTGGCATGCTGATAAAATTAACAATAAATAATTATATCCATTTTAGATTGTGGACAGAAAATCCAATGTATGATTCAGTATCATAAAGCACCCCCTAAGCAAAAACACACTATGCACAAGCAAAGGCCAGTGTCACATAGTCTCAATGTTAGGCATGACTTTGGGTCTATTCAGTATACATACAAATGGATCTCTGAACCTGATTACATCCAATATTTTCAAATTTAAAAAGCAGATTTAAAATACAGAGGTGTCATTTTTGACACCTGAGAGGAACTTTAAATAGTAATACAAACCTTTCTTTCTTTCTTTCTTTTCTATTATTGATTGGGTAAAAAGTAAATACTGTAAATAAACAGTTTGGTGGAGAGAGGGCATGTGAATAAAGCTTTCTGAGGAATACCTGCAGTATGAATTATGATATTCTATATTGTAGTATTCTTGCATTAAGAAGTGCACGTTTTCATCCTCCAACATTATCCAACAAAAACAATTCTTTGTTTGAATATATTATTTTGCAAGTGTAAAGATATACACACAATTGTGCTGATAGATTTGTGCCACAGAGGTCAGGGCAAACTGAAGTAATGATAAAACAATTTTAGATACATTTTTACAAAACATGCACAAAGCATCCTTTTGGAAAGGCTATCATGTGTACTTTTTGTCATATCAGCACCATCTTGTGGTCCTCATTATTCCCACACTATGATGGGCTCCTAGGCGTGAGCTGAGATGCTGGGCTTTGATTCAGTGTAAGGGACTGTACAAACATTATTGGGGTGGGGTGAATCTTGTATTTGCTTTGAACCAACACCCTCCCTGCTAATACCCCAACTCAACCAATTTCAAGCTTAATGTGTTAAAGGAACAACAATTTTTACATAGCCCAACATACACTTTAGGAGTGGAGTGGATTCAGCAATTGCCAAAATGGTGGTCTCTGGTTACTGTTATGATACTATGTCCAGCTGCTCTTTATTTTTTGAACCAAGTGAAAAAATGGCATGCTCTTTAGAGACATAATGTTTAATCCCTACTAGCTATAGGGATCCACTGTTGTCTACTGTTTCTCAAATCTAACATTAAGCTTCTACTAGCTACTAGTTAATGAGTGAAGTGGAAAATAAAGCCCCGATACAGAGACATGATTGAGACATGATAGTTGTACTTTTTTTTATGTAATGTATAATATGATGAAATAAAATATAAATCTGGGGCAAGAAAAAACTAGACACTCCCTCATTCTCCCAAAAAAACGATCAGGCTACTCTCCCTTTAGTAAAAATAAATAATACATAACCCTTTTCTGACCCCCCAATATTTTCCATACACATAAAACACATAGATAATGTTGTTTGAATAATGAGCACAATATACAAGATAATGGAATTTGTGTGTTTCTCCTTTATGAAGAAATTCTTGCACATGTAAAATATTTGGATCTTTCTGTGAGAATACTTAGTTGTACCAACAATGTTCAAAAGAGGAGCCAATTGATAACACTGCTCTCACTTCTGGATTGGCTAAATACATACTGCTTTAAGTTGTTTGAATCACAGCCTTTTTGTTAGATGTAAAGATTGTACAGGATAGAATTATAGCAAGTAACATGAGTTTGGTTGTCTGGTTAATGCAGCATAAGCTTCAGCCATGATAGAATAATTACTGCATTTGATTTTTGTCAAATATTTCAATGATGTCAGCTGATGGATTATGAACACTTTCTTCATAGAAAGTATAAGAAACATGTAGTTCTAACCCTTGAAAACCCACCAAAGAATGATTAAAGACATGTTGTCAGCTTTATATTTTTATTACACCATAAAGCCTTTTCCATATATGTACACTATTACACATCTTCCTAATGTTATCTGATGCACATCAAATCACATTCAAACAGGCACAGTTCAAAGACAATCACAAAATTGTTTCGTCATGAGCAAAAAAATGTATGCATTTGCAAATGCATTTTGTGTAATAACACTCATCAAATAAGTGTGATTAGTCCCAGTAAACTTTATACCATGAGGTATTTAGCTTAAATCAGGCAGGGATGTTGTGATTGTAGTTCTTGACTGAGCCATCCAGTCCATGTACGGCTTTCCAGCCCTCTCTTCAGTCCTCTTCCCCATTGTCAGGATCCCTGCTGCTTGGTTCCTGGAGCCATGGAGGAGCTGGTGGAGTCGGCTCTGCAAGCGATCCTCATCTTCCTTCCGTTTACCCAGCGTGAGGATGCCGGCGGCGGCATCTCCTGTGAGCGGTCCCCCCAAGGTCTTGCTGCCAGAGCGACACAGCAGCACATAGAGGCGACAGGAACGAGATGGTTGTCTACAGCACTCAGACACGCTGTGAGCATCACAGGCCAGTTGAGACAGCAGCAACATCAAAACCAGCACCAGGACTTTCTGCTGGGCAAAAGAGATTAATTAACTGATCTAAGAATATGATCTGTATGCCTAAATAAAGACACTTAAAAAATAAGTAAGAATTATTGAGGATGTATGTTTTATGTGCTTACACCACTTGATTGATGCAAAGGACTGAATCAAGGATGGATAGACAAACTCCTATGCATAAAGGCTATGAATCACTGAATTTACAACAAAAAGATGCTGACATTTATTCTATATATACACATAATAAAACCTATCCTAACCTCTAGTGAGGGATACATAGAGTATCACCATGACCAACTGTTGGGATAATGGTCCAGTTCATCCATGCATTAATGATATGAATCACTGACTCTCCTATAACATCATACATAAGACGTTTATTCCACATACATGCTAAAACCTTAATCTTTAGTCAAAGTGATATTACATTAAAAAAATATCATCCATAAATCTAACAGAATGCATTTTATTTTTTTAAGTTCATATAATTGAAAATGTGTAACCTTTTATATTATACAGTTTTAGTAATGGCTAAGCAATTTGCCTAAATCCAAGACAAATTATTATTTTTGTTTATTCTTATAGAAACAGATATAGGCACATTTAGCCTAAACGAATCCTTAGACATACACAATGATACAAAGCACAAGCAAGACATAAATAATACAAATTACAATGAGCTCGGTAACATACTATGTAGAGACATTAATTACCAATGGCTACATGCCTGATCACCCCTCATGTTTCAACGTTTTAAAATGTCCCAGTAATGATCCATATTGATCCCCTGAACAGAGAAAACTATGTGTCACTATGTGAACTTGCTACTTAGGAACTCAGTGACATTGTGAAAGAATGTCAGGCATAAAACTCTCAATTGTAAATATAATAACGTGCAACACATTTTTCTCACATAAATTTAATTAAATTTAATTAAAAACTAACAACAAATGTGCCGAAACACTTTTAAGTCAGCTGCCTCCGTCTTGGTGAAGCCAAAACAACATGGAAATATAAAGCTCTTCAGAAAAATCTATATAGAAGTAGAAAGACATGGCCACAAACAAACTCATAAGTGAGTAACAACCCTTATACACGTTTGAATGAATGAATGTGCATTGACAAACAAATCGCTCACTCATTTTTAAATTTAAAAAATGTAAGTTAAGCTGTCTTACCCTGTTAGACGTGTCCATCCCAGCAGCTTTCTGGAAATTGGTCGGGAACCACGTCATCTTCTGGCTTGTATGAGGAGGAGTCATCTGATCTTCTTATCTCCCCATGGGAAGAACAAGTGTCTTTTATATTGTTCTGTGATGCCCAAAACGTCATTCAGGCCAACCACAAACATGACACAAAACCACCAATTCTCTTGTTGATGTCAGGCTCGCTGCCATTAATTAGTCTCCTGTGGCAGATCATCTCCAAGGAACTTCTCTGGACCTTTGATGAACTACAGGTATTTCTTTGTGGCCACATGCCAATGGTTTATGATGACATAACATTGTAATGAGTGGCTGGGGACAGAAATCAATTAGCTAATGTGTCCTATGAGTTTTAAAATATAAATATAGAAAAAGCCCACATGCCCTTTCTCAGTCCTAATGACAAACTCATTCAAAAGTCATGCTAATGAGCTTCTATGGGCTTTATTCTCTGGTACAAAAGGTGCCATACTGACACATCACTGACACAGTCTTGTGCATCATCCTCCTACACAGATTGTTCACTGGTGGGGTGAACAGTATTGATTAATCTACGGGCCCACAGCTGATAAGGACCCCAAGTACTAGTAGAGTTCAAGTAGGATTATTTTAATTGAAAAAATATTCTTTTGGGAAGCTAGTAACTCTTATCTACACCCCTGCTTCCGCATGACCTGCTTTATAAACCGTAGAATACTGGCACTCCCCTCAACACAAAAATCACTTGAAAGCAATTATTGACTTTCAGATAGTTTTTCATCTTTTCACCTTCACAGTAATTTACTTAATATTTGTTGCCATCTTATGGACAACAGGAAGCATTGCTTTAAACAGACAAACTAATCAATGATGAAATAAATGGCCTACTTCTTTTTTATTGATAAGAAAATAATTTTAGAACAAGAGAATTAACAGTGCATCAGAAGCAATCAATAAAGCTTTCAGAAGGTTTTATTGATTGTGTTAGATTCACTGTGAAAGCTGCTTTCAGAATGCTCTAACAAGCGAACAATGTCTGTTTGAAACCAATCAAAAGTCACTTCACTCACAGATTCACACATTTTGTGAATCCTGAATAACTAAAACATTTTCAGCAAAATATCAGTCTACGTACTGACTGATACATTGCTGAAATTCAAGTATCCTTGTAAAATAGATTTGCATGTTGCCCCGTTTGAAAGTCATTAAAGAGAAATGAACGAGAGGAGACAGGATAAACAATGAAGCCAGTTTTAATGGGCCACTAAAGGACTTTGCAGTGAAACATGTCTGGTTATTGTTTGACCCTCGTGTTGTGGCACTAACCCGTAATCCCTCGTCCCAGTCCCACATGCACCGGTTGTCCTGATCTGCACCACAGAACAACAAGTGTCAAATCACTGTATATGTGGAAGTAATGTTAAAAAAGAATCAGAATATCAATAGAACTAACAACAATTATTATAATATCAATCATTAATGTCTGTGTCTGCGAGAATTATTATAGCAATATATGTTCTTTTCGTACATTTTACATACAGTTTACATCTATATTCACTTTGTGTTGTTACTGACAGCAGTACCATGTTACTGTTGACCTTTGACCTCTAACAGGTAGGGTCAAATATTCCAGTTGTGACTGGCTGGTCAGCTCCGCCACTTACGGACGTGGGCTAGCTCCACCCCGGGGACCAAAACACCAACTCACGTAACATCACACACACAGCCCCTAGGGAGGAGACAAGGAGACCCAGTGGGGAGAGTCCAGGAATGCTGAAGAACTTAAATCCTAAGGAATGACACTGGAGATGTGTGGGGCTCGATGGAGGTTAACACCAGCAAGGGATGCAAGAAAAGAGTCAATGTGACTGAACACATCATCTCTTTTAGCTCTACAGCTCCCTGGTTTGTGCTGAAATAGTCATCTGTGACTCCTACTAAGCTCAGCCTAGTCAAGCTGCTCTACTTTGTGCACTTAAAATAAAAATGGCATCCTCTTCTTTGAAAGGAGTGACGGTTTGCACTCAGCTTTATGTCTACTATGGAAGAGGAAGAGTGTAAGCATGAAGAAATAAAAAAGCTCAAAGACATGCCGAGGAGTCTCTGGAAATGAAAAGGCAAATGTGTGGCAGAAAATGCCAATGTGAGGTAAAGCCTGTACCCACAGAGCTAGAGTACATAGTGGAGGGGCGTGTAACTAGCTCTGCCCAGAGAGAGACAGGGATATATAACTCATACCAGAAGTTTGTTACCAGCTGTTACACTTTTGGACTTTTCACAAGAGAGAAAACAAGAGAGAGACCTAAACTTCCTGGCTCAGATGAAAGATTATCTTCCAAATCTATGGCAGAGAAAAGTAAACATCGTCTTTCCAGTTTTCAATCCTGTTTATAAATGTGTGATAGAAGCGTGAGGTCTCTCTTTCTTTTCTCCTTCAGCCCTCTGGCCAACTCAAACCTCCTCTCAGACTTGTGTCTCACTTCTAACACGACGAGCCTTCCTCACCATCATCATCCCTTTAACTCTCTCAGCCACTTCCTCCAACTCCCTTTTGTTACTGGCTTCCTGCTTTTCTTCTACATCCTTCTGCTTTTCCATCTCTATCTCGCTTTCTCTGTCTCTCTTTGGGTAGAATTCTCTGTGGGCACAGGCTGCGGGTCAGCAGGATGTCGCGGGATCGTCACTGACCATCTCTTTCTCAGGGATGGCATCCAGAGGTCCTACTGCCCTCTGCTGCTGGCTCTGGAACTGAAATTGGAGCTGTGGTAGTGGTGGGGGTTGATGATAGGCTGGTGGCTTTGAGAAAGTTTGAACCAGGGGGAGAGCTGGTAGCTGGGGATGTTGCTGGGGAAGGGGATGGAGATAAGCCTGAGGTGCGGTCTGGGATTGGGGCTGAGTTTGGGAATGGTGTAGTGGTGGGGGCTGTGGGTGGGCCTTGGCCTGAGGCTGTTGCTGTATCTGGACCTGCTGTGGCTGGTGGTGAGGATGGTGCTGGAGCTGGGGAGAAGCTGCTCCGTTCTTACTGAGACCACAGGACTGGGCTGCACAGTGGATCTGACGCAGGGTGTCCAGCGCCTCGCTCTTAGCGTGCTTCAGCAGGTCTGCCTGGCCCTGAGATTGAGACAAAGTGAGAGAGAGAGAGGGGGACAGAAAGAGAGACCACTTTGTCAGCAACACATAACCATATAAGATTTTAGGGCAATAAAAATAGCAAGAAGCATCTTCGATATCCTTAGGACTGATTTAACTTAGCCTATCTGAATTAGATAACATCACCTAGTTCTGTGCTACCCTTTTGGCCTGGTCTCTTTTGAAAAGAGATTTTCCTTAGTGCATTAACTAGTAAGATGCAGAAGGGGGCAGTATAAAGCCATTGAAAGAGGGCCTTTGGTTGCCTGCCAGCCCTTACTACTGCTCCTCTCAGCTGGTGAATAGTGCTGTCATATGGTGATAATGTTATACTACGTTTCTGCTCTTTATTTGGGAGCAGACCAGAGTTGAATCCCTGCCATATGTGGAGGAAGTGGTCAGGGCTGGCATCCTGCTTTACAGCACTGTCAAGTCAATCTGGGCCACTGCCATGGCTGCCTGCTTCCTTAAGCTAGCTGTCTCTGCCATGTGGAAATGTGGTGGAGAGTTCTCCACACGCAGTTATTTCTGTGTGTGAGAGGTGCTTATATTATTAGAACTGGCTAAAAGAAAAAAGAAAAGAAATCTGACCACATGCTATTATAAAATTCCCTCCACTTCTATTGTCTTTAAATCCTTGACTCTTCCCCTTAGGCCTCTCAGCCTTGACACAACCCCCTCTCTTTCAGCGTGTCTGCTCCAACACTTTCCTTACACCACCATCCCTCCAACATCTGTTCACAAGCAAGTTGAAAGTCTCATCTGTGAATCTGCATATTTTCCTTCCCTCCCACTGAACTTCACTCTGGACTCAGTATGACCCGCTGTGACAGCTCGTTAAGTTAACATCCCTGTGAAGAGGCAAAGGCTGACCAGACCCCAGTGTAAATGGTAAAAGGGATAAAGTTCTCAGTACCCCAAGGCAGGCACAGCAGTCTAACATATTGCAGAAAGAGTAAAGGTGCTGCCCTGCACACAACGTCCAACACTCTATTCCCAGGCGATGTTAACATGCTGCAAGTGGCCTTTTACCTGAGCCACTCCAGCACACAGACCACAAGCATGAATAAGTCATATGTTTGAAAAACAGAAATTATGTAAGTCATGACTCACCAGGCATAAAATAAGACAGCAAGAAGCCTGTCCTGTGCTGCCAGAGCCAAATCACGACGGCACTTGTATTCGGGTACATTCACCCCTAAAGCTGGCCTAAAGCCATCCACAGGGGGCTAAGCCCAAGCAACGGCAGCCACCAAATCCCACCACTATATCCTCATTAAATTCTATCCTAATCTCCTCCTTGTTTGTCAAAATCAGTCCATCCCCTTTAATAGAACCATCAGCAGGCAATAACCTGCCTTTACTGTATATTACTTTAAGGTTGTAGATGTAGAGAGTGTTATGTGACAGCGGAGCACGAGCAGGACTGACAGCCATGCACCTCAACTTGAACTTCTCGTTTATGGACTCAATAAGTTCCCACTTGAGCCATCACCTATATAGAACAAAACAAATATATGAGCTCAAGAGTGAAACAGCATAAAATGAGTGCTGGCAAGACAAAACAGGGCCAAATTTGTGATGGTTGGCCACCTAGAGCTAAAATTTAAACTACTTTAGCAAGGGCTCGATTAGATGTGATAAAATACCATTTAATTACAGTAGAAACTACAATGGTGAGTGATTTGGGAGACAACAAGATGCAGCATGTTTTTGGAGCCCATTATTTTTCTTTAAAATGGCTGCAATATGCTTGACACTTTCTTCCGAGCATCTTCCTCTTTTTGTCTATCTGATGCTTTTCTCTTGACAGGGAGCTAAGATGAGTGACAGGGCGGTATCATGGGTAGAAATAGGCAAATACCCTCATTCACCATGACAGGTCTGATCTGACTGTTACTGTCAAAGTAAGGGTGGAGAGGGAGATGGGGAAACAGAGAGTGAGAGACAGAGAGAAGACACGACTCTTTCTCTCTCTCTTACTTCCTCACAGCTTCCTTACCATCTAACAGCGAGTGCTTCCAGGCCTGCTGAGGATCTGGAGAGGCTGACAGGTGAAATAACTGGGCATGGCTGCCAGCCTTGGCAAACGGGCAACAGGCTCTCACCAAATGTTCAGTATGAGACACAGATTACAACTGAAGAATGAGAAGAGAAACGCAGAGATGCCTTCATGTTGAGATTGTGGCTCATCAAAGAAATTAGAGAACCAGGAAAGGACGAAAGAGGGATGTATGTGTTTGGAGTGTATGTGTTTGTGTTCTTCAGGACCTGTACTCCTCCAGGACCCTGAGGAGAGCAGGGAAGATCGCTGCTGACCCTTCCCACCCCGGACACCATCTGTTCGACCCCCTCCCCTCTGGCAGGAGGCTGCGGTCCATCAGGACCAAAACCTCCCGCCACAAAAACAGTTTCTTCAAACCTACATTGACCCCCCCCCACCCCCCCCCCCCCACGGACACAAACACAAGTTATACGTTATATTAACGTACATCACCCCTGTCCCCCCTGCCTTACATTAACGCACCCACCCCCTACTGGACACTTTATCTGGACACTTTACCTTATTTTGGTCACTGCACTGTTGTTATTTATCTTATCTTATCTTATTTTTATTTTTATTCTTATTTTACCTTTTATATTCTACTTATTTGTTGTCAAAACAATAGCACCTTCAGACCACGGCAAATTCTTTGTAATGTATGTTACTTGGCAATAAACAGTTTCTGATTCTGATTCTGATTCTGAGAGACAGGAATAAGAAGTTTAGGGGTGATTGGTATAGAGGGAATGTGGGTGAGGTAGGGATTAGGTTTGGGTGTCCATCTGTTATGTTACTTAAGCACACAATTTCACATTACCCCATTCTAGAGAGTACAATGAAGCTTAATTACAATAAATCTGGAAGTTGTTGAATTGGGTCAAGAAAAAAGCAAGAACACAAATACTTTTAAAACTGACTTACTAGTGCTATAGCCATAACCTTTACTGCTGCTGAAACGTTTAATCAGCTAATCATCAACCTAGTTATTTCAGCAGCTTCCCAAATTTTAGGATTTGCTGCTTTTAACTGTTTTATGTCATTGTAAATTAAATCTATTTTGTTTGACAGTTTGTCAAGCAACAAGCAAAGATGTCACTTTCATTTCTGGGTCATTTTTCACTATTTTCTGACATTGTATAGACTAAACTATTAATAAATTAAATGAAAAATGATTGATGTATTTATTGTTATTGAAATAATTGTTAGTTACTAATCTTTACTATCATCCTACTCGATAAGGCAGACCTGAAAAGGGAAAGAAGAATCAAGCAATCAGACATTTACCTAACCTGACACTCAAGCAAAAAGCTCAGCCAAGGGAGCTTCACTCAATACTGAATGATTTCAGGGTGATGAGATGAGATAAAAATATCCAGGCTGCTCTGTCCTTATTTAGCTAAACAGGCCCACTGTGCAGAGCACAGTCTGAGCAGCGTGTGGTGGTTTATCAGTGCTGGTATGACCACCGGTACTCATAAAGGCGTTGAGCAACCTTATCTCCCCATGTGGCAGGCAGAGACAAGAATGCATTTTGCTGAGCATCATCTTCAAGGCATGACCAAGGGGCCCAATGTACCCTTGTGAGAAATAATAGAGCAGCATGTGTGTGTGTACAAACAAGTGTGAACAATCCTATCATGTCAAGATAGTTTCATGAGTAAATAAAATTTACAGAACTTTGAATCAACAGTAATTAATTAAGAGATTTAGGGATTAGAGAGGAGGCAAACACAATTAGCCCAGAGAGCTTTCTTAAGACACCATGTCCAGCTGGTTATACGGTTTGGGTCTCCAGAATAATATAGGGGTCTTTGTTGTGTGGTTCAGTCCATCTTACCTTGAGGACAGTGATGTTCCAAGCGTAGCTCTCCATGGCCTTCTGAAGTTTGCGGCCTTTCAAACCCTCCTTTGCCCCAATGCGATGCAGGTCCTCATGGAAGTCCAGACCTGGACACAAACACACACATGACATGTGAATTATAAATAGAATACACAATAAGTTTATATCAGTAATTTATGAGCAGAAATTGAATTGTCCTTAAACAAGTGCAAACATCTTAATTATACACACAGGACAATTACTTCACTTAAACCTCATTAAAGAATGTGGCTGAATGTGTCTTATCCTGTTGAGAGTTGTTGACAGCTGCTGTTGTATTTTGTATTGTGTATGTATTATCTTCATTTCATATTGTTTGCCGCAAACCTAACTGTATGTACTGTATGCGGGTAAGGGTGTCTATTTGCATGTATGACTGTTTGTGTGTGTGTGTGTGTGTGTATATATATACATATGTATGAATACATATACATATATACATGAAGGGGTGCATCTATGTGTGTGCATGTGTGCATTTCTTGTTTTTAATTGCACTATTGTTCTATTGCGCATTGTAGGGAGGTAGCCAGAGCATGAAATGTTTTCATTGCACTGGAATGCACTGCTTCTAATGCATATTACAATGACAATAAACTTGAACCTTTAAGTATATTTAAGTATAGGAGTTAAATAGAGAGTGCATACCTCCGACAAGGACGCAAAATCCTCTAGATTTGTTCTTTAATGAAATATAAAATGCTCAGACATCAAAATACAAATAGTTATAGATAATCATGGCATACATGTATCATTTTTAACTACAGTACATTAACAGTTGTTCAAGATAAAATACCAAAATGTTAAAAAAAAATCCTATTTCTCAATATTAAACATTCCTTTGAAAGTTTCTTAGTTCTGCACATAGATCCAAATCCATGAATCACTTGTTCTTTCAACCAAGTTTAAGTGAAATCTGTTAACTTGTATCTAACCCATGCTGTTAACTAACAGACAAGCAGAAGGGAAAACATTATGTCCTTAATGAAGTTAAGAATAGAACAATTTGCTTGCTCTTATGGTCACTGTTTCACTTTTGCAGTGTGCAACACAAAGTCTGCAGAACAAAAGACATCTAGCCAGCTCCTCATGAGCTGCTTAATGGCCACAAAAGCAGTTCAGCATACAATGTGCTGCATTGCTAATGGGGGTAAAATTGAGGTAGCGCAATGCAGGCTAATCTTTAATTGGTCTATCAGTAGGTCCAGCTTCATTTAGCCCAGGCAGACCATTACTAATCCTCTGGGCTTTAAGAACAAACTCCTCCTAAAGCTGTATGTCTCAGCCTGCTTGTCAACTGACCTTATGCCACTCCAGCTTTGATTCACTGACGAAACATAATACATTTTAATTCACAGAAAGCCCATCATCACAAGTCATATCATTCTTTAATCCTCAAGTCTTTTCAGTAACTAGTCGGCAGATACGGTACCTCAGCTGCTGTCAAGAGAAGTCTTTAATTAAATTCATTTCTGTTGGAGAGCAGGAGACTCACCTCAGTCCAGTGGCAGACTCTTGCTAATGTTTTGAAAAATAACTGTAAATGACATTTTCCAAGGGTAGAGATAATATTTATGCAACAGCTACATAATACTGAATATCAGAATCAGGATCAGAATAGTCAAATTCTTTGGTTTAATATTCAAAACTCTTACAATAAAAGTATGCCATGCACTCCCTATCTAATCATGCAGTAATATTGTCTCCCACCACACGAAAATGTTGTTCTTAGAGAATATCCTGATGCATGCATCAGGCCTCAAATGAACAAATGCTTACAAACGTGTGCACATGTACACACATATACACAGGCCTCCTCACCTGAGCACCAAAAGCCAAAAAGAAAAAAAAAGGTATCACAAATCCCTGTCTTGCCAAATTCCTGTTCAAGATACTGTACTTGTGAGCTCTATCCTAAATACAACTCACTCTACTCACATCATCTATACTACCTCTACTTTATGAATCAATACAAACAAAACAACAAAACAAACCCAGTTTTCTTGGAACCACACCACATGTATGCAAATGTCAGTCCAGCAACTTGACATAACTATATGTTTTGACAGTCACAACAAGAACATCTTTCCAAAATAATCTGCAGCACACTTAAAACAGAGCAAGAGGTCAAGAAGTAAATACAGAAAATACAATCTCTGGCCTTCAGCGCACACCACACTCAACCTTGCATAAAAGAGCCAGGAACCCTGTTGTTCTTTAATTTCCATATAATTGGTGATGTACAGCCATTGCAGAATATCTGTTTCTGAGCCTGAAAGTTGTGTTAACAGGGTTTAGGGCTGATTTGATCTTGTAATCTGGTGTAGTTAATGGGCCGCTGCTGGTGCAGGGCTGAGCCAAAGCAGTTTGCAATCACAGGACTTTGGGAGTGAGGCAGACAGAGAGCCGAATAAGAGATGAAATTAGCTGGAGGCTGCTTGTCGCAATACAGCCTCTTCAAGCATTTAATTTACCAATTATTAAACATTTCCTTCCCCCAACAGTCACAGCACAGTTGCTGTTTCTTACTGTCACTTAAACTCTGTGAAATTTGCGTTAATAAACTAAATGTGGCCCCCATGGCACACTCTGATGAGACAGGATCTTATGCTTTGCTTCTCTAGTGGAAACAGAAAGAAAGAGAGAAATTAGTGCTTATACAGACAGGATGACTTAGGGGACAACAAATGTCTTTTCTGAGTAGACACACAAACACACACACACTTCAGTAAAGGCTTACAGTCACTGCATAAAGCAGAGAGGGTTTTTGCCTCAGCCCCTCTTATGCTCCAAATACACATGCACAGAAAAAGACAGACAGCTACAGCCAGAGAGAGAAAGGTAAGTAAATTATAAAATCAAACAGAATCTCCAAACAGGATCTGATGAAAAGAAATGATGAAAACAAAGATGGGAAATGGGGTGAGAAGGAAATCCATACAGTCAGATCAGTGTTTCATTAATTTATCGTAAGCCATACACACTGCAGAGCCCAGGCAGAACATCATCATTGCAAATAGAATGGGATTTTCCAGCTGCTGATGAGCTGGGAAAACAATGACTGTACAAAGCCAAGGAAGACAAAGATGTCTTTATCCCATGGATATCTATGGTAATAGAATCCACATGGAGTGGTTTCAAACCATACCAACACAGTCGGAGTGGTCAGACAGAGAGAGTCTTTGCATGGAAGGAGACATCAATAAATAAGCACAGTCAGGCGTGCAGGACGACAGCAGCTCCTAAACTCATACAGTGAGCGTGCACCTGTTCCACAGCCTGCTTTAACATGGAAGGATGCAGGGTTATATTCAACCAGACACCTGAACGCCTCACAATCTACATGTGGAGTACACAGAGATGCATGTTGTATTAATAAATTCATTAAGCCCTGCCCCCAAGGTAGCCACTGGTCTACTAGCATCTATAAGTTTCAAAAATAAAAGCACTTTTTTTCAGGACTGTCAATCAATCAATTTGTCACATGCAATCATACAAGGTACAATTACAGCGAAATGCCATCTCTGCCACTCTCCTTTCTTGTGGGACAAAAATGGCTAAAGGTTAAAATTGTACCAGCCACCACACGAGCAGATACAAATTTAGCATTTAGGGACACAAAGAATATACTAAATATACCTAGGAATATGTAAAATATTCCTGGGCTTATGTTAATAACATTTTCAGAAGGAAATTCTTCCAAGAGAAAAGCCTTTTTGAAGCGAGTAGAGCAAAGGCTAGTTAGGAGAAGGAGTGGGAGTTGTGCTCTCCATAAACAAACAGATTAGATATGCGTGCAGACTCATAGGCCAGTGTACAGAGTACACACACAGACACGAACACACAGTGGTAGCATCTGGAGGTGCCAGAGTGTGCATCCCAGCTGTCTATCTGGTCTCCCATTAGCAGTGTGTGTGATGGCGAGCCATCAATCGTGCCCAGGGGGGATCATACAGCACCTCTCCATCCTCATCAACACGTCAGCTTCACTGCCCAAATTAAACTGATTAACTGCAATAATGACAGGGCATAAACTGAACTGAAACTGGAAGAAAAGAAGAAAGTGAGGAGGGGCTGTTGGGAAGTAAGAGACATAGCAACCCAAAACTGACCTGCATCACCATTTCTCATCTCCTACTGTATGAGTGGTGAATCTGCCAATGTGCCACTCATTCCACGTTGCCTGGATTTAAAACGAAAGGCAAGCTAGGAGGTAAGAGGTTAGTTCAGGTCCCTCATTTCAGATCGCAGCCTGCGCGTCATTGTGATTATGGCTTTGTCACAACAGCATTTAGCTGATGAGCAGAGCACACTTTTACTGGCTAAGGCAGAAGTGTCAGGTCCAATCAAAGGCCTTAAATTAAATTTAGATGCACACACACACACACAAACACACACACACACACACACACACACACACACGCACACACATCTTACCTCATCCCATATTCCCTCTCTGATGCTGACAGCTCGTCCTCTAATAGCACCCCTTTTCCGCTTCTCACAAAGCCATTACACCAAATTATACCTTTGGCTTTTGGATCGATCATAGGTACAAAACCTTCAATTCCATGCAAATCCACCATCTCGCTCTTCATATGCCTCCACTCTCTGATTCTTTGTCTGTGTTCAGGCTGTTGCTATTGTCATCGTCTGTCTGAATATAATCACATGGCTTATGAGATGGCCTCTGAAGGGTGTATTCAGCGCTTGTCAGTCTATCAAAAGAAGTAAATTCATGCTTTCCCAGCCATCAGAAAGATACAGCATTTTTGTTGGGGAGTCATAGGTTCATCCCAATGTCCTCCAAGGTTTTTCTGCTCTCTAGAGCAGTGGTTCGCAACCTGGGGGTCCCGACCCCCATCATGGGTCAGCAAAGCTCCACGGGGGGTCGTGAAGCCCTCTTGATTTTAAGGGTGTAAGAATTTATATATATATAAATATAGTGCATGCATATGCATTTAATTAATTTCTGTGAAGAATAACTAAATCTAAGGGTTACTTTAGTTGTTTATATCTTTATTTATTTATTATAAAGCCAGGCTGCTTGGACTATTAAAATGTATGTATGATAGTAAAATAAAATAAAAAATAAAAAATAATAATAATCACAATAAGGACATAGAATTGTGTTCCTAGTAAAATAGGGGTCCCTTAAGAAAAAGGTTGGGAACCACTGCTCACACGCTTAAAATGAAATGAGAAACAGGCTAAACAAGACAAAGGTAACAGAAAGAGGGCGAAAGCCCATTTAGAGGGAATGTTGTAGCATTTGCGCAGGGAGACTGTCTCGCATTAGATCCACTGAAAATTAGATTGAAGTAGCTTAGCTCAACCCCTCAACATTTCTACTTGTCAGTTAAAACTACACTTAAAGCTTCATGGACCATTATGAAAGAATTCTGCATATATGCAAGCAAAAGCAGCAACAGATATACAGACAACAGGGACCTGATGAGACAGGATGCAGATGGAGAGGACAAAGAGCACTCTGAATGGACAGAAATGTATGCATTTGTTTATTTGACGCAGGGGGGAGATATACAATATAGCAGATCTAAAAATGTTGACTTACGTAGAGACAGTATCAAGCATCATAATTTTCCCATCAAGAAATTTTCCTATCTTGAAATGCTCTTAATTGATATTCAAGCACAGTTACAAATGTATATTTGCTTCTGTAATCATAAATGGATAATATTTTATACTTTGTGCTTGCATGTGCTGATGTAGATGGAGCTGTTATACATTAGTAACAAGAAAGGCAACATTATAACAATTTTGGGGAGAAATAATTGTGCATAAACCTTAACATGTAGTTAAATAACGTGATGAAACACTGCTGTTTGACTCGCACAGTTCTATATTCTGAGCTAATCTTACTAAAGTTAAACTTCATTTTCAAGGTTTAAAATTGCTATTTCCCTATTATGATTTAAGGCAGTAGGTTACATTATATAGCTCTTTTACAGATTAAAAGCTAAGTAATTGGATGGAACAGTGTCTGGCTGGAAATCCACATTATGTCAGAGGTAAAGCTGCTATTTGTACGTTATATTTTCCCTTTGTTCTTTTCAGCCTCGTATCGCTATCAAAACCACAACTACAATGAATGTCTGGAAGCATGAATGAACAGGCAGGTCAGTTGTCCACATTGAGAATGGCGGGGGTTCGGACTGAGGCTTGTGTGTTAGTGCTGGGGGCAGGGGAGTGGGCGATAGGGAAAGTGCTATGTTTGGCATGCAGCTGAGGCCCTTCAGGGCTGTCGCTCCAACCCTGCCTCATTGTATCATTCTTACATAACGCTGCATTTATGTGAAAACCTTGTAACTCCAAATTTGGGAATTTCCATGTTTTCACTTCAATTGGATTGTACGGATTATATGCTCCTTGAGAAAATGCTTCAACCCCTGGGCTTTTGAGGCCCTTTCAAATTAAATTACTTTAAACATGCATGCATGTGAGGCATGGAAAATGGTTGATTTTTACTGTAGCTCCTGAAAATTTGACATTTTGGAAGTACAAGGTTTTCACCTGACAGCAGCAGTAAACTGAGTATCAGCCTCCGGTATCCAGCTATACTGACACTGCTGTGAGTGTGGCTGTTTGGGGTTTAAGCTCCGCTTAACTCTGTAGTCATCGCCTTTGAAAATGCTTCCAGCTCTGGGCTGGGGAACCTCAGAACCAGGGGATAGCTCTGTGTTTGAAGCCCCACCGTTCAACCTACATCTCTGGCTGCACAACACAAATATCAGCTTGCCTTGTTGTGACGGGGGGAACGAGGCATATGCTTGCCTCTGTGTGACACCAGGGAGTAAAGCTGGGCATAGCAGGCTTAAATTGGCTTATCGGCCTCAGGATATTGGGTTGGCATGTGCCAGTGAGTGAGCCTTCCCTGGCTTCTTTGGGTTTATCATGCACAAAACACATAACAGCAACAACAACACACAAACTACAAATTACTTTCCACAATTACCCCAGCTTTGCTCTGTAATAGGCCTGAATCTGTAGGTTTCACATTTGTCTCAGTTACGTCTTCGGTTGCCTACAGCATTCGAGTGTGAGGTTTAAACATGCAAAATGAAGATGTCAGTATTCAAACTATGTTCTCCTATTTGAGGAGCTCTTCAGCCGAGGCACTGCTGTGTAGTAGAGAAGCGAGGCAAATGAGGAACAATTAGTGCTGAATGTAAAAGAGGCTGGAGAAGAAAAGCCACAGGATTTCTTGATTTTAAGCCATTTCTCTCCTAATGATCTTATTATGGTCAATTTTATCCTCTCCCCTAAAAGGCTGGAGCTCTTACATCAAGCACCCTTTTTTTTAAAACGCTGTAGTGACGAAATGCTTCTTTAATTCCATCCGTTTTGCCATCCCCCGCCTTTCAGTCCGCACTCCTTTTCATTTCTCTCCTCCTCTCAAAGGATGTTTATGCTCTCTGTCCTCTTTCTCCTGTCGCCCTTTGTCTGCGAGGCTGGCTCATTGTTTTCACCTGCCCACTGTCATGATAACTACTCCGTGCTGACTCACTGATGATGCTCTATTGACAGCAGCCACTACTGTTGATGTTGATAGAGATGGTGTGCAGTAGCAGAAGATCTATTAGGCAGGAGGACACGATACTGTAATATATTTGAAGGCTGCAGATGCGCGTTCTTACAGTACATGATTCATTTGGACCGTAAAGCAGAAGAGCTGAAAATATTAATCTCCTCAAATTAGTTTATGTTGCTCTGTGTCTTGTGATCTTATTTTTCTTAATAAAATTAATAAAAAGAGATATATGCCAGTAAGTGAGGTCATTTCATTTGCGTCTGATATGAATCTTGAATCGTGAGTCATTTTCCTCACAGAAGCGGAGTGATCTACCTTTTCCTGCCTCGTTTCAAGTGCTGCTGCTTCTTTCTTGATATGAAATATGATAATCCTTATTTGAAAAAACATGAATCACCTTAAGATAAGATTTTTTAAAAATCACTACTTTCAAACTATATATCAGCTTGGATTATTCATCCAGTTGTGATCAACATGTTTTACAGTGTAGAAAATGTAGAGGATGAGGACTCTGCCCATCCCATAATGCAGCATACCTTCCCGTTGTGCTTGTGTGAGCTTGGAGTAGACGACATCAGCCGACTCAATCAGTGTTCTACTGGTTTGGATCATCTAGAAGACAAAGACGACATGTAGTTAGTTTGAATCTCATCTCAGCATCATACCGGAGTCGTACCGGGAAACCGCAAGCAGAGACACAGCCAACAGCTATCATTTTAAAGTATTTGGGCTGAGCTCTGAGCTGCTATGTTTACAGGCACACTAACAATTCAGTCTTAACCCAATTAAGGCAACATAGCTGTCATGTAAATGTCTTTATCTGATTACTTTAATTGGGGTAAGATCCTAATCAGAGGAAGCAGATTCCTTCTAATTAATTGGGCGTGCAAACAATATAGTTCAGATTTCATTTGCCTTGCATGTAAGTACAAGAGAAAGCAAGATATAATTTCATGAGCAAAGCTAAATTGCAAGCAGTCTGTTTAGTATTACAGCCTCATAACTAGTGTTTAACTCTATAGGCTTGCAAAAAGCAAAGTAGGCCTTTAGACGTGTTTTTTAATCTAAAAAGACATGTCTTACCTTTTCTACTACTCTCACTTATTGTGATAGAATATATAGACTGTACATATACTCCCAATATATGTACATAAAACTACCTCTGTAACATATTATTCGTTAGAGCTGCAATGATTAGTCAATAAAAAGAAGGTGAATCTGCAACTTGTTTAATTAAAGTCTTTTTTTCTAGCAAAAATGCCAAAAATGTGATGGTTCCAGGTTTTCACATGAGAATTGGACCTGTTTATAGGCTCTTGTCTCTTGTCCGTATATAATATCTGTATGTTTGAGTTTGTTTATATTTGTGTAGTTTATCTTGTTTTACTGTATATCTGTATCCTCCTGTAAATGTGTTCTCTGTACAGTTTGTAAGTACATTGGAGATATGTGGCAACATACTTGGCATATATACTGTATATATGTGCATTGAAATTACATGTGTACTGGTGCCACAAAGAAACAAGAGTGGCAGAGATGCTCCTTCCTCTTTTCACCTCTAATTCTGACCAACACAACGCCATAGTTTGAGCCCTAAACATCATCCCACAGGCTGAGGAGGAGCAGCTGGACCAGCCCTGCAGTACTGAGGAGGAAGCTAATGAAGTTTCACACTGTGTATGTGCGAGTACACATGCATGTGCCTGCCTTTTCTTGTTTTGCTATACTTATGAGAACTGGTTTGAGGACGATTTTGTAAAGTGAGCTCATTTTGGACAGTCCCTACATTAAGGGCCTGGTTTAATCTAAGAATCTAAAGGAACAATCTTCACAAGTATTTGATGAACCTACATTTCCAAGAACTTCTTCACCAACCCCCAAAGAATGGATGTGAGCTGTATATGTAGATGAGAGTTGTAGTAATAGTGAAAGTAAGAGAGAAAAAATATTTCCAATAGCGACAAGCAAGAGTCTTGAATGCAACATGTCTTGAAGTTGCACTGCACTCCGGTCTTAAAAGTAGCACCTCTGCCTACTGTGGTGGATTTCTTCTTGTGTGACGGTTGAGTGTTGGTGCACAAAATGGTGAGCCTAAGAAGTCCTAGCTCTGAATCTCACTAACCTCACATTAGCTTTTGATTGAGACAACTTACTATTTGTTTGTGCCATTTTAGCTGCACTGTAAACATATCTGTACGCATATATATGTACAGATATGTGTGTATATGAGCTTGACTCATATAGCCTGGTGTTGGCAGCCATGCTCCCCTGTAGTCACACACATATATACACACACACACTGGGTCCTCTGTTCTTGAGTGGGGAGAGTGCCAACAGGCCAATCGCTGGGAAGCAAACACAAACGCTCAGCTGACCAGGCCCAAGCTTCAGGACAATTAAGTATGTAATATATGTACATCATTTTATGAACTCCTTAAACTATAATATCACCCTTGAAAAGTGCCCACCACTGATATAGTTCAACATTTAGGAGCATTTGTATGTGCTGGGCAATTAACAGGATGGTGAAAGGGATGGAACCTGTCATTATATGGTGACATAAGATGATTTAGTGAGAATACATTTCAATTCTAAATATTTTGATTAATAAGGTCACAAATATCCAATGATGTAACATGGATGACAAATATTTTTTGGTGTTAAAAGGTCTGAGAATGAATGTTCTAATCTCTAAAACTCCAAAATATGGATTCTGGATCTGCTTTTCTGCTTGTTCCCAGAAACTTCTTTTGTGGACTGGAGCGTGAGAGTTGCTTTGACAGTGCCAAGCCTCCTGCCTGGTACGAAGCCTCATAAAAGCCAAAGCAGATTCTATTTGGAGCTGCTCGCTGTGTCGCTCCTGATGTCAGTGCACTCCTGTAGGTGTCAGCAGCAGGAGAACCGATGATCTGAGCAGCGTGGACACAACAACCTTGTTCCTCACTCATGACCCACTTCACCGGCTCCCACCAAGCCTCACGGGAGGGGAGGAGTGGGGGAGAGGAAACAGCGGGTGATAACTAATTACAGGCAAAGTCCTCCAACCCCTTTTTGGGCCGTGCCAATGTCAAGTGGTGAAAAATGCAGTGTTCTTGCAAGAGAGGAGGCAGGATGGAGAAGGACATGTGGAATTATACAATGAGTAGCTGCAGCTTGACAATCTGACTGGTCAAATGGGTGGTTTTAGCCACATTTAGAGGCCTTGTAAAACACATCCAGCTGTGTGAATGCTTGAATCAAATGATAAGCAAACTAGCATTAAGGAAGGAAGCAAGCTAATCCTCCTCTTTGTTTTTTTTCTAATTTATTCTTGTAAGCACGTCACCTGTGAAGATCTGCTCAGAGGAGGAAGTGCACACAGGGACAGCCTCTGTTATCATACTTAAATGCTTGGTGAGTGCTTTTACATTTTATCTGACATAGATATTTACAGAGATGTTACACACAGTGTTACTGTCTCACATGAACACAGTATAAGATGCATATAAGTGTGTATGTATGCGTATTTACTGAATGTGTACTTCAATATTGAAATTATTATTGAATTTTAAAAGGAATTTCTGCAGAACACACAAGATGTGTAATAACAAATTCAGTCTTTCACAACAGCAGTATAAACATTTCTGCTTGCCTGACAGCATCACATGCTGGTACATACACTCTTTCATATGTGAGAAGGTTCTTTACCATGTCGTAGGCGTTGAGCACTTTGCGCAGCAGCTCAGGCACAGGACCCTGAGCTTCCATGGTGGGGTAAGTCTCGCTCAAGTCCACAGTCACCCTCAGTGACCGCTCACTGTTCATCAGCCAGGTAGACACTGTCAGGATACACTGCTTCATGTTGGCCGCCGGGGTCAGGCCACAGAGCTCCTTGAAGGACACCATGGCATTCTGGGAAAGAAAAGACATAATGAAGGATAGAAATTTGGGTATGAACAAGTTAAAAACGTATTCATACAAATAACTAACTCTATACGTGGCATTTGTGTCAATTTTGTTTTTATTTAATGGATGTTCACTCATTTTAAGCTGCTCTGAGAAGCAGCATTAATTAAACTAAGCGTTAAATATTCTGCATGTGGTGTCCTCTTTGTCCATGTGCTCTGAACCTCTTGCTGTCAACTTCCGATGTAACCAACTAAGGCACATTCCTGTGGAGTCATTGTGCTTGGCAAATGAAGTGACTGTGGTCCTAATGGAATGGTAAATATTGCTACGCCTTTTTGCAGATGACCTTGAGTTAGGAGATTCAATGAGAGGGATCGTGATACTCCCCTCAGACCAGAAACAAGATAAGATAGCAGCGGGTGTCTGTCTTGGTGACAGTAGGATTATCAGTTTCCCATAATGTCAGTCTGCTTATTCAACAGCCAAAGGCTCTGGAACCAAACTGCCTGAAGGTGCTAAGTACATTCAGTTACTCACTCATCTCTATATTTATCTTTCTTCTCTCGCTGCAAATATCCAGCTTAAAACTATCAAATATTAAGTAAATACCAAAGCATTCCTCTCCTTATATTTTAGCTTTCTGCTGCTAGATAAATAAATACATCTCTATCTCAACATGTCCTGTTTATTCAACGTAGTACTGATAGCAAATCTTGTTTTTTATTAGGGGCAGCTCTAGCTCATTTAGTAGAGCGGGTCTGCCACCAATCACAAAGTCAGTGATTCCAAACTTAAGCTCCTCCACTCCACATGTTGGAGTGTCATTGAGCAAGACACTGAACCCCAAATTGCTCCCAATGTATGTATCACTTTGAACAAAAGCATCAAAGAAAGTGATTGGCAGCATCAAGTTCAACAGCAGTTTGTCAGTCTAAAGACACTAAATTAAATTAAATTTAGAATATGCTGCCAGCCTCTGTTTCGCTCACTCTTCACCCATCCTGGGACTGCCTGCTTTCCAATCCACCAGTGCCAGAGTTTCCACACGCCTGGGTTCAAAGACTTTGCAGCCCCAGCAACGAGGCAACTGCCACTCACAGGGTTTCGTTCTTCTGCCAACATGGGAATTTAAGCAACCAAATCAGGCCCAGTTGTTTTTCACACGGCAACCCATCAGTCAGCTTGGTTAAAAGAGAGGGCGAGGTGAGAGAAGAGAAAGGGACAGTGAAAGAGAAGGAGATGAAAAAGAGCCGTCATGACATGAAGAACAAAAGTCTGAAACTGTAAAGATACAACAAGAGTGAGAGAGATGATGAGAAGTACTGAAGAAACAAGAGTCGGGTAAGAGAGTGTGAGAGAGAATAATTGATGCAGGGAAAACTAAGGGCAGAATAGAGAGAACAAGCCAGTGTTGGTATTTGGCAATCTGTCCACACACAGTGTGGGAACCAGCTGTCTCCCTGGGCTAGACCTCCAGGCCTGCAGAAAAATCCACCCCGCCACCCCCTACCCCAGAGGATGTGCTGTCACTGCGGGGCTCGACTCACCACTAGACAGAGAGGGTGGCCAGGAGACACAGTCGGCATCTGCATGCTGAGCCTCAGCCACAATTAACACCTCTTGGGCCACTGAGCACAGCCACAGAGAAACACAATGGTGGAAGCAGGACAGCTCTGGGGCTCTGGATTAAAACCCAGTGTGTGATTATGTGTGCTTGTGTGAACTATGACCATGTGTGACTACATGTGTTTATATCTCAGTGTGGTCTGAGCCGAAGTTATTAGCATTCATTATGCTTTGTATAATTCCACGCATGTGTGTGTGGGACCACATGCGTGGATGTTTTTCGATAATTGTTGTGCAATCAAACCCTTTCCAAGCCATGGTGTTAAAAAACCCAATGAGAGGCTTGTGTTTTTAATTACTCCCTTCCCCCACTTTACTCCCCTTCCAACATTCCCCAAATGAGAGCTCTGTGTCCGGTTACAACACTGCTTTTGTTTCTGTTTGCTGTTTCTGTGTATCTCTCTCCTCTTCTCTCTGGTTCACAGTATTAAGTGGTGGTGAATGTGCCTATGATGGTAAACACACTTTTCAGCAAATAAAAAGAAACTCCAGGCTGGCAGCTCTCCTCCAGCTCCATCAGCACTTTTAAGGTTCATGGGCAGCAGCACTCCGGAAAGGACTTCATTCAAGTCTCCCATAGAAATAGTTGATTTGCTGCCTAGACCCACATATCCTCCTGAGACCCGGAGAAAAAAAGGTTTTGCTTTTTTGATTTTTTTATGATAATTTAAGTATTGTGGTTTAGAGAAACATGTTGCAACAATTTTTTTTTCAAAAATATTGTTTATTGATTTTTTATTGACTGTCCCTTGTAGTGGACATCGGGACTTGCTTCATACAGAATGTAATGATGTAATTCTATGATACTGAATTCATTTTTGAGTGGATTTCTTTTAAAAATTATTTTCATGTCGTGAACATTAAAGTAAATGAAATTCTGACATTCAAACTCTTCAATCTACCAAACAGGGTTAGTTAAACATGATGCTAAAACAAAAATATATTTGGCTAAGTGCAAGTAGTTACTGGAATATCCTTACTGGTGCTTCGCACAATAAACATTTGAACACAAATCTAACCCTAACCCTAACCCTCTTCGACAACAGGGTTGAAACTTAAGTGATAAAGAAAGGAGAGGTATAAATTTAATGCACTTTTAGCAGATGTATTATTAAATATGTAAATCAACAGGGTCAATAATTTTCCAAGTCAAGTTTTTAACTGATTGTGTACTGTGTGTGTGTGTGTGTGTGTGTGTGTGTGTGTGTGTGTGTGTGTGATCAACAGTGTGAACAAAAACTGCTCTCATTTCCCTTTCTACACACTGTAATAGCAATAAACTTCAAAACCCTAGCTTACACATTGCTCCTGATCCATAACACACAATGTGTATCATCACTTTTCCCTGGCTTGGGCTCAGGCTCCTCAACAGCTGCAGTATCCTCCTCTGAGCTTTCATCTTCCTCCTCTCTCTGGCCCTCCTTTACCTCATCTTTAGGCAGCTCTAAATCAGAATCTCCTTCCACAATTCTTAACAAAATCCTCTCTACCTCACTTTGCCCTCTGCTCCTTGATGTATTACAAATGGAGGTTAGTAAGTCCTGATGTCCTCTACAAAGGACATTGAATAAAAGTTGTGTTATGAAAGGGTTAAAATTACTGTGACTTTTTAAAAATCTTACTAAATGGAAGCCAAGACTTTTATTTTTAAGAAACAACTTGATTTTTAGCAACAGAAACATGATATCTGGAAAAAATTGATGATTTACCTCTCTTGTTGGCATAAAATGTGGAAGTTGAAATTCCTGCCATTTTGAAAAGACAGTGCATGTGCTGTGTTGGCCCCACCCCCACAACTGGGCCATCAAATGAGAGCCCATAGTGTCCTCTTAAAAGGGACAGTATGATTCAGATAGATTCTATAAATTATGCTTGACTTAGAGGTCTCAGAGTCATGTCCCCTACAGAGGACAAAAATGAATTGCCGGGTCTTAGGAGGATATGAAGCATGGCAACCTATCAACCTATCGTAGCTGCCCACTGGTCAATGTTCATGGATCACCTCAGTCTTTTCAACAGTGAAACACACTTGTCATTCTGTTATTATTCAAAGCAGACCGCCTGGAAGCTTTGCTGTTTGAGGATAAAAGAAGTCTTAAAAGAGCTTAGTGAGGTGAAATAACACGTTTGACGGTGACATCTAAAGTGTGTGTGCGCACTGCTTTCATGGCTAAAGTTGTATACCATGATATCTGGGATTTTAGTGAGTATGAGTACAAAAGATATTTCTTTCTCACGTTAACGTCTAATCTTGGCCTCAGGTCAGAAGTGGCAAAGCTTCCAGAGCTGGAAGAGTTGATACCTTGTGGGATGTTGGCCACAGGCGCTGTTTCTGTGCTCCAGCTCTCTCCAGATCTAAGGCACCAGGCTCCACACAGCTGGCCTCTACAAAGCTACAAACTGCCCATTTTTTACATTTAAAAAGGCAAAGGCCTTATTCTAAAAACACCTTGATTTATCCTCTTTCAAGCCTTCCTCTCAACTTCACCTCTTTCATTTATTTCATCAACTTTTATCTTTTCACTTCAAAACGAAAAATTTACATTTCAAACCTGAGGATATTGTGATTTGGGGACCGGTAGATGCACCAATGTCGTTTGATCAGGTTAAAAGACACCGATTCACATCTAATCGTACACTTTTATTTTGCATGCAAGTCTATAGATTAGATTCTGAAGCCATTTGTTATGAGAGATGATTCAAAGCTACAGAACAGATTAGAGTGTCAGATGTGACACATGACATTTCCAAATTTAGCATAAGTTTGGATGTGTTTTATATATCTGTGTGTCTTCACATTGAGCCATCTTACCTTCCTCTTGTCCCATTCAGGCTGTAATTTGCTAAAATTACAGGATCAATTTCACCTCCCTAACATAAACATCTGTATTGGGATATTGGAGAGGAAAATTATGTCCTCTTTCAGAACATGCCTCTTTTCACATCTGAAAAATGCATGACAGCATACCACAGGATCTCTAATCACATCTCTGCTTATTTAGTTTGGTCTGGTCTTTTGTTTGCTGTGCCATTAGACCGAGGTTACTGCTTACTGAAGACAGCCGGACAGACCTTGGTATTTATGACCTGGATCATAAAAAGGAGTGTGTTACATTAGCTTGTGGTGGAACATATACGAGTCTATCTACTTTATGTCTACTTATACAGGACATCAACATTATATATTTGATTTTGTTAAGCATGTTGACTACTCATGCACAAGCAGGTCATCTCAGTAGTGAGAAAGCACTTTTTTCCTCACGCAAATATCTGCTCAAGAGTATCAAGTGACTTATTTGCACTTTGGGTTTACTGTCTCTGTCATATTACAGTCACTGTCAGTGTTTTGTCATTGTATTTTTTCATTTTATGGTTAGTTTTTTCATGTACAGCATTACTTACATTATTTATCCAGCCCTTCTACATACATTCTAAGAAGCACAATAAAAATAATGTACATTTCTTTCTTTCTTTTTTTTCCATTCTTAATCAATTTTTTACTACATAACACAATTTTTCCCTAGGTAGACAATGCATTGTTGATGGAGTTGTGTCAACAGTACAGCAAGATTATTTTTATTGTGTTACCTGTCAGAGAAGACAAGAGCCTGCCACTCTAAACTGACAAACAAACAACACGACACATGGCATGTAAAAGGCTCACTGGCTCTCCCTGTGTGAGTAATTTGTAGACTGAGCAAATGAGACAAGCTTTGTATCACATCCTTCATCACAAAGGCTTCTGCAACTGGTCATCAGCCAAATATACACAGGGGTTACTAATCTTCATTTGTTCATCTAGACGAGTTTTAAAGTAGTGCACTAAGTGCCTAGCAACCCAGTCCTCTCCCCTGGGCAGTAATTGTCCCTTATCAATGATTACACAATTCATAAACCTCATAATTGTACAGCAATGTCACTTTATTACCATTCTCTTCTACAACATTAATAGAGTACAATTAGTGACAAGCCTTTATTCACAACAGCATGTGAAGTGAGTCCAATCATCAACACTTACATCAGTTTGTACTTAGTGAAGCAATCAAAAGTTATGCAGTTATATTTGGTGGAAGAGGCTTCTCTTTCTTTTCATATCTTAACTTAAAACCCAATATGAAAACTAATGAATACTTTCCTGTTCTTTAGTGGATCTCTGTTAATTTTGTCATTATATGACCTTCATCTACTGTAATATAATATATGAAGTTCAGAATATCATGTAAATTGTTTTCGAGGTCTGCAGAGCATGAACATTAATGATTTTGATGATCCTACTTTCTTTACCCTAGCACTGCATTTACACCAAGACTTCTACAGACAAAAAGTATTGCATAATACAATAAGCTGATTTCCATTACTCTTAAAATGCAGCAGAAAGGAGATTAATGACTATAATCTTTTTCCCTTTTTATAAGGACAACAGGAGTGACAGGCACCTTCAGAAAACATCTACTCAATGTGTAGATACTTGGAAATGTTGGGTATTGTCACGTTTTCTTAAGAACTGATCAGCAATATTGAGATCAGCAATTTATTATCAGCGGGGATGCCCATAAGCCCTGCTCTGTTAGAAAAAAACATGTGTAATGTATATCCGACCTAAGCTACATACAAAGAGCACCCAATCTACTTGGATCAAGTGCTCAGTCTAAAAGAAACGGAAACAATAGAGCGAAGAAATGGTGGAGAACCAGTTCATCTAAACTGAAGACACTGAATGCCACCAAATGCACAAATCCATCATCACAAAGCAGTTTAAGACAATCAAAAGGCAAGAAGCTCAGACAAAACTCCTGCCCGACACAACCCAATAATAACCCAAACCATTAATATTGTACGTTTAAGTATGTCGTTCCTTACCTGCACATTTTCTCTGAGGTCTGTGGCCTCCCTGAGGGGCTGGGTGGAAGCTCTGAAAAGCTCGTCCACTACTTTGATCCCTGTGGTCTTGGTGGTGGTGTATTCCCGGGCCTTCCTACCCTTCCTGACAGACAGACCCCTCTTATGTGCCCTTCCTCCACCCCGCCTGTTGGTGATGGCTACATGGACAAACAGAGTGGTGTTGGGTAGAAACTCTCCTGTCAGAGATTGTAGAGGGACATGTCTATAGCCTGGCTGTAGGCACTCAAATGGGATGGTGTACTGGCCAATGAACTCATCTCCTATGTAGTCATCATCCAGCACAACAAAGCGCAGTACTGCAAGTTCCGGTAAATTGATCTGGAATTCAAAACTCTCATCAAAAATAGGGTTGTCACCATTCTGGGATACAGTCTTGGTTCTTTGCTCAGCACAGTCTGCTGGGATGCCATGAATCTCTACATATATGTAGGGCTCCACCACATCACCCTTAGCAGCAGAGCCACGAGGCTTGGGCAGATTCTGCCCACTGATGATCTTGATGTGAAGAAGCTGGGCAGACACCCCTGGCAGGGAATCCCTTGCATTGGCACTGAAATAGGATACCTCTTCCCTCATGATGGCTGGCCGCAAAACATACCCACAGTTGCCATTCTGCCTGAACCATCCTAGGTTGAGGTCCATCATCAGGCCTGGTGTCTGGTAGTTCATGGCCACAATCTGGCAGCCACACTTCCAGAAATCCTGGGGGTTCATGTTGCTGGCATCAATCCTCATAGGTGTGGGATATACCCTGGAGAGAAAGCGCTTGTTATAACAGACAAATTCCTCTGGGAACTCATTGGCAAACCTGTTTGCATCCACCTCATTGAAGGAGCAAATCTCCCAGTATTTTTGGTCCCTCTTAGAGATCTCAAAGTCCCTAAACTGGACTGACTTGCAGAGAGACACAAGATCAGACAGCTCCCTGCACAGTCTGAGTCTCTTGCAGCCTAAGCCGTTTAGTTGGTCCTTGTCATCAGCTCCAACTCTTCGAGACATTTCCAGACCCTCCTCCTCATCTGTCACATCCCCCTCAGCGTCCATGCAGCTGGGCGGTAGCCTCTTACCCTTGAGGAGGATTTTACCTTTGAGTTTCTCAGGGGAGGGTAGGTAGTTTTCCTCCTTGTTGGGGGATTCAATATGCAGCTTGTCCCCAAGAATCTTCTTTATGTGCTGTGCCATGACCCTCTGCTGGGGGATGCAGCAGTGGGTCACTAAGCAGAGAATCAGGGGATACTCAGAGCTCTCAAAAGCATATTGGTTTATAATGTCGAGGACTTTAGAGAAAGCTAGATGTGAGGCTACAGAACTGCCTACATACACCACTGGTTCATTATCAGGGCCATCCCATACAATGACCTCAATGCTGCGACAACCCATCCTTAGAGCTCTGATGTAGCTGCTGATGTCTGATGAACCCCAGAAATGGTCTTCCAGAAGGGAGGCATTATGTGCCGAGTTGATATAGTAGTGGGACAGAGGCTGGTTCATATCCTGGCACACACGTTTGTGCTGGGGGTCAAAGATGTGGCATTCGGAGGAGAGGAGGTAGTGTGTAAAGCCATCAATGGAGAGGTATCCCCTCTCTCTGCCTTCAGCGGACGGCTCAAATTTCTGAACAATATCCCTGCACATGTCCTCCGTTACACCTTCCACACCCTGCTCCACCTCCACAAATAGCATCAGATCTTTACTGTCCAGATACTCCTTGTTACTGGAGAACTGCACCAGTAGGAAGAAAATCTCGGGCCGTGTGCAGAGCTCACAGTAGGCCTCCACAAAGGTGTCCGTGTTAATTGCCTCTCCGTATTGGTCTTTAGCTTTCTGGAGTTCTTTGAACTTGAGCTCTATCCTCGACTCTTTCATTCCAGGGTTAAGCCCCTTGATTATCTGGGTGGCCCTGAACAGGTCTATGTGTCCTTCCTTTTCCATATCTGCCAGCTCAAAGACTGAACCAATCCAAGATGTTCGTAGACTTGGTTGGCTGGGCTCCACCATGTCCACGGTGTGTCGGCCATAAGACACCAGATACCTCAGGCCCATCACCCAGGTGCTGACAACATCTGCTGTACTGGCTACCAAATCTAAGGACTCATAGTTATCCCCATAGATGATTGAGAAGGCGCATTCATCAGGGAACTGATCTGAGAGACCATTGCTGCGCAGAACAGGAGTTTTCTTTCCCAAACGGACCTCCTTAATGCCCTTGATCTCCAGTTTGGCCTTCTCTGAATCCTTCTTGGATGGCTCCCAACGAAGCCAGTGCATGTCTGGATCAAGCAGGAAGTAGCGGTTGTACATGCGTGAGTTGGAGCGCACCTTCTTCATCTCACAACCCTCCATCATGAAGGCCATGCAAGCAGCTGTGCTGTTGATCTTGCGGTCACTTGGCATTGAGCTGAAGGACACCGTTTTCTTCCTCACCTGCTTCTGTTTGGAGCCATCCTGGAAACAGAATGGGGTGGGGGAGGGTTGGGGTAGAGAAGGATTGCTTGGTTATACTTTGTATCTGAATTCAGGAAACAGCAGTGAATACTACAGCAGGATTATAATGTATAAAAGAGGAGAAAGGACACAAAAAAGCTGAGTTTTCCCTTTCATCACAGACCGGTTTTACACCTAGATGGATGTATGCACATTGCATACTAAAAGAAAAGGCCTAAATATAATCACAAGCTGTTATGCTGCTTAAAGATAAAGAAGGACATAATACACTATTCCCATCAGTAAACTGCTGAGCTACTGAACGCACAAATATGACCGACTATATTAATGGGCAGCCATTAAACAAGCAGTTGCTTAGAGAAAATTTTTCTTTTCTCCCCAGCGGTGGGCCAACATGCTGGGGCTCATCTTTATGGAGATGGGACTCAGTGGTGGATGGGCACCACACAGGGTCTTCTTTGACATTTGACTGTTAAAATGACAAAAACAATCAGTAGTTTAAAAATTATTTTTATGACAGGCCAATAGCCTCAGACACTATTCATATTTTGAATTACATAACTTCACATGGAGACAGAGTAACTTCTGTAACTTTTCCCTTGAGACAAATCGTAACATAATGTAATGCATGCTGCATGACGTCTGTTTCCTTTTAAAACAGGACTGCTTGCTGTAATGATAGGGTACAAAACTGGAGATACAATTTTGGCCTGGCTCAAGGCACAATGGTTTCATCTCTCAAACAGTTAAAGGCTTTAAAATCGGTTTTAAGTTACCTAATAACTGCAAATGAAATATGGTTAAATATCCATCCTGTGGGCAACCTCTCATAAATATATTTCTTGCCAGGCAATTCTAAAAGACATAGCAATGTTCGTAGAAGCTCTAAGGAGACTGTCTCTCTACAACCAAGGCAAAAGCCAAACTTGTGAAAGTAGTAAAACAGATGCTCCATACACCACCTGTCATGACATGGCTGCACTTTTGCAGCTTTTAGGTTTTGAGCCTAGCTGGCAGAAAGCAAACAGACAGTGCTGTCCTATTTCCACACAGGGCTGTGGTTAGCTAGATAGCCTCAATGCAGATGGCCTGGTTGAGGGCTTGGAAAGTAGGCTTGTTGAATAATGCATATCGCAGAGAACAGTACATTCAAATCAAAACTAAACAAATCCACAAATTACTGTTAGATATTAAAGACTTTGAGACTGTCTTTGTTGAAACTCGGACAAAAGACAAATTCTCCTTCAAAATAATTGTGTTAAAACATTACCAGTCCCATGTCAGTGGTGATGTTTGATTACTTGCAACACTTCTAATAAGAAATAAATGTTGGGCAGAAAGGGCAGAGGACCCCAGGGCAACGTAGGAGCGAGTATGTCTTCCCCCCAGTAACTGCCTGTACATGTTTGATGGATCTCCCCAGAGCATGGTTCAACTCTAGCCACAGTGAAGCACCTCAGGGACATCCATCTTCCACCTGACGGTCAGAGGCAGATGACGCCTGGCATCATCGCGATTAATGAGCACCACTTGACGGAAAGCTGAAGAAATGACATGATCATCACTCTCTGGTTTTGTCCTTGTTTTACAACCTCTATCTCTTTTCCCTACATAGAGAACTCAATATCATAATTTCCCAAATCTGTAATCCTTCAGAGATGAATTGAATAAAGATACAAATCATTCTTTAATGTGGATTAAAATACCTTCTTGAAATTCTTGTCAGTGCCTTCACTGGTCATACACCAGATGGTGTGCTTTGGTCCCATGATGCTGGGACCACCCAGGTCAAAAGGGTTGTTCACTATGTGTTAAAATAGAGTTATTCAAGCATTTATTTTTTCCGCCTCGAGAAATACTTGCATGCAATTGTTGTGAGAGCTACTGCCAAGACCCACAGGCATATGGTAATGCATGTACCCTTGCCAAGACTGTGAGGGTAAGAAGGGTGCTGTTGGTTCAGCTGGAGAATAATATAATTTTAACTCTTTCACATAGGAAAAGGACTTGTCAACCACTTCACATAAGAAGCAAATGAACCACAGCATTGATACTGACCATATAGTTCTTTCCTCCAAAATAATATCAAGAGATTATATTTCAAACCCAAATGTCATGCTCTTTAATCTCACTAACATGCTCCTTTCGCCTCACAAGACAGAAAACTACAGTTATCAACTCTAGCCTATTTTCCAAACAGTCCAAAAAGACCTCTGGTATGCTCCTCTGCAGTTTGCAAAATCAACCAGATGGGCATATACATGGACTGGGGTATTGGGAATATGTGAAGAAATCTCTGAGAGACAGAAAGCAGACTGAGAAAGTGGCAGGAGGAGGATATCTGTTCAGGTCTGATTATTTCCAGGCCTTCTTTAGGGAAGTGCTGTAGCCACAGAGGGTCACAGAGTGTGAGGGTAATCTTGTGTCTCATTAACATGCTGTTACAATTAGCCGGACAGCCAGGCAGGACAACATGACGTTACCCTCAGCTCCAGCCCCTCAATCAAAGCCAAGTAGGCAAAGTGTGTGTTAGGGATAATTTCACACAATATTGAAACTGAATTCAATTCATTGAGGTAAAGGATTAATCATTTGTTTGGTCAATGATGTCTGTATTGTGGATGTATGCATAAATCATTTCAGGAAAATTTCCTTGTAACAATTCTCTTTTGACCTTTTTTAAATTTCTGCCTCTGTATTTTCCTACATGCAGCTGTTTTTTCCCCTTGATCGACAGCACTTCTGCTGCACTCTCTCATCATTTTTTCACAGCCCCTGGGGGTTTTCCTGGTTGAGATGTCAGGATTTCTGTTTATGTGTGTGTGTGTGCTTGAGAGCTTCTGGCTTGTCTGCCTGTTGCTGCTGTTTGCTGCTGCCGCAGCGATGTGGGGGTATTTTGGTAATCCTCAACACCTCCCCCATCCCCTTTCCTGTGGTGACGCTGGCTGCTTCTGGCTGGGTCAAACACTCCCTGATGGAAGGGTGAAGCTGCTGGGGACAGGGCCGGCTGTCCCCCAACATCCTCTGAAGGGCAGTGGTATGTCACACTCGCACTCCCTCCCGTCACTAGTGTCACACCCTGACGCTGGGCGCCATAAGCAGTATGACATGGGGACTAAACTCCAGGGAGGCAATTAATGCAACATGAGCTCTCAGGTTGCGTGTTACACTGCAGTACCCAACTGAGTGGAGTATATCAAAACAATCACTCTTTAAGATGATACTGTAGGGCACAATGGATAAGCTATTTCCATAGACTTTTGTATAATTCTATAATCATTATATTTCCAATTGAATGATTACATCATCTCTAAAACCAATATACATCTGGTTTGCTGTCCTGTACTCCCCCAGTTTGTTGTGTGTCCTGGAATGCAGCATTATCAGAAAAACGAATGCCTGCTTCATCTCCGAAGATGTAATGAAAGTGTATGTTTGTGTGGGTGCAACACAATGATCCCAAAGAGCTTCCTCTGCTGCCTGATCTCTTTTTATGCCAGAAAGCGTATGTGGTGGCATGAACAACTGTTTCAACATGGACTGAAAAATACAACATCGTCACGGCTGTATAGACTGCCTGCCACTCAGTACTCCTCGTCCCTATCATATCTCTACTCTAAAACGGCTCTGCAGAAAGTAGTCAGGCATGGATCAGTTTGTCTCGCCCACAGAGCTACTGTGTCATTTGTGTTTGCAATGTGAATCAGTGAATAAGGCAACAAGGGAGCGTGGGTAATGGGGAGTGAAGACAGAACAGAGCAGAGCAGAGCCCTCTTGATGACGTGCTCTCCAAGATGTGAGTCAGAGTATGTGTGTTGTGTTTGCCTGCATGTGTGCTGCAGGATCATAGGATCAAGTGTACACACATACAGAACACTGAGACAGACAGCTAAGCCACACTGCACATTAAATGCACACATTGACATGTCAAACAGCGATTGACAGAAAATGAGAAAGAGAGCAAGTTTAATGAGCTTAATGTTAACTTAATTTATTTAGATGTTTTGGCAATTCTGTGCAACCTCAATGCCAATAAAGCAAATTAAATCAAGTTGAAAAACTAAATTCTCATAAGCGATAAATACAATGTCAGTAACATTTTGCCTTGGAAACATGGCACTGTTATCTGTCATGCTTATAAAGCATCTTCGAATTGAATACAGATTCTGGAAATAGGAGAGGCGAGGGAGGGATGGAGAGAATAAAGAGAGACAGATGAGGGAAAGAGAGTCAGGGGAAGAGAAAAGTCAGGCCTGTCACTGTTTGTCACTGTAATCTCTCGTGTGGGCGACTGCTTTAATACTCAGCGGCACATTGTGCAAATCATCGCACCATCTTAGTGCAAGTTTTACAGCACACGAACATAATGAGTGAATAGGTGAGATAATCGAAGGTCTGACAGGGAATGTGAGATGCAGACGTGTGTCTTGTGTTTGTCCCAGTGCGCGAATGGATTTACATTTTCATCCAGGTGGTCCACTGGGCACCACGCTCACTGTGCCTCGAATGTAAAGCACTGTTACTTCTGTTGACACTCTTTCCATGCTCAGATAATAAGTGGATATCCCCCACAAAACTCTGAACAAGTCAAAGAGCACCAAACAGTCTCACTAATTACTGGCCCACAGAGACAATGGAGGTCAATGCTATCGAGCTGTGGAACCACAGAAAAAAGCACCCAGGGCTGCCGCCCAGTTTAGATAATTCCGTCACAAAGCATTTATATCTAAGAGTCCATTTATTTTCACTATCAATCATGCAACTACTCAATACATTCAGTATGGCATGTCTACAGGTTTGGTCATAAATCATATCACACCTTTCTGAGTTCACGGCACATTTGAATGCACACATGCACACCAATATCAGGCTCTCCAGTGGTTTCTCTATCACACCGCCCTCATTCTCCCCAGCTGCTTTCCTTATGCTTTCCATCACCTTGTGTCACCAGTGGGGCCAATTATTTCCTACAGAACCTATTTCATAAGCTCAGTTCAGGTGAGTTTGCGCATGTGTACACGTGTGCATGCTTGTTGCTAAGCATGAGGGAAAGAGATAGACAGGGAGAGAGAGAAAGTCTCTTTTCCTGGGTCAAGTCACATCCAGTTCAAGGGTTCCTCACAGTCAGCTTCCTGTCTTATCAGTCTGTGGTCGTTCTTTTCCGTAGGCAAGGTGTCCGCTGTCATTCTCAGCTCCCACTCACTCTGAGTGATTGTGTGTCTTTCAGGTCATGTTGGTAATTCTGTAGAAGCTGTGTTAAATAATAACAGAATAATCCTTGGGAGGGGGGGACACAGGAAGGGGTTGTTTGTCCCTGGATTCCCTTACAATCTCCTGCCAAATGTACTCATCCCTGTTTTCCCTGGTTTAGCGGAGGATGTTTGAAGGTTGTTTTATCAGCTCACATTCAGGATTTCAATCTCACACCTCCTCCATTGACTATTCCAACTCTGTTCCTCCATTCAACAAATGTGTCTGAGTGTCCCAGAACAAATCTACCGAGATTACGGGGTTCAATTCTCACTGGGGCCACCCCTACATCTAAAAATGCATGCACCCATGGTACTGTCAGCCACTTTGGTTAAAACCATTCATAAAGTGGCATACTGTTGCTGTCAAATGAAAATCTTCTATCTCCTAAAGCATCCAAAGATTTTCACTACTTAAAGTGCACTTTGCACATTGGTGTTTTTATCTCCAAGTGACAGTGAGAGAAAATAGTTAGCAAGTTTTGAAAGAACTTACATTTTTTAATACTAAAGGCACCAACGGGACAAGAGATGTCTAGTGAGTATTTGCCTACTTTCTGTGTAGGAAATAGTTTATTATTTTGTTTTAGGCTTGGATTAGTTGCTTCCTGTGCATGAAGAAACAACTTATTTTTTTACGTGGGCAAACAAGCTGAAACTATGTCGCCTCAGTTAGGGATACGATGCTCTTATCTCTTGCAGCACTTCTTTGGGTGAGTTGGTCCAGTGTTCAGTGTGCATTTTGAATGTCATACAAAGAGGCTTTGGTCATTTTTCCATGAGCCAAAGAAAGAATTTCACAGCACATGGACGACTATGTTTCCTTCCAGTTCAAATAAAATCATGAAAGTCAATAAAATTAAAGTTGCAGGGTTTTTATCTGACAACAGCCTTATGCTTACAAACTTATATCTGCGTGGCACTCATCGACTCCTATCAGATATAACTATGTTTAATACGCCCCTATGGTCTGCATTGCTTTAATTAAACAGTGTTGTCGGATCTCAAAGCATTCCTCTCATTACATTCATTACCACAGTGTTTTCTCATTTCCCCAAATGGTTTCCAGCCACAGGCACCGGATCTTGGCTGTGTTTGCCAAAGATGTGGAGGATGTGTGGGAGTGTGTCATGAAAGTGTGTTTGCCAAACTCCCAGTGATGACCAATGAAAGGATAATAGTTGACATTGATACCTGGGTCTCATCATCCGTCCTCTTCTTTCTATCTATTGGTTGTCCTTTCACTCTCTCACTATTGTTTGCTCTCCCACTTTGTCTCTCTCTCACTCAATCTTTGCCTCCCTTGGTTCCTGGCTTAATTTCTTTTTTTCCTGTCTTACTCCCTCTGTCTCTTTTTCTACATATATCCCTTCATACAGCACCAATAAAGATATGAGATTGATACTGGGAAACAATTAAGGTCAGACAAGCGGTGTGCTGAATGTTTCCACCCTGTGGGAAATGATCTATCACTTCCTCAACAACATCTGACAGAAGCAGCTGTTTTGAACCCGCTCACAATGTCTGCCTGAGCCTCGGGCGCAACAAAAGGGGAAGCCAGAGGAATTCTTTTGGGTAGCCTACATGCGCACACACACAGGATGTGGAAATTTGGCCATCCTCATCTGTTTCTCCTCTGTTTATCTATATAAGACTACAGCTCACTTTGAACAGGAAGTGAGAATGTTGCAGTGGCTCTTACATGCAATGCCACCAGATGTGGCCTTTCTCTGATCCACTTCCAATAAAACTTTGCTCAGGACCTCTCTGAAGCACTGACCATATACAGCCTGCGGTCCTCAGTGTTACAGTGTGGCTCAGACTGGTATGTTTATCACAGCCAAACAGAGGAAGCTGAGGATGAGCGGGAGGCTGATTAACAACAAATGTCACCCTGTCAGTCCCGTGTCACACATATCTGCGGCATTTACACTCCACCTCAGACACAATAACCGTATGAAATGACAGCCTGCCAAAAGATTACAGGCAACTCTGCAACAAAGAGGACACTGAGAGAGATGTTATCTGTGCAGTGTAAGAGAAGCAAAATGCAGTCTTTAAAGCCCCAGAAACATCAGGTAATATTGAACGAGTCGATATGGGATTTTGCAAGGTTCTATGGCTATAAATAAAACCATTACAGGACAACGAGGCCACAAGTTTCCCAAAGCTTAATAGTTGACTCTCGGACTGCCTGCCCCAGCATCCTCAATACTTCAGCCTGTCAATGCGGCCACATAGGCATAACCTTGACTGCCGTCTGCATTGCAGCGAATGGCTGGGAGAGAAAAGTGCCCCCGCCTGCCACCAGAGAGCTGTGCGGCTGCTGCAGTACAGGACACCTCTGCTACACTCCTCTTCCCTCCTCCGCCCTCCCTCACCTCATTTTCCCCCCTCTCCTCTACTCCCTGAACGGGACCAAAGAGATAGAGGGGGGGGAGAAGCATCCTGCACTGGCCTCTGACAGCGGTGCTGTGTGGTGCTCACAGACCACCACACAAACATATATACACACACATATCACCACAGCCTGTCCTTGATAGTGAATCTGTGTTTGTCTCCATCTCTTCTGAGGTGCACATCGGAGAAAAATTCACAAGGGGACAAACTATCAGATCCATAATCGATGCCAACAATTCTCATGACACAATCCTAAAAGAGGTTCTGTTTTCCCTTCTACACCTCCTCATGTACACTTACACGCATACACACACACACACACACACACACACACACACACTGCTTTCTTGTAAAACCCACATATTATTGTGGAGGAACACACCCGCCTCCATGTGAAGCACACTCACTTACTAAACGCCCACCATGTATGTATTTTAAACATCCAGAGCTGAGAAGCTATTTAGATGCTGGAGTAGAGAAAGACAAGGAGGCTAAAACTGGCAAGTGTTCAGTGAAGTCCAGTCACCTGTGTAGGTGCAGAGGACTCTGTGTGGGTGCAAGAGCAGGCAAGCTTACTATAGCACAGTACACATGGAGCCTCTGGTAAAGGCTATTGTTTTCTTCCAAACCCCGTCTCTGCTTAGCGTTTGGCAAAATAAGACTACATCTTTGAGCAGGCTTTGATCAACGATGCATTTTCTCTCTGACACATTCCACGCCTGCGTCCGTGAAGCCCACTCAACTCTATAAATAATCCCTGTGAGCCTGATCCTTGGCTGGGCTCCTTCTGTCTCGTCAAGAGGCTGGCAAACCAACTCATGGACTATTCCAGTGCAAGTGAAAAATAAAAACAACTCTGGTGTGGTATCTGTACCCGCTTGTCTTTGATCTACAGGATGCTGAGCCTTCTCACACAGCTCCTTCCCTCTCCCTTTCTATTAGATAATCATTCTCCATTGCATTTAATTGGTTAAGCATACCTTGCCTTGAATGTTTCACGATACCTCTAAAATTGTATCATATTGCCAGTTAGTGGAGAGTAACAGAGTACATTTACTGCAGTTAAGTACAATTCTGAGGTACTTAACATGAGTTTTTCCACTTTAAACTTCTACTACCCTACTGCATTTCTGAGGGAAATGTACTTTTTACTTTATTAGTATGTTATGTAGTTATTTAATATATAATAATACAGTTAACACTGTATAATCGTATGTTTCTGTGATGTGTAACAGCTACTATAGCTTAATTAAAGGATACTTCTTAGGGAAGACTAGTGATAACTAGTAAGATCTGGGAGCGGAGCTAGGCTGAACTGCTGCAGAGATGAATAACAGTTTCATTAGCTTTTTCTCTCAGTAGTGGAGACAAATGTAGGACATGGGAGGAAGTGGATGGGTTTGTGTAAACGCACAGAGAAGGGAGGGTGGAGGACACGGAAGCAGAGTGGTTCAATGTGCCCACTTTGCAGAAGAGCTCTGGGTGAAGGTGACCTTTACGTTTGCCCGGAAAGCCTGACGGGCAGGACTGCAGTGAGGAGAATTCTAGTCCAGCCTGCACTGACTGGGCTTGGTGGATTGATACTAGTGAGGGATCGGCAGAGGGAAGACACTTGTGCAAAACTGGGGGTCTCTTCAGGAAGAAATCAGGCACTTTGCATTCAAGGGAAGAACAGGGAGAACAACGGTTCCTATTTTTAGGTCTGGCCTCACTCCTCTACTGAGAAGAGGGGGAGTTAGGATTCCCTGGGAGAGAGCTGAACAGTAGGAGGGGAGGTGAATCTGATGAGGATGGGTAAGAAAGCCACACTGATATCCAGGCCTCGATACAAGCTGACCCAGTTTCTCCAAAAAGCCCTGGCCGCCACATTAAACTGAACTCAACTCTCCTAGCAAGGACATGATCTTGTTGCTGAAGGTCATATGAAGGTGTATGTCACTTATGACCAGTGTCATGTCTCATGCTGTCGCAAGATTGTTATTCTCAGCACAGTGGAGATGCAGGAAGCCCAAAACAATCAACACATTGTATATAATCTTATGCAACGTGATCCTCAGGAGTTCTTTGGTATGAAAATTGCTGTTTGAGGGGATGTGGAACTCAGTCTGCCACAGCCACAATCCGGCTTCATCTGGACCATCATCTCAAAGAGTCAGAAAAACTTGTTATTTTGGCCTATTTCACTTAATCATCTCCCTCTGGCCTTTGGAAAATAAGCATTGACTTTCAACTGCTTTTTTGGCTCAAACAGTGAAATTCAGTTCAAGGTTATTCATATCTTCTTTGCGTTTGTATGAATTCTGACTTATAATGGAGGCTTAAAAAAGATCAACTTAGCACTACTACACTAGCCTATGTAGATCTACATAAATCCCAACTGCACACATATACACACTCCCACACACTTTCAGAGAGAAAGTGAAATCCGTATCAAATGAAGGAAGCACCTATAATGAGTTGGATAACTGAGTGAAGCACCTTTAGGCTATTTTGGTCCTCTGTTGTGTTATCTCTTCATGTGGTTGACTTTAGAGCTCCCTGTGGAACACAAAAAACCTTGTAAGCCTTCAACCAGAGGCTACAGAAGCAGTAGCTTGGGCAGCAGAACCACATCAGTGTTTAAAAGGAGGACCTGCCTGAGCTGGGCCCTCAGCCCCTGTCATTACCACTCTTTGTGGGGAGCTATACGGCCTGGTTCTTGAAGACTGCCTGGTAGACAACTTTTGCCCCAACCAGCCTCACTTCAGTTAACACATCCCTGCTTCTCTGCACCCTGCATTGCCTTCCAACATTTGTGTTAACACTCTTTAGAGATGGAATCTAAAAACATAGATGAAGGCCTGATTCCAAAGGTAGAAACTATGCCCAAAGCCACAGCATTAGTCACATCTCTCCAAGGACAACAAAGGCTTTTGTTGGGCATTTGCTTAATTACGAAGAGGAAAAAAAGTGCAGTGTGGTACTCGACGTCCTTCAAAAAGGAAAAATCCCACTGCGGAGCGGCTGCTTTGACATACCAGACTGGAGTGTGTGGGTGTTACAAGGGCATGGAGGGGGGAACCAGGGTCAGAACAGCTGTTGAGTGCTTCGGGGGGGAAATGCAGCGGGAGAGAAAAACATAACACAAAGCTCCATTAATTCAAATAAACAATTTCCCCCTGCAGTGACAACTCCTGCTCAACCATGGCTTAGAATAAGGTTTCGGCACTTAACAATCGAAGACCTAGTAATTCTTCTACCCTGAGAAACAAAAAAAAAATAGAATTCCTATGTGAGCTTCAAAAATCAAAGCTCTTACAGTGCAGAGCGTTTTGGGGTTGACATTTCTCTCTCTGTGAAATGAAAAATAACAGTTCACTAAACAAAAACAGTTTAGTGAACTCAGCAGCATTTGAGGCCAGTCCACCGGACAATAACATGCTGTAGGGATCCTACAGGGCACTCCTCTCCTTCTCCATCTGCTGTTCCCCCTGACCCCTCCCTTCCTTCCTTTTTACAGGTCTTAACAGACTCATCCAACAGAGCGAAATATGGCTGTATGTATGGAATGGTGTTTTTGTTATTTCCCTCCGCCTGTGCTGTTTACCAGAAGTTGTTCAATCACTGGGCCGTGCAAGTGGAAGCTCACTTCCTGTACAAAGGGCTTATTGTGATTTAACATGCTGCATCCGTGAGCATCCTGTTTGATTTACTACACTCATTAAGGACAACAGCAAAGCCAGCTCTGCACTGCTCCACTGTACAGGCTTACTGTGCAGAAGGGATTTAACAGTATTGTAACACTGCAGCAAGGTGATAATATGAAAGTTTTACTATATGGCTGCAGTGGATGTTAGGATGAAGTATGTCAGGCCTTCTTCCATTGCTTTTATCTGTGTTAATCTCCTCTTCCCTTTAGATCTCTGTTTGCATTGCCAGGGCACCTGAAGGACAAGAAGCATCACGTGCACACGCACACACACACACACACACACACACACACACACACTTTTACACACACGCACACACGATATATGCAAATGCTAAGCAGCTAATCAAACATTAGGGGGACAGAAAAAAAACAGCCAGCTGCATAATACTATGAGATTGTCATCAGTGAAAAACATAATGTTGTGGGAAGAAGAGAAAAGGGTTTTGCTCACTTTCAAGAAAAACAGGAAGCAAGTATACATACATTTCATACAGTTTTCATCAGAGTAGCAGAGGGTACCTACTAGCAAAACAATTAATTATAGCTCTGGATTCTATTGATAAGTGCCCACACCCTAACCAGCTCCATCGGCATCCTTTCCTTCACGCACAGTGCCCAATGTTGTCTATCAAAATGCAGTCGACTACGTTTGAACCCAGATTACAATCGACTTCCAATTTCTGGTGTATGAGTAATTGAAATTCATCAGCGGTGACCTTTCTTCAGGGGAGCTAGGCATAGCAGCATGCAGCATTTCATTTTATTCACAAACCTGTCTGTGACAGATAACAGTGCAATGAGCAGGAAAAGGAAACAAGACCCACCAAAAGTTCTCGCTCTTTTGCATATTGTCTACACATTAATTAAACGATAATGTCAGAAATAGAGGGAGATTCTGAGATGATTTGCCAGGCTAATGGAGTTCAGAAGAGGTACAGAAGATAGACAAACTTATCAGCTGAGGAACGAAAAAAGCTTTGTTACATATGATAACACAGGCATGATGAGTGTTCATTTAAATATAATAGCAAATGGAAATACTGGTTTAAAGACAGCACTTTAAACCACATTTTGTAAGAGAGGAAAATTGGAATGACTATCAAATATGCTGTATATGGGGGCCTTCCCAGCTGCTGCTGTTCCCGTGCTACCCAGATTACGAGGTCATGCAAACAGCAGGGAACCTCGATTTGGGGAATCCCTGCATCTTGCTAAACCCATCAAAGCCCATTTTCTGACATCACAAGGGCCAGTGCAAAATACATGGTAACTGGTCATGAACCTTTAGGAAATTGGAGACAAGTACATTTTCAAGATTAAATACAAGGGTCAATAGAATGCTAAGGTGCTGCTTTCCTCTGTCGTGAGAAGAGAGAAGCCTTTTGAAATAAAACATTTTGTTGTTTCTTTCTAGAAGAAGCTTAGCCTATTGACATTCATACAGCTATTCAATGTAACAGCTTAAGAGCTTACATGTGTTGTGCAAACTAAGAAGCCTGCATAGCCACCCCCATCCTTTCCAAACATTGTGAAACTGAACTCAATACCTTTTTTTCACCTATTTTTCTCTCAGAGGCTTACCAGAATGCACAACATACAACAATAATGGATTGTTAGGCTAAAATTAAAAAATAAAAGAGTCAATTCTAAAATGTCAGAAAAAAAAAGAGTCAGAACCCACCTTTCTCATGGCAGACGTTTTGACTTACAGATGTAACGAAAAACATTAATGATGGCTCTGTTACATTTAGGTACAGTGACATACTTTTCCTGCAAAGTCTACACCAGTTTCAGCATCCACATTTTTCAGTTGTACATCTGTTGTACAATTGTTCAGTCAACATGATTATATGTTGTACATTATTTGTTTTGCCATAAAACAAAAGCAGAAGATAGCATCAGAAAATAAAGTGGCTCAGCACTGGTTTTCCATGTTTTACACAGTAAGGCAAAAGGAATGGGAAGTCAGCAACAGCCAATAAATATATATAAATTATATTCTACATAGCAATCAGACCTCTTTTTGATTGTCAAGATAAGGGATAAGAGTTGAGGCATGAAGTTGCTCAGCTGAAGTTGAGGACGGCAGAACCTGCAACACACTTTGCTGCTTTACAATTTGGCTGTATCGTAGGTTATTTAGCAGCTGATTTGCTTTACTCAATGTCTGTGGTGGTATTATCATTTAGAGTTAGTGCTGCAGCAGTCGCAACAATTACATTCATTGTACCACACGGCAAATGCAATGCTACAGTAGGTGGTCTGTTGGAACAGAGAATCTGGGCAGGAAGACATGAAAAGAACAACTTATCTAAAAACACTGTTGTCACAGCAAGGTCGAAGGTTTTAATTACATACACTTATTGTCCAAACCAATGGCTTTTCTGCAGAAGGAAAAATAAAAATTGATTGAGCAGCAATGTAGGGACTGATCCACGAACTCTGGGCACATGGGAAGTGGCCTCTCCCTGAGATACAATTAAAAACAGATCCAATAAAAATAATCATATCACATGGCTTATATTGTCACTTTCCAGCAGAATCAGCTTTATCGGAGAGACTGATAAACCTTGTAAGAGGTTCATCATATTTGGTTCAAATTGGGAACACATCATTACACAACTGTTACCAACAGCTGGTTTCAGTTGTCACCAAGGAAGTACTGACAAGCATCTTTTATCTCCACCATTGTTGGAGCATTATGTATTACAGCAGTTTTGTGATTGTTGATTTGTAATTTCTTAACTTGCACAATAACTGCACAATGTAACTTATCTGACAGCTAACTAGTCTACTATTACTTTTGTGATACCTTGTTACTGTACCATTTCTACAGTACAGTTGGTCTTGTTTATGGTATCTTATTTTTAACTATCATTGAATCTGTCATCCAATACTGTTTTCACAGTTTCACAGTTGCTCCCAGTAAAACCTTCAAAGGCCAACTCCATGTCTTCAAACTTTATTGGAAATGTGTTTAGCTTTGCACCTACACGCACAGGGCAGAAGACCGGTGTTGGTTCAACTTTATAATCACTCTGGAGGCATAAGTTTGTAGTTGCTGGTGCTGTTGAGTTGTATTGCATGATACCGAGAGGTGTTTCTGGTATTTTGTTTACCCTCAACAATGTAAATTAAGGTAGACTACATCTTCTTTTAGCTACTATATATACAGTAGTGTGTTTGTGTTAGTCCAGCATTCCTACTGTAATTCATTAATTTGAGATGTAGAGAGAAATGTACAAAAAGGTTAATAGAGTGGCCAGGTTGCCTGGCAACTCAGCAATGCCTTTCATTTGTTAATTTACACTCAAAGAAGGTCAGCGATCAGACACAAAAGGACAAGTAGAGTCTAGAAGTATGGAAACATACAGTCAGTTAGAAAGGTGAATCCTGAAAGCATTCACTCCCTTGACCTGTTATGAACTCTTAATACGTTACCTTAATCATCTATATCACCGATAACCCACAGTATATTTAAATATATATATTTGTTATTTTGATTTAACCTTTATTATTCAACCAGGTTAAAGTCCCATTGAGATAAAAATCTCCTCAGGCAGCATAAAAAAGCATCACAATCTATGACACACACCATAAGCAGGCCATGAATTTGTTATTCACAGCACACAAGAGCAAATAAATGCTATTTACAATCATGAAATGCATGTTATATTCAGAATCGCCTTAAACTCATTATTGCATTATTATTGAATGGTTAAGTAACATTTTGGCACATTCAGCATTTAATATTTGCTGTACTTTCTCTATGAGCATTATGTGTCCATGCATCACCTGATTCTACAGGGAAAGATGAGGAGCATCAGCCAGGAAAAAGATGTGGGTGAGACAGAAGCACAGCTCACTAAATGTGGGGAAGAGAGCCGAAAGCTGCTGTGCACCACTCATTCAGCATAGTACATCCAGTTCCTGAGCTGTGTAGAGGTGGTCTGAAGGACACCAATCTCAGTGTATACCGCCGATGCATGAGGAAAACAATAGACACGGCGAAATGAATCATCCTGTTTTAACTCTGCCCAAACAGTGTGAAAATGCAGAGAGGAATCAATACACAGGTTGATGGGAGTGTGAGAGGAGGTAGGTGAAGCTGTGGGTGTTTGCTTGTGCGTTTTCCAGCACAGTGGCTAATTCTGACAGAGTCAAATGGGAGATTACTGATCTCTGTTTGGAAAGCAGAGTTATAAAAGACAAATAATAAAAAGAAATACAGATTTAAAAAAACATAAAAATTAAATCTCACTTTTTTCCTCACTCTTGACGTTCTCACCGACGTGTCAGGATTAATTCCAGTTTGCACATACAGCTCTATCACATCATGTTACATCAGTGAGGAAGGACTGATGGAAAGCTGTCTTTAGAGGAGTCCAACAGCAGCATGGAGCTGCCATTAGTGCGTATAGAGACTCTCTCTCTGTCTCGGTGTCTTGCTCTCTGAGTGCTGAGTCAGCATGATACAAGCATGCAAACTATAAAACGAGATTCAACCAAGCCTGCACAATATCACATCAACCCGTGTTTAGCCTCAGAGCATGCACATTTTTCAACTGTCTTTTCCTTTGGGTCACCGTTTGTCCTTTCAACCCAGGTCCAGCTGTCTGTTTGTCTCTCCCCCAGCACCCCCCCCCACAACGAACCTTCATCACAGACACACAGAGAAAACCTTATGAGGCATTACCTCACAAATGTCCTGCCTTCTCTGTGTGTCTCTCTCTCTCTCACAAATACAGCCAACTCGCCACTTTTTCCAGCTGATTGTTCAGCTTTCAGCTTCTGCTTTTTAAAGTGAAGAGAAAACAATTTCCAGCTGCAGATCCTCTTTCACTTTCTGTCATGCTCTTAAACCAGACAAAGATGCAATTCTGTAAGTAGACACAAATAAACAGCCAAAAATATGCCTGAACTGAAAACAAAGAACTTGCATCATGAATCCGATATGATCAAGGTTGTGTGAATGTTTTCGGCTGCTCATTTTAAAACCAATCTAGAAGCCATGGGTAACGACAGGTGATTTTTACACTTTTAAATTGCATAAAAACATATCACTATTACCAGACATGATAACCTACAGCCCTAGTTTCAATAGTGCCTTACAGCACGGTGCTATTTCTAGTTGAATGTCCCGCTCCCAGTCAGAAAGAGCATGTAGGAATTGTTCTGGTCGTATGTTCTGGACTGGCTGAGGCTTGACAAGGCTTATGGGTATCGTTATGTGCTTATTTTTCGCCACAGCTATTATGCTGATACAGTAGTACACACCGCGGCTTGCCTGATACAGATGAGCTTTAATCAACAGCAGAATGAATTTTGATGGATGACTAAAGTGGAAAATCACTGGATGAACCAGTCAGGTGGCACTGCCAGGAATAAATATTATTTCAGGGGGAATTGATGAGAACATTGAAACAATAGATGTTTGAGTCGAGGCATGAAATTATGTGTCTCCTCCATCAAACATTGTGCAAATGTGAGGAAAGTTAGGAGAGATATTTCTCATGCAGCACTAGCACTCTCAGAGAGCAGACGGGGCTATGACATGAATGGTTTTAGAAATTGACCTAATAATTGAGAGCTAATAAAATCTGCCACCAACAGTTGTCATTTCAGTCTGCAAAACCAACGGTTGTTGGCTAGAAATGAGAAGCCTGTTTTTGTCTACCTCTGTCTGAAATCAATGACCCATTGCTTAAAAAATGACGAATTCTGTGGTGAATCTTCCACCGTAATCATTGTAGACTGCATTAACATAAAGCACACTGTAGCACCAGTAACTAAGGGGAGCAGGTCTTGGCGAAAGCTAAAGCTGTTGGAGAGACGTGGGCAGATCTTTTTTAAGAGAATAAGGACCCACTTTTTGTTGCAGGAACTCAGATAATGTGACTGAAAGCTTCTGGATCACAACAAGACAATGCTGCACTGAGAACTTTACTGACCTAAAATAATCTTATGCTTAGCTGTCGTGGGCTTTAAGCTAATAGTTGCTTTCTCTGGTGGGCTGCAATTTTTACAGCTGACAGGACATGTCATTCCAAACGTTGATGTTATTTAGGAAATTCGGTTTTTTCTATTTTTCTTGTTTCTTGTGTCATTTCTGGGCACCCTTTTATATCAAAAAAATATATATATCACATAAATTTGCCTTTTAAAATACATTAAGTATTATAAAGTGTACCTTATTTAATTTGAATATAATTCATTACTATTTTGCATTGCTGAAAGCAGGGGCCCCTCCACCTCATGGGGGTTGATATACTTTAAGGCCCAGGCTAGTCAATAACACATTTCCACACTTCAGGCCTTTATTTCAATTTATTTCCAGTCAAGAGCTCCATCAATAAGGGATGTAGCCATTGACCTGATACCCACAAGTACACTAATGGCCCTACATACATGACAGCCATAACATACATGTACATATCACAGCAGGCAGGGCAGGCAAACATACCGCCACATCCATGCTGGCGATCACAGCTCCTGTCAGTCTGAAATCAATATTTGAAGTGGGGGTGGAGATTGTGGAGGCTGGAAGATGCTTGTGACTGATAGCTGGCTGCCAGGTTCCTATATCACCTATGCAGCGTTGACTCTGGGAAATGTGATCCTCTTTCCTCTCCTCCTCTATCTCTCTCTTGTCTGGCTGTACGTTGGGACATGCAAGGGAGGGGCCAAGCAGGAGGAGAGGGAGGAGCAGCACATCCTCTTACAAGGACAAACTCCTGTGCAGACAGGAAAGCATTTGACAACATTAGCAAACAGTGCACGTGCATGTGTGTGGCTGAATATATGCTTGTGCTTGTAGTCTGCAGTCGCCCCGGGATGTGCAGTTTGGCCTTCACCTGTGTTCCACTCCAGTGCTCCAAGCATCACTGTTTGATAAACTAGCCTCTAATCGGATTGCTGCGCAGTTATCTGGTAATCTAATGGCGCCTGGCCAGCCTCAAGATTTAGCTGACCATCACATCAACCCTCCCACGTCACCCTGAAGTTCTTCTCCTCCTCCTTCCAATTTTTCTTCCTCTGCAATCCAACTGTATAACTCTCTGTCTTGTAAACAACCCTCACTCCCTCCAGCTTTTCACCTTGACCCCTCCAGGTGTACCAGCTCGCTCTCCATCTTCAGCACTACCTGCACTCCCCCCCCCCCCCCCCCCAACTCTCTTGCTTTCCCTGCATCCTTAGCCAGACCTCCTTTTCTCATCCTTTCACTCTTTTACTCCCCTCCCTCCGCTCTGATAGCAGCCATTGCGTTGCCATTTTGGGGGTCAGCAGTGGGGTTTGCAACACAAACACAAACACACACACACACACACACACACACACACACACACACACACAGTGCCCTCCTCACAGCCACAAGCAATGTAAACAAAGACAGGCAAATGGGGAAATGCGCACCTGTTTCCAACACTTTAACACACATGCACATATGCAAGGCCTGAGGGAGTTTTAGCAATCTCAGCATGAGGTGTCTGTGAATACAGTGTGAATACTAATTACCTGAGGTGACGGGGATGACTGACATGCATTAGACGTGTCTGTTTTTCTCATTTCTCTTTTAGATTCCACAGTTTCCTGGAATACTTGCGTTACCTGCGTTTCTCAGAAGCCAAACTTCAATTGGTAACAACATTTGTGATCTTTGCTCATCTGCAGTCACACCCATGAAAACACCCACAAAAATACACACACACACACACACAGGACTGAGTAAATCAATGTTATCAGATAAGCATGAAGTGGGGCTTCTATTCTCTCAATAATGAATTCTTAGAAAATGGCTGATTTAGAGAGATGAGGGTATTTCCCTTCAGTAGGCAGTCATGGCTTTGTACTTTGCCTACTTTGTCAAGTTCTCTGCCTATATTGTCCTCAATGAGTCACTCAAGACTGAATATGACTGTATCGTCTAATGGGGAGTAAGCTGCACTGCACACTTAAATTCTAAATGTTCACTACCCCAATCATGACAAACACCTATCTTAGCAGTTATTTTTGCATGTGTATTTATACTCATGAGTATCGGTTGTGTCAGTTGAGATTTCTGATTTGGTTTCTAATTGGTTGTGAATATTCACTCTGCATGTTGGGTAAACAATTAGGGCAAAGCGCGTGACTTGAATAAAACTGTGAAAACAAAACAAGGAAAAAAAGAGAAGCGAAATTTGGCACAGAAATAAGATTCCTAAAAGCACAAGCGCACAGTCAATCACTGCCATGTCCCTTCATCAGCAAGTCCTTCCAAATATGAAACTAAGAAAAGCAAAGAAGAAAAGGAAATAAAACTACAATTGCACTGCTGCTTTGATGTCAAATATTTGGGATTTTGTTTTTATTTCTGCATATTTGTAAACAGATCAGTGATTCAAACTCAACTACAGCTCTGAGCTCTAGAATTAATCAGCAACTATTTTGATAATCGATTAATTGTTTTAAGTCATTTTTCAAGCAAAAATGTCAAATATTGCCTGGTTCCAGGTTCCTTTTCTTAACTTAACTTGTTGTCATTACATGTTTGGAGTTTTGACAGTTGGCACAAAACAAGCAATCAATCGAGAAAATATTAGTTATATTAATCAATAAGGAAAATAATCGTTAGTCCTAACCTCAATACAGATTCATATCACTTGTACTAAACCATTGTGTAACCAATATATTTTGGTGGTTGCCACTCAATCAAGAAAATAAAATACACAACTATGGGTCCTCTTAACATAAATCCTTATAACAGAGGAATAATAATCTAGGAAAATAATTGTATCAATTGTTTCTGCACTAGTTTACATATTGAATTGAGCACACACACACACACAAGCACACTCATATACATACATACATACATACATACATACACACACACACACACACACACACACACACACGTATGGTTCGAAATTATCCCTGTGACTGAGAGCTCAATCTGCTGGATGCACGCACTTACACCGTTTTGTTTTGTCTGACAAAACTGTTATTACACTTCAATTCAAGATGGCGCATTACAACTGCCAAACAACACACAGATTTTGAGAGTCTCTCAAGGCAAAGAGAGTCCACCCAGTCGTCACACAAGTAGTATTTTTCAGTTTGAAACATCTGGTGAGAAAGCTGCCTTTGTCATTTCCAACCTCTCATGGACGTTGAGACAAAGCCTACACTATACTCAGGTTAAATGAAGGCAGGGAGACAAAAGGAGCACTCTCATGGCCTCACTAAAGCATGTACATGCAAAATGCATGGCTTCGCATCTTCACTCTCTTCCTTCATCTGTGTCTCACTTCCCTGTCTCTCTCTCTGCATCCTCCTGCTTCGTGACTGGGCTGTTTGGAGAAGACTGCATTCCTCGCTGTTCAGGATTACTGCCAACTGAAGGTGCTAATGGCCTATAGCTGTAGAACAGACAGTGCCCTCTCAGTTCTTCTATTTCTCCATCTCCATCCCTCTGCCTTTTCAAACTTCTCCCTCCTCCTCCTCTCCTCCTTTATCTTTTCTCTCCATTGGTGAGCAGCATTCAACAGAGCAGTCTGGCCATTGATCTCTATGTTATTCTCTCACTGCTGGTCTAGCATGGGGCATTTAACATCCAGGTGGAGCCAAATTAGCAGTACACAATAAGAAGTAAGTCCAAAACACAATAAACAAGTCACCTCTGTGTCGATCTACTTCCTATAGATGTGAGTTATAAGGACACAGAACAGTTAGATATAGCCTCATAAACAGGGATTCATTAATTTAAAATTTTAAAATATTTTTGGTTTCTATGGGAATTTACTTGTGTTTTTATTGGCGTTTATAAAATGCATTTAACACTTACTGGCATACACCACTGTAATAACACTCAAATATGTTGCAGCAATTTAAGAAGGGTAGAGCCTTACTCATAAACTAGTCTGGCTCACAGGATGTAGGCTGTTGATATAAGTCTACCATTGGCCAACTATTTCAGTCAGAATTCTTCTCCCCTTACGCTATCTGCATGTTACCCAAGGATATATAAAGAGAACGGGATACAGCGAGACAACTCATAAACGAACTATGCCAAGCATGAAGTTGATCACTGTCATTCAAAGTTTCCACTCATGCAACAATTTTATTAGAACACTATAAATGTGTCAGATATGATGCTTTTGTATCCTTTGTTAGGATCAATGGTGAGCACTGAATTACTTTAATTGAGATTCTTATGTTTATTTTTGGCCCATGCTGTGTGCCACCCACACCAACCCGCTGACAATCAGAGCTACACACTGACCTTAATTCTCCCTGATTACCAAACCGACTTCCCTGTTGCATGTGTGTCTGACCTTTTCACACAATCATACAATCATGCACTCAAAGTTACACTGGCTCATGTTTGTACATCTACTCCTCCAATACCTTCATACACACACACACACACACACACACACACACAAGTACAAGCACACAAATAAAATTGGATTCCAGATGCAGAGCAGCGAACACTCTCTCTCACCTCCTCTTCTACACCTCTGTGTCCATCTAAAAAAGGCTCATGACAAAGAGTGCTCCTCTCACACACCTTGTCAAGGCTGTTGACAACTGGGTCACCCTGTGCTGAGAATTTGTACCCACTTACTCTGACTGACCTGCTCTGTTCAGGCTAATTGGAATCTGACATTATGCAATGGCATTAATAAGGTGCCCACATACAAAGGAAGCCATGGCACTAAGAACTTGTTAAAGTCAATACTGGTAATTTGGCATGTTTTGGCCCATTAACTACAAATTGCTTGTACTTCTCAGTTTTTAGGTTTATTCATTCGCTTCCAGGTAGCCATCAGTTTTATTTCACTACGATATGAATATCTAGTATGAATAAGTGGTGTTTTTAAATGTAAAAGTCAAAAGTCTATATGTTACTGCAGTTGCACGCACGGATGGTTTTAGAAACTACCTTGATCAAGACTTCAAAGTTGGCTGCAAAAACAGCAACATCTTTATTATAAGGAAACTCTGGTCTATACCGGCACAAACTGCTGTCAATCCATGTTACAGAATGCTACCAAAAATGGTTGGCAGTAGAGTCTGGTTCGGGCTAAAGTAAGGAAGACTTTTTTTGGGAGGAATATGAAGTGGGAGGGGTGGTGGTGTAAACCACAGGGTTTCTACTCTTCTGAAAGGATGTAGGCTTTTTCACCGCTTGTTTTGTCACTGTTCTGTGACTTTTATCGACCCTTTCCTGACTCATTTATCCTCTTGCTGCGAGGGAAAAAAGGTGTTTGCTCCTTGCTGAGAGGCTCAGTTGGAGCTGCAGCAGCCGTAGAAGCAGAAACAAACATGAGGTGGTGGAAATAATATTCATTCCACTTTAGCATTTAGCCAGCGTCAACTGTCATACTGTGTTGCACTTGTGCAAAGTTGGTGGTTGCAGTGGCACTGGGTTGTGTTTGAGTCCTAAAGTTTTTTTAAACTTTGACTTGATGCTCAGTACCTTGCTGCTGAAAGATGTTTATGAGGGATTATCTTAAAGAACCTGGGTATTTTACAAACTTGGAATGGATCAAGAATGTTAATTTGAACCTTCTTTTAAGTATGCGTCTTCATTTTCATGAAGAAAACCAACATCAATGAACTCCCTCTCTGCCATCATGGCCTCTTACTTTCTCTCTCTCATTTTTTCCCAGCTCTGGGGGTGAGCTCACTGTGAAGTATCACATTTCACACTGTAAAGTCAGGATCTATCTCTCTCAAGACCCCTACACATGCATTGCAAAGAACACACATAAAATCCCTCACTCCAAAGTCACAGCAAAGCTCAGCCTGCTCCCGCTCACACACAAACTGTATACTTTCAGAGAAAACATAAATATACAAAGAGATATGCAGAACAGTGGCTGAGGCCTGATGGGCCACAGGCCCAGAGCAGATAGAAAGCTGGGCTCACATGAGACCCCTGCACCTAATCCTCCAACCCCCAAACTCATATCTTATGTATTCTCAAGGATGACGGAAGCGTTTCTCTGTCAGTAACTGCCACTACACACATACAATACAGCATTGAAAACACACACTGTAACCATCTACACACATGTAAAGAAGAGATTAACACACACACACACACACACACACACACACACACACACACAGCTTTCCCCTCACTAAACTGAAAACACACTTGTAGAATGTAAAAGTGATTTAGGGAAGCCCCGAAGAACAACTGTCAATAACGTATTCTGTTTAAGCTGCAGGGTAAAAAACTGATGCTTCAGAGGACATGCTAGTACTGTGTGTGTGTGTGTGTGTGTGTATGTGTTAGAGCATCACTGGAATGTTTCAATGACATGCTCATGCTTGCACTGTAACCTGCAGAAAAACACCCTGGGGCAACACACACTAGGTCACAGGCACTATGACGGACGACATTGCAGCAGCCAGTTGAACATCTTTGAAACAAACCAGGCATATGGCCTCAGTAACATCTGTGCAAGATTTGGGATAAACAGTAATTAAGGAAAATATGAAAAGCAGTGTCTCCTGTGTAGGAGGAAAGTCTAATGTGAGAGATTAGAGATACATTTGGTTCCATCTCATGTTCAGCTTGTGTAGGTGTTGCAGTTTAAAAAAGGCTCATCAATAAAGGCACATGATATTTCTTCTAATGTGTGGGCAGCCACCACAACTACCGGTAAATTAAAAACGTGAAACAAAACACCAAATGCTTAACCTAAATTATCTTTTCCTCTTTTACTATTATTATTCAGGCAAATTCTGACCATATGGTGAAGTTGATTTCTAACAACACAAAATGTCAAAATGGGTCAATCATTGAATCAAACAAAACAATTAAATTGTACGTCATATCCCCTTCCAATCACATACACAATCAGCTCCTGTGCTTAAAGCCGAAAATTTCCTCATCCTATGCCATCTGTGCCACGGCAAAAAGAAATAATGGCACCATCTGTGAATTCTTGGCAAGGTCTGTGTACCAGTGGCTATCATAAACCACAGCGATAAAAAGACCTACAATATATCTCAGAAGGTAACAAGCCCCTCCCTACACAACTGTCCATGAACATCCACTATGTACCACTTCATTGACAATAAAGCCCAACAACTAGAGCATGTTATTGAACACTGAGGGTTAGAGATTCATTTCATAACAGTGTCACCTCAGTGCTGCAGTTGCACACTTGGAAGGAAGGAACCTGATCACGTGAGTCTTTAGCAGCCGAAAGATCTCTATGAGTTGATTTCAGTATGATGCATAATGCATTGAGCTCTTTGCATCAAGCTTTTGCAGTGCATTGAGTTTGATACTTAAAAACGACTAAGGGTGCAGCTATTCTAGCAGATCTGTATGGCTGTACTTCCACACAGCACTGCTTTGAGACAAAAGCTTAAGTCAGCCTGGTATCAAGCTCACAATGACAATGCTAACATGTAATGTTTTGCAGGTAAAGTGTTTACCATGTTCACCATCTTAGTTCAACATGTCAACATGTCAGCATGCTAACATTTGCTAATAAGCGCAAAACACAAAAATACAGCTGAGGCTGATGGGAATAGTATTTGGTCATAAAACAAAAGTATTGGATAAATTGAAATTTTGACCTGATGGTGATGCTAGAGCGATGCTAGAGAAGAATTCAGGGGATCACCAAAGTTATTAGGATTCATCCTCTACAAACCATGAATGTTTTGAAGTGAAGTGTATTTTTTCTACAGCCACATTGACTTTAAAGACTAGACTAATAGTTCTCATGAGGCAAAGAGACCAGTTGTCTCTTCTGGTTATTGTTTGAAATTCTTTGATATAACTGCTGATACGATACCTGAATTTTGGTACCAAAACAAAAACAATGAATTAAATCTAAAGTATCAAAATCTTCATGAAAATTTGAGATAATAAGAAAACAAGACTACAAATCGAACCAGACAATCAATACCAGCTTTCAGTATTTGACAGTTCTTTATACTTGGGCAAATATATCAGCAATTGTCAGTTGTTGGGCTGGCGGCAGCCGGTTTGAAAATTTTTGCCCAACCCTAGTACCAAATAAAATCTTTGACATCTAGCACTGCTAGTTACATGACTGAAAGCTGCAAAACTGATCATAAGATAATCTCATCATGCTGTTTATCAGCAGCGGTTGTTTATCAGGCTCTGTAGACCTCAAAAGACAAAAGGAAAAACACTTCGTGTTGTTCAGCTTTCAGAAGCGGTGAATATAACATCAAGCCCATGATGATAAAATCCATGAATAAGCTGAAGTCTGTGGTTGGCTGGGTCTTAACACGGGGCGAGGTTAGACAGCATGCAAGAGTGGAAGAACACAATGAAAAAAAACCAAAGCAAATATAGCAAAGCAGAGCAGAACCCAGGAACAACACTGGCATCCATACTGACAAGGGAGAAAAAAACTGAAACCAGGCAGCATAAAAAAGCCAGAGGGTTTTTATCAGTCTCCACAGGATAAGTCTCCACTCAAATTTAAATCCAAACACAACCTTACTACAAATATCTATGACGTCCTAACATCTCACCACCTCTGGTTTGCCGATCCACAGATCCACCCACAAGGTTAGATGGTCAGGAGTTGCATCACTTCCTTCCTCCTGCAATTCTCTGGCCTTATCTTCTTTTATTAGTTTTCCTTAATCTTAATGTATTCTCTCAGGAAGCAGTTCTGAAAGGTTTCGTCTTCTTTCATGATTAACTTTCTGAGGAATTTCCGTCTGTGTCAATGAGAAAAGCCGCTGTACTTGCACTTTGCAAGAATGCTGCAAAATTCACCATTAACATTCACCACTGTCACTTCCGATATCGAAGTGACTGCGACTGAAAATGACCACACACATGCACAAAGACACACACACACGTCCTAATTCATTCATCACAAGGTCCCCTCTACCAATTGTTCTCTCCCTGTTCTGATCTCAGGCACAGAGATAACTCCACCAGACCTCCCTGGGCAGCTGGGGGAGGAGGAGGAACAGAATGAAATGGTGCGGACATTTAGACAGTGCACTCCCTCCGGCAGGCCAAACCTAACAGATTGACTGTCTGAGTAAATAAAGCGAGGCCGATGAGGACTTGGCGCTGGTCTTACCTGTTACCATCCTTTTCTGCTCTTTTTAATTATGTTGTGTAATGAAAGAAACCTGAAGAAACAGAGCCAGCTCTATCTCCTATGTTTCCTTTCCATCAGTGGGATTACGTGGGGAAACCCTAGGATTCACACTTAAAGGTACCATATGTTACAACATGCAACAATTTACATGTGTTAATCGTTTTTTATTGCCAATGTGTGAACGGAGTGTTACGTCACTCAAAAAATGAGACCCTCCCTGACTTTCTCGGTTGCCTATAACAGCCTGTGGACTGATTTCTATGTAAATTTTATTTTGTTTTTGTCGTGTTTGAATTATTTGTGTTTTATGATGAGTAAGGCAATGAAGTCTTAGTCCGGTGGAAGAGAGAAACTTGAATTCAGAAGAGGTATGCGGTTGTATTTTTCTGTTTAATAAGGAAAGTAGTAAGAATATTTAATTTGACATTTTGTGAGTTTATTTATTAGACTAAAAAAAGCTATGAGAGTTTGTGGAGCATAGCGAACTCGCCGCTCGCACACATCTCTCAGCTGAAACTATGGGGCTCACTGCACAAACACACCTGCGCGAATATCGGAAATCACTGGTTGTTGGGCCGACTGTGGCCGGCTTAATATATACAACTTAACATATCGCCCAACCCCAGTGTATAACTAACAATTGCTTTCTACTAGACATTCAACTTTTTATTTTGGTGAACGGTTATGATGATTGCAAACCGTTTCATCATCCTTAGTCACACAGTACTGTTCTGAGTGTACTGTTACTTTCCCTTCCTGTCTTATTGCACATTAACAAGAAGAGAAAATGCGATTGAGAGGAAGAGCTGTAAGTTCTACAGGCAGTAAAAAACATGTCAGAGCAAAGCCAGGTGGAGCATCTCTCACAGACATATTGTCCTACTCATCCTTCAGACCCTTGTTCCTCGAGCCCAGATGAACCTGGGAAACATCCAGCCTGACAAATCTGAATATTACTCATCCTTACTTATGTCCTTAAAATGACAACAGCTATCCTGGGAGAGCCGAGACCATTTTGCTAAATACTGTGTGCTATCATCTCCTGATCAAACTATGTCCTGCGCTGACTATATTGCCCACAGATTTTTCTCTGTCATGAAGACCACACATACAGTAAAACGCCAGCACCTTGCCTCCGCTGTAGTGTCATCACTGTTGCATGCGTCCCGCAAGGATCATCAAGATAAGACATCACCTCAAACACACCCTGGTGGTGTGCAATCAAATCAATTGTTCTTGTGTGAAAGAACGGTCTTTGTCTGGGGCCCAATTTGACACATGGGTAATTGAGGTTCCAGCTTAAGTCATTATCCTTTAAAGGGAATAAAGGAAGAGGAAGGATTAGGAGGCAACTTTGGACAACCCCATGAAACAAGAGACAGAGGGCCACAAGAGCAAGAGGAACTCTGTGGGTCTGTATCGTCTCTCAACAATTCGAAAAGAAGGGAAAGTCAAATACACCAAATCCTTGTCAGAGTTGTAATAGCTGTTTGCTAATTCGAATTACTGCTTTGAAATTGTAGCTACCTAAATAAAGCGTCCGGTAAAATAAAGAATCAGTTCTGTTCAGTCGCCGCCCCAATGACAAATTACTGTTGTGTTTGAAATGAAGCTTCAAAAGCTCAGATATGGAATCATGTCTCTAATAGAAACTCAGACTATGACTGATCCATTTGATATTTCCCTTCTTCTTGACAGTGATGCTGCTTCAAGTGATAACACATGTTGAAGAGAAATTTACTAGGTCTATCAAATAACCTTGGAATAACAAGCCAAACAAAAACAGAACATACATAAATCACAGCTCTGTTTAAGCTTTGTTTAAATTTGCTCCGCTGAGATGTTAATCACACTTGTTCTAGGCATGCATTTGGGGCTCTGGAGCTCAGTGTTTCTCTGTGGGTGAGTGACCTTTATAAAACTGTTGATGCTTTTGCTCCCTGTTTGATGCTAAGCTGTGGATTCAAATACAAAGAGGCCCATTTGAGATGTTAGTATTTTGCAGATTGCTGCTTTGAGAGAACCAGCCAAGAGAGCAAGCGATGATTCAGCAGCCCCAGACGTCTGTAATCACCACTTCACATCTTCTGCTGCCTCCTTTTCAACACGGTGTAGATCTCTGTTTTCCAAAAATATCTAAGTGTTCAGTATGGGGTGCTGCTGCAACAGACATGGGAATTTCGCATGCGCTTTAAAATCCTTAAAAGAGACGTGCATTCTACCCCAACTTTCTGGATCTCTATCCATAATCCATTACTTTAAATTACATTTTTGAGGAAGCCCTTAATCTACGTAAAGCCTGTGATACGAGCAGTGAGGCGTGGATACACTCTTATTTCAATTCTCATCATCATCATCATCATCATCTCAGATGATCCCAGTAAATGTAATCAGTGTTATAAGTTCAGGCTTGTACTGAGGTGTCCTCAGTCCTCGAGAGGATCACATTAGCTAAACAATAGCCAGGAGCAGAGGCAGCCTGACAGTGGTATCCATCAGGGGGCAGAAATTTAAGACACTATGCTCCTGTCTGACAGATCCCCTACAGCTCTGTTTCTATACAGGTGTCAGGTTTTAAGTAAACTTTTGAAATGTCACAAAGAAAGACACTGAATTACTTGTGTTTCTGAAAATATGCTGTAGCTAAATACAAAAGACTCAAAATCAATTGTCTTTGACTGTCAGCTGGCACTACTGATAATAAGACAATTCACATATGCTAATATTTTGATACTAATCAATTTGTGGCCGTATAATCACACCTGCCTTAAACATACAAAACAATAATGTGTAAGACGGTACCTAGAGGCTGCTCATCTCTATTAAATCTTTGATAAATAAGTTTAGTTTTTGACAAAACAATTTCTAACTCCAGTGAGTTTAAACACTTTTGGGATTATTGAGGAAATGGCATCATCATTTGGTTTATGAGCAGTCTGGGCAAACCCAAGGTGGTATTGGGGAGCTGATGTAGGCAAACAACATACTGTGCAGAAGAAGTGGGTCATCCCTCTCTATTTACATAAGCCTATATGTCAGTACATAAACATTTCCACACTTGTTTATAACTTACAATTTGCTGAAAAGTATAAAATAACAGAAAAAGCCATATTCATGAGTGCCTCAACTAATTTCCAACACAGTTAATGGCAATAATACAAATTTGGTATACAGTGACCAATTCCACAGGGTCTATTAATACCTCAGAATACACCTTCACATCATAACAAGTTCCATCATTTATAGTCATTATGAACCCCCAAGGGGACAGATACATTAATAAGATTATGTACTCATAGTGCAAGAATCCTCCAGAAAGGATTCTGGGAACATTCAGATAAAATGACATTCATGACCTGGCAATCATCCCTGATATCAATCTCACTGAACCCCCTGTGGGATGAACTCGAATGCACCATAAAATGGACTATCCACCCATCAACCTTGGGCAGTTATGAAAGGCACTGAAGTCTGCATTGTCAGTTTTAACACTGGGACACTACAAGTCCTCTGTTGAGTCACTGGCACGATGCGTGGCAGCTTTCATCAGGGCCAGAGGTTGTCAAACACAGTACTGAACTGCCTTTTTATATGGTCAGTGTGTGGAGGAGGATAACTTTGAGATTGGAAGGAGCAATTCAGTGCTTGCACTTATTTGATTTACCTTTTTGTGCCCTGTTTCTATGTGGCAGAATGCATCACTTCACCAGAGGCAGGTTTGGAGATGCAAGTGTACCAAAATTACATCTCAAGTTTCCTGTTTTAAACCTGGGAATTTTTTTTAAAAACCAATAAGACTGTTTTCCACTCTCCACTTTAAACACAAGATACAAAATTTAGTTGACCTAAATAAAGTAAAGAACCCCCAAAACATGAATCTCTTGTCTTTTAGACCTCTTCAGAATCCAAGAGTTTGCCTCCTTCTCTATGATGTTCTCTTTTTCACTCATTCAAAGAAGCTTTCGCTCTCAGTCGACAGGATTGACCCCTCCGTAAGCCAATCATATATGTCAGTACCTTGTTAAGCATCCCAGTACACTCTTGATGAGGGGCACGCTGGGTCATATTGGCTCAAATGTATTATATGAGCTCATTAATGAGAGGATGAATTGATCTGCCACTCATTGAGGCAGAGTGCCAAGGTGGATGGGAGAGAGGACCTTACGCAAGACAGACTGATAACCGTGTGATCTTTATTGATCTTTATTCCCATCGGACATTAACTCTGTTACATCACTGATGTTTTTCCTTCTTTTTGGATTATTTTTAACCGAACCATGAACTGTTTTTTTTCTTGCAGATCTCTGAAAATACATGTTTGACCTTTTATCTGCTGCTAAGGTTAAGGAGTCTACAGAGTGCAGGGGGAGGGAGGGGGGGGGGGTAAGAAAGGAAAGATATGAAAAGGCTAGGGAGATTCTGTTAAGATGCAATAGCGCCATCCTTTAAATTCTTGCTAAAATCCTGTTTGTTCCTTCCCTAGTTGTGTGCTGGTTGTCAGTTCCCTCCACCCAGCAGCCAGGCTGGAGCCAGCCTTGCAGCTGTCCTCAGTCCAGCATTACATAACAAGGCTGCATCACAAACCCCCCTCTAGCCACTTTGCAGTCTCTCCACCATGACACTGTCACCCCGCTATGGAAATGACAAGAGGACAAAGTTGGATGCCCGCTTAAGGGACAGACACACAAACTCCTCTCTTCTAAGATTTGCTTGTTGAGGGCTGGGTTAATGAGTTAATGCAGTGCTGTAATTACTCATTTGCTTCCCTAATCCCAAGGACCCGTAGCCCCTTCACCTTTTAAACCTCCACTCAAACACACACACAGCAAGCTCGGCTCAAAAAGTGTGTACCATTTCGTGAGTATTACTTAAACCCAACTTTGACTCTTGTGCTGAACATGAGAAAGTATCAAACAGTAAAAGATAAATTTTAGGCTCTGTGACAAGAATGTTTCACCTCTGTTTGAATATCTTTATGTTAAATGCTCAAACCGGTTCTACAAGGCCATAATGTGATCAACATAAGACTGAGTAACAGCAATGCCACTTGCTCACAAGATATAGCAAGAACTGTACAAAGGACTTTGAAACTGCCCCCGAGAAGGACAGGACGTTAAACCTGTGATGTGTTTGGGAAACTGCAATCTATAAAAAATCCAGCAAAAAGCTGTAGATTAATTATAGATTAATATCTGCAGAAGTGTTTTCTAAAACACAGACTGCTGTCTAAAGTGCAGCTGAAACATACAAAAAGAGAATTCTGCAAGCTTTGCACAATTTAACTGAGTACAGTTTCTCTGTGTGAGTTTAATCAGCTGATCAGTCAGTCTTTCACATTACTGTACTTCCCTTCATTTCACCAACAACATTTATGGCTTCAGCCAAGCGCACATGGCCGCCCAACAGAAGAGCCTCAGAGATGTCAGTGCACTTCTCAGTGAGAGTATGTAATGGATCATTACTGGGGTCATCAAATGCAACTGTAGAGAGTCACACTCAAGTGACAGTTGTCCACCAGCATTTCATGTCATTCACGATACTCAAATACCTCCAATATGCTGATTTGTCTGAATTCCAAATATAATCACACAGATCATTTCCTTCTAGTGTAGTAAGATCATGAGTTCATTACAGAAACTACACATCGACACAGCCTCGGCTACAGTTAAGTTAGAGCTGTCCCTGGTTATTTTAGGACACAATACATGAGAATTTGCTGTACTTCATCACACAAAGCCCAGCAGGAACACTTTCTAACAGCATATGAACACGGTATTCAGAGAATCAGCCATTGAAGATTTGTCATCAATCATATTTAGACAGCACAATCCCCTCCAGCTTTCCTGTCATGTTTTGCTCATGAGCTTCAGAGATGGACTTATTGTTGAGGAGGGAGAGGAGAGATTTAGGGCTTTTGAGCCATGCAATATTTCAAGATTTTTTCTATATGAAGAACAAATGTTTTCGTAGTTAATACCAAGAAATAGCCTCAGGATGAAAACAGTTAAGAATTGTACCGTTATTTGGATTCTACTGAGTTGACAACATTCAACCAGTTGCAGTGTCTATGTTTATACATGCGTACATGTTGTTTGGTGGACGGTGCACTGTGTTTGCCCACATTCACAGGGAATCCAATACTGGGGGTAAAGAATCAGCCAGTGTTTTGTGTCAGTTGCTAAGCAAACTATGTCTGATATGACAGAATGCAACTCTCCAGTGTGTCCCACCTACGCAATACTTCTATCTCCACCAAAGACCCCATGATGAAGTCTGTCGTGCTAACAGATTGCGCTCTGTGTTGTAAAAACAAGGCATTCTTGTGCACTAAAACCATAACATGAGGCAACATTTTATAAATCATATGAGGAAACTTGCCATCTTGCCTATGTCAGTGTGTGGAAGACCAGTTAATTAACCTCCAGTAATGGGAGCACTAATTAGGGCTGGGCAACCATTAAAAATCACACTATCCATTACTGAAATAGCTACATGGAGAAAGATGGCCTGCCCCTGAACCACAAATCAGGTTTATATCAGGCAAAAGTCTCAAAGCACACCAAATTCAGTTTCACCAAGACCTGCTTTTACTTCTATGTTGTCAAGTGTTAATAAATTTAACCGTGGGGGCCCTGCAACTCCACTAAAAACGTATTCTTATACTATTTCTTGTATTAAATTTTAACACAGGTGCCACAGCAGCTCTGCAATGACTTTGCTGTGTTACTGTACTGAGTACTGAGCCTAACTGTATGCTGTATTGTAGACAATAAGGTAACTGCAGCAATAGCAGCTGATTCCAAAGATTACAACATCTCAGGCTCCTTTAGCTTCTGTTTGAAGTGACATTACAGATGCAACCTACATGTCTTAAGAGTTTAGGACCCGAGTAAAAATATTAGTTTTTCAAGATGATTATAACTTCATGTCAGAAACGAAACACGGTTCTGTGGAGTGAAGAGGATTTTTTTTTAGGATTTTAGGATAAGTTATTCTTGAACAGCGTATTGTGTTTCTGTCGTTGCTATAAGTGGGGACATAAAGTCTAATTCGGGGCAGTTCCTTTACGCATTCTTTCGTTGTTGTAAACTTCTAAGGAGAGCTGCTAACGTAAAAACATTCTCATTTTTCTGGGATAGCTAAGGACCCCTGGAGGTGTCTGGACCACAGTTAGGTAACTGGGATTACCACACATTTGCAGCCTTTTGTTGCTTTGTTACGCTATAATGTGCCACAGCCACTTCAGCACATTCCCCTTGAGTCACCTTGAGAGAAGGAGAATTAAGTGTTTCAATTAACCAACCTTCATGATGCCGCAAGGTGTGTTTCCAGCTCCCTGACTTCTCTCGGCGGAATTATCACGGCTGCCACTCCCGATCCTTGGACTGCCGTGCTCCCTGTACCGTCCATTGGTGTAAACTCCCTCGGCTCCGTAGCCCTGGGCAGCGGCTGACACCTCCAAGTAGGTCCGGGTACCGGTCGGAAGAAGTGTGGCCGCATCGCCGGTGATTCCCGCTGCATTGGTCGCGCCCTGGGCCGGCGGCGAGCCGATGGCAGAATCCAGAAAATGTCCCGACACAGCATCTGAAGCGTGTACCCCTGCCATGATCCACCGGTGTTACAGTAAAGCCCTCCCCTCCACTATGTAAAAACAGCCCATTTTCTCAAAGCACGGTGGACTTCATGACATCCAGGGCGGCTCGTCTTCTTCACCGGATCACCACTGCTGGTCCATCATCGAGGCGCACGGTATAGTCTGAAGCCGGGCAGCGGACGGTGACACTGAGTCGCCCGCGTGAAATAATGAGACGGCGTACCCCACACACGACCTCCTCAGATTAGCCTTCTGGAGGCGTGTGCTGAAAAACACTGGAAATACACCGACTTCTGCCGATGGTTTGCTGCTGCCGTTTATGTTCACAGCTTGCACTTTCGTCTCCTTGTCCTCAACAATCAGTTTCGCTCACCACGTCCGCTCCTGCAGACTCTCCGTTGTGCGCATCGCCTCGCGTCCTGAACACTTCTGCGCTGCTTGCAGACCGGAGAGCTTCCCCTCTCACATGCATCCGCGGGACAAATTCAAGACTGTGAAAGCGCAATCGCAATAAGCCCAAAACGCATGCACACACGAGCGCGTGCTGGTACAATTAAATCCAGCCTCTCGTGCGCAATCACAGTTTGATTCTTCAGGCGTGCGCGCGCACTATCTCTCTATTACTTAAGAATCAGACTATGTTGACAATTTCTTATAATTTCGCGCACATGTTAAGAGAGAACTTACTCACAAACTCACTCTCTACCATTTAGCAGGCTGTAGGCTCTCCATAAGAGGGAGCTGAGGAGCCTTAGTATTTAAAAATGAGTGAACATTGGATAAAAAAATATCTATATGTAAATCAAATTAAAAATATATAATTAAAAAAATGTTATTATTTATCTTTTCTTCTTAGAATCATTTTCTGAGCTGTGCTCATCACATGAGGACCTGCTTTACTAAAAAGCTACAGTGTCCTCTTGGAAAAGGAAACACAAACACTTTTGAGTGGGCATTGAAATATTGGTGAAAATCCGTTTAAACAACTCTGCTTCTTTTTAAATTAAAACAATGAGTCTTGTAGGAAAGGGAATAGCAGCAACGGTAGTTTAGACCTGCAGCCACCTACAAGTAAAATAACGGCCTTCAGTCCAGCAGCAGCAGCTTTTTAAAGACGTATAAATTAATTTAGCATTTATGTCTTTTTCTAAACATCTATGACCAAACATTAAGATTTTGTAAGGGTTTCACATCATAAGAGCAACCTTAAAATGTTAATTGTCTTGAGAAGAGGTCAAATGTCCAGAGTGTCCTGTTTTACCAATAAACAACACATATGTAAATTATTTCAATAACACACAAGTTCATAGTTTAGATATTTTTGTGTCTGGCTTTTGCACACCATTTTTTTCCATTCCACAAATAAAATCTTGTTTGGGCCACCCCTCTCCAAAGCCATCAGGAGTCAGTGCACTACAGGGTGAACTTGATACTCTCTGGTCTTTAATTTTAGAGGCTTCAGTTGTAAATCTACAACCTTAATCAACAACAAACCCATAACAAACAATGGCTTTAAAAACTGCAGCAGCTGTTACTTTCCTTACCTATATGTGGCGCAGGTTGGACCGGAACACGCAGGTCCAGAATTGCAGGACTGAAACTACTGGTGCTGCAGCTCTGCAACTAGATGATACTGTCTGAGTCAGTAGATTAGGTTAAGCCTAGTACTTACAGTCCATGTTTGTCCTGCTGACGAGAATACTGTAAACTTTCTGAAAACCACTGCATCTCTCTAACCCTCTGTTTGTTCGTTGTCCCACAAGCAGAGCTGTGTGCCTCTCCTTCTCTCTCTCCCTATTTCTCCTTGTCCTCTCTTTTCACTCAGGCTTCTCTGTGTTGGACCATCGGCCATCCGGGGACCTCTCTCCCTCTCTCCCCTGGCTGTCGGTGCCTCATTCAAGATGTTTTGGATCCGAATCATTGTCCTCCAGGAGATTTTGTGTGTCTCTCTCACTTGTGTGCATGTTGTCTTACCTGTGTGAATGGTCTGCTTGAGCTTTACCTCTTGTGTGTTTGTGTAGTCTGTCCTCTTCCAGGTCTCCATGGTGGAGAGGAGGCCACCATCTGTTTTGCAACACCTGGGAGTTGCTCGACGTCCTCCCAGATCCACATTCTTCATATATGTTGGGGAGTTTTTCCTTTTACGAATCGAGGGTTTAAGGATGAAGGGTGTCATATGCTGTACAAATTGTAAAAGCCCTTGAGGCAAATTTGTGATATTGGCCTATACAAATTAACTGGACTTCACTTGACTTGACTTGATGAGAGCCTGGCTTCAGGTGCGTTTCATCAATGACACAGTGTGTCCTTGTTTCATCAAGGTAATTTGTTGCAATGCAGGAAAGCACAGATAAAATACTCATCAAATCTTTTTCATCATTCAACTTCAATTGTAGCTTTAACGATGGGAATCCTGCTCACAATACGCACTCAAATACCTTTATCCTCGAGATCTGAGAGAACGTAGCTCTTTTATAACTACATCTACATCTAAATGAACACAGAAGGGACAAATAGTAACAATGGTTATACTAAAGCCTATCTCTGTCTCTGGAGCACCTTTGTGGAAGAGTGGAGATAAAGTTTTTTTTTATTGTTTTCATCCAGTAATGGCTAATACAGAACTCATGAGTTGACACTCCTTTGTAACTTCACAGTATCACTCTTCATCAAAGATGCAAGGATGCTCTTCCTCTGCTCTGCTCCACTCCTCCTCCCCTCTTCTTAAGTATCGATTTGAAGACAGTCAGCAGGAGGAAGAGTGCAGATCGTAAATATTAGTCCCATTCATTTGCAAATGCATTTGGAGTAAATTAGAAAGACTGTGGTTGTGCAACATCATTGCATGCAGTCTAACCTTGCATTGTTTCACAAACCATAAAACTGAGCATCTGCTGATGCCCCTGAGGTCAGGCCAAAATAAAGTACAACAATGGAGGGTGTAAAATTCAACGTCAGGCCAACTCATATCATCAGGCGAGACATAGTAAGCTGGGATAATGCAACCTCATTTATAAACCACAGAGGAGGCAAATCAAATCACAGCCAATTTGTATGAAGGGAGTCATGTGAGGGCGTGAGTCCTGCATCTGCTCATAATTGTCAGATATGGCCAGACTAATCAGAGCATCTTTACATCATGGTCAGGCTTGATTCTATATTTGGATTGTCATCTGTCATGTAAATGCTGCAAACAATGGGGAAATTCTCTCTGGTAAATAGCAACACCCACATGACACAATGGATTAGTGTACACGGTATGTAATCATCTGATAAGTTTTGTCAGAGGACAATGTGTAGAAGTTAAGGGTCTTATTCATGCATGCTTGCGTTTCCACATGGATATTTTCACAGACCTTGGTGGTGATAAGTGGCTTAATCTGCAGCCAAAACACAGCCTCTTTAATCACGTTTAGTCCTATGAATAAGAATAACTTATAGACATGTGAGTAGTGTTGTAGCCCAGCTACTTCGTAAGGATAGAATAGTGAGAGGGAGAGGTGAATGAAATCTGTGGAAATATGATGTGACGAAGAAAATAGTGAAAAGCTGGTGAAGGAATGGAATACTTGCTGGTAGACTGAGATAGTAAATGTCTAGGAGGAGAAAGCTGGACAGATTTCATACCCCCTTCTTTTCCTCACTCACTCTCACCATCCTTCCTCCTTTCCCTCGTGATCTCAGGGTAATGTATTATGCATTCTCAGAAATAATTTAGCAAAAGTTCTGCTTTTAAAAGCCTCCCCGTCTGGCCCAGCTGTCTTACTTTAATGTGAAAAGGCCTCAGACGACTAGTCTCCAAACTCAAACATCAGCTCATACGTTGATTTAAACTGATGGGGAATCAGAGTAGTTCACATGAGTCCACAAGAAGGGGCCTCTCATTGATCCATCCACAAATACTGTATGTTCAGTGCGCTGTAAAGCACTACATTATTCAGTGAAGACATCAGGGCCTGATGAATGACCAGATCAGCAATGATGGAATGAGCAAGACATACTTTTTGTTCATCTAAGGGTAAAGACCGAAAACAGCAAGTGAGAGAGAAAGTGAAATACACAGTAGGCTGTATCAGCACTTCTGAACACTGAAATGGCAATGTTATTCTAAAATAACACCGTGTTGTTTTCCATTGAGGTTTGCTTTAGTTTCCTGTGGCAGGATGTCAGCCATGGCTATGTGCAGTAAGGCACCGCTCCCTCCTGCTGCAGTAGCTGTCAGGTTCAGACCAATGGATCGACATCGTCATACCCACAGGCCTCTAACGGTTCCCTCCACTCACTGGGGCCCATCAACAGATCATCCTGATGACAGCTGGCTATTGATCAAATTTCCTAATCCCAGCTGTATAGGGGGAAAGAAGAGAGGGTCACCTGGTCAAACGTCCAGGATTTATCAAGATTTTTGTAGAAAGCCATGTTGTTGTTGATTTGTTGCCTCACGTCTTTATTTCTCATTTACAGTGTCTACAGCATCAGTTATAGTAACAGTAACTTCAAAGGAAGACACTGAGACAAAAATGAAACTACAATAACAAGAATCTGCTTCGCACAGATACATGTATCGTGTGTGGATTGTACATTTGAATGATGATATCTATAGAGGAAGTTCCTGCTGCTCACAGCCGGGGAGCAGAGGGTGTGTCTTCCTGAGCTTTACCACCGCACTTCCTGTGCCAGCTCGTGATCATCAGTCCAACAGGAACAGATATCATGCATATAGTCTTACTCACAAAGGGTTTTTATGTGGTGTAGTTTTTACAGTTTAATTCTGCATATAAAGTTGCTCTGGCACAATCCATGATCTAAACAAAGAGACACCTCCACCACCAAAAATGAAAACACGAGATTTGAATCTGCTATCAAAATTGACTGATAGGTTTGTTACACAATACTAACTAACACTTCGCAAAACAGGATCTGATTAATGTTGCTGATGATGCTGTAGAAGATTTGTTCACATCGGCTGAGTAGGAAAACAGGCCTTTATTTTGTATTATGATTTAAAAAAAACACAAAATGCCAATTTGACATATATAATTCAAATGTGTCCATTATATATATGTAACTAGACAAAAATTGCATTATATAGTCAGTAACTGATTGTGCCTTTAAGTCCACTTACTGTACACTCGTTTTAACTGAAGCGTTTAATGGAGTGTTAACGCACAACAACGCAACTTAATTAGAAGAATGAAACATGCAAAGATGAAAGATGAGCTTGAGTATAGCAGGTCAAAGGCCAAGTGTGTAGATTCCAGGTGGAGAGGCGACAATGGCGTATGGCATATACAGTAGGACAGGGTCCTGAAAGCCATGTTCTGTTAGTCTATAATGCTGCCTCTTTAAGTTCATGCTTTACATGGGTTGCATGATACGTCTTTTTTCAGTTGTAAAACAACGCACATCACATCACAGAGGTTTAAGTGAATTATTAAAGCAGGAATCCAAAATGCTGTTTACAAATATATATATATATATATATATATATTATATATATATATATATATATATAAATATATATTTATAGGCAGGACACCAGACTACTCCGCCATCTGTGCTGTACTTTTAGGATGACAACCAATTGTGAATCAACGTAGTGCATTTTATTCACTTTATTTCAAAGAACAACTACCACATTATATTCAAACCTAGCTTTTTGCTGTCAATCAATTACATACTGCTCTTTGTGAAAATCATTAATGTGATTTCTCCCCAAATCTGTCCATCAGTGGCTACATGGCTCCCTGGCTGATCCATTGGACTTTACTGACACCTGGTGGTGACATGGCTCGGCTGAGGTCGAATAAAGAACCAAATACCTGCTGGAGAGATAATCTTAATTTCACAGAAGTTGTGAGTTCTCAAACTGTTCCTCTAATATCTAAGAATTTTGCAAATTCATTTGACTAATAACAGTATTTATAGACACTTGTCTGATACCAGTATTGTTAGTGAAATAACCACTATCATTATTTATGTTATATGCAGTGAGTAAGGCTATTAGACTTATTATATTTAAACAGTTGCATACCATTAGATACAGTTCAGCCTTATTCTATCTTGAATAAAATAATTGCATTCAGCAACATGATCAAAAAAGTCTTACTCTTATTCTTGGTGCTGAACATTCCCCTGATATCTTGATTAAAGGGATTGGGATCTTTAAATTTCAAATTCTGACTACTTAAATTTGACCAACTATCAAGACATATGTGTGAGCAACATCCCAGCTGCCCCTGACAAACAAAGACTAAGAGAAATAGGACAAACACCCAACTGAAACTGTGCACTCTGATAAGAGCATCCTGATGTCCGCAAAAACACAACAAAAATTTCTATTCCATTTTGATTAGGATAACAAAGAGCAATACAATTCTAAAAAAGAAAAACCTTAAACCAGTCCAACTCTGTGTTACCAAGAGAGAGAAGATGAAGGGGAGTCCGCTCACCCAGCTGGTCATGAGGTTCTGGTCCTCTAAATTATACTACCTCAGCACTGCCTTCAAAGACTGTAGATCAACCATCACCTTTCCCAGGCATTACACTGGGCAGGCAATTGACATTTAAGCTGCAGCTCAAACACACACGCGCACACACACACACACACACACACACACACACACACACACAAATAAATCTGTTATGTTTCTTATTTCCACCAGATGGCAGAAGTGAGCGTATTCAGAACATTTGTGATCAAGACAAAAGTGCTGCTATTGTGGGTTGTGAAAAGTTATTGCTGCCAAAGGGCAGTGCAGTTGGATGATGTGGATTTGAATGAACATTACATTTTGAACGTTGACTGCATTATGAAAACCAACTTGAATCCTCCATGTTTGTGAAAGTTACATTGGCTTTGTGTGTTAATGCAGCTGAAAGCATAGATTATTAAAAAGCTTCACAGAGAAGAATGGTGCATTCATGTGCTATTGTATAGATTCAAACCTCCCTGAACCTCCCTACTCAAAAAACAAGTCTCAAATATCATACCCGGAATTATAAAGTAACTTTGGCAAAGATATTATTTCAAAGGATAAATATTTCCCACCTATTACCTGTTATGAACTATCGGATTCTGCAGGTTGATATTCATATTGTACAAAAATGGTAGGAAAAAAGGGCCGAAAGATCTGGTGGTATGTTCCTTTAAGGTAAAACGATTAACACACAAATTTCATGTCATGTATCATTGGGGGTGTCTGCAAAATGTGGGACTTTCTCATGTCTTAAAGACATTTCCTTCCACCCAAAGCAGTACGTTTTTATCATACAGAGAGCCTCATACAGTATATTAGTAAGTGCAGTAGTTTGTAATATGGTGAAACATAAAATCCCTTTTTCCTTGACTGTAGAGAAACCCATTTCACATGTTACAGTGTATTAATAATGCAGCACAGCAGCTGTTTGACAGTTGCACCAAAATATTGTATATGAAATTTAGAATCAGTGTTAAATTGCTATGATTTCCTCATATACTGTGTATGATGGATGTACACACAAAACTGTCAGTCTACACATTCCTGTTGAATCCAGGCGAGCTTCTGGAGTGCCACTTCCCTGACTCTGCTGCTTGGGGATTAAATCGATGGTGTTGACTGCACACATAAAAATAAAACAAAGCATTTATTTTGTAGTGACATCAAAATCTCCTGTACTTCTACAGGTCAACTTAAAATTATTTATAAAACTTTATTTTCTTATTTTCAACTCCACAGCTGTTTCTCTTGGAAAACCTCCAAGTGATAAATCCAAACCACAAACATGGTACATACATCGAACAGCACACAGCGCCATCTACATCATCAAAAAATACACAGTCTACAGTGGAACAAAGCTTAAAAATGATGAGAATAATTGTAATGAAGATTATATCACAAGACTGCCCATGTAGAAAGAAAGCGAGATACAAAAAATGTTTGAAGAAGAAATGAAAATATAGACGAGGGGATATCTTCAATACTGTAATGTCTGTCGGATAAACATAAAAGTACATCCTAAATTCTTCTCTGATTTTCAGTTTGTCCATGTCCTTTTTCAACTGGTACTTCTGGTGACATGAGACTTGGAAAGTCTCTTGGAGTCTGCTCAGACTGAGGAGCTTTTTGTATGTAATTCCTCAACAGGGTCATGCAAACCGGTTACATTCACTAGGGGAGTGCCAAAGAAACAATAATAAAATAGAATTATGATAGAGAAAATAAAGTCATATATTCTGTATACATAGAGAATTTTCTATTTGGCTTATACATCAGCTAAGCAAAGCGATTCATTCCTGAGGTGCAAGGCTGTTGTCACAAACTTTCTATTCAGCGTGTGTGTGTGTGTGTGTGTGTGTGTGTGTGTGTGTGTGTGTCAGAGGAGGGAGCGGGGTAGTAGTCTTTTCTAATAGACTAATGTATTTGTTATCTTTTATGTGTAGTAAAAAGGGGACGCAAAATGAAAACTAATCAAAAGCCACCACATCCTTGAGCTCTATATGTGACCAGCGGCTGGTGAGTCTTTGCAAGCGCTGAAAACCTGCACCTGTCTACCTATGCCTGCTGGTGCGGTCATGTTGTCACACAGAGATTTGCACTCGTCGGTTTTGCCACAGTGTCATGACACAGCTACAGGGACAAGTGGACGGAAAAGCAGAAAAGTCCAAAGGGAGCAGCACAGCCGAATGTTCATGCATTCCGACCAGACATGTGACACTTCATGCCTCTAGACTTCATCAGGTGAGTGGTTTCAAGCCAACAGGGTTAGCCATCGGCAGCAAGGGATCTTCTTCACACATATTAACACAAATTACAAGAACACAACCCAATGAGCGTACCTACTGGTGTGAATGTGGTGCAGAAACAACAACAGAACCAATAGTAACAACGACTGTCAGTAGAATAATGCGAGGTAGCATAGATGAGGAGAACAGAGGGACCTGAGAGGACAAGCAGGCAGCGATGGGTAAATGCTTAGATTTGCATTACTGTGTACAAAGAGAAGACAAATAGCCCTGTGAGAGTGAGGGAGGTGCATAAACCTCCTTACTGGGTTTCAGCTGGTGAACAAATCAGAACAACTTGTGCATGTGTACCGTGTGCTGATGTGTGTGCTGTCAGTTGCAGAGAGCAAAGAAAGGCACTCGGCCTTTAGGTTAGTGTATATGGACTTGAAAAACTGACTGTAACTCTGCAGAGCAATGAATGACATAATGTTGTTAAGAGCAAAAGCAGAACTCTTCATTAAAGTTTCTCTTTTTGTCAAAGGGCAAGTTCAATGTCACTATCAAAATACTGATAACCCATTTACAAAGAAGAAAATCTAACAAAATAAAAACATTCGACTGTTAAAATGACTTCATACAGTAGCATATCTTTAAAAAAATCTGTTCAAAATCAAATGGAAATGCATGCACAATGTGAATGAACATTACCTTTTCTTTTCTTTTTCACAATACTGAAACATTGTAGGTTTTGCATTATGCCTAGTCTGTTTTACAAACACTTATGGACACAAATGAAACTAAGAGAAGTCACTGACATGCATGCTATCATGCTGAAAAGAAAAAAAAATCACAACCATTATTAACATTTCACAGCTATCTGAAAAAAAGATGAATGGAATTAAACCATGAGAAATGTCAATGCGCGTGGGGCAAGTTGGGAGGCAGGGTTTGTTTGGTGTTGTCACAGGTTAAAAGGTCAAGGGTCAGGACTGTTGGCCACCCCACTGGCTCTCTACAGGCCGTCGGAGGAGCTCCTCTACATGCCTTGCCACGTCCATGGTGTCGTCCAGGTCGAAGTCTCCGTCCGCATCCAACATAGAGTCACTCCTGCCACAGGACACAGAGTGGAGCCAAACCACACTCAGACAACCTGGCAGCACATCACCAAAAAAACCCAGCAGGAGCAACAAGACACTCTTTACTCACACAAAATGCACTCACACACTCACACAGAGCAGCTCATATGTTCAAAGGACTTGTTGACTCACATAGGTGGGTATATGCCGTAGGTGTGGGGGTGGTTGACAGGTGCTGGGGAGGCGCCGTGATCCATATAGGTTGGGTTCCCACTTGCTGGGTCTGGATTGGCTGTAGCAAACCTGTACACACACACACATACACACACACACACACACACACACAAACCCAAGATAAAAGCCTATGAGTCTATGTTAAGCAGTTGCCTAAGCAACTACCCTCAGCGTGTTTTCCAGGCCTCGCTGCATCATTACGGCCATTCTCTGTATTGCGGGTGAACCAACCGTGGAGACAGGCAGGGAGCGGGGCTTGCTAACTAACAAGCCTAACTCTAATGATGAGTGGAAGACAAGCTCGCTCAGGAACCCTGGCCATCCTTAATTGGCCTCCTCCAACTGTAACAGATAACTAATAGCTGATCTGAATTCAGGGTCCAATATTTAGTGATTAACTCTAAATGTTGCCACAGAGGAAAAACTGGTGGGTGGATGGCAGGAAAGACAGAAAGGAAAGACAGAGCAGGGATGGAAGAACAGGAAGCTTGATACTTACTCAGGCACCACTTGTTTGATTTGTGGCTTCACGTAGCCATCCACTGCTTTGGCTTTGAAACAAAAAAGTACAGGGAGAGAGAATGACTGACAGTTCAGTGCAGTCGTCACACAGCAATCAAGACGGCTTTGTAGCTGTGATATTAAAGTTTGAAAGTAACAGCAGCTTGTTGCTTACAGAGTGGTGGGGTGTAATATTTGGAGAAAACCTCATCCTTGGGTCTATCGGGGTAGAGGAACAGGAGGTGATTGAGATCACTGATGCGGTCAGCCAGAGAGCGAATGGAGAAGTCTTTGGTTGTGTAGGGCATGAGGTTCCAAACCATTCTCTCACCTGGAGAAACACAGCACCCCCACCACAGTATCAGCAATGCTTGTAATACAATCAGTTTTTCCCCAGATCATTTTAATGTCAGTATTATTTGAGGGGCATTCACTTGAATAATCTAAAAACTACATCATTTGCCATCCCATAAGATATTGTCCTCACACATTAAGCTACGGCAGATAACAGATAGCAGAAGTTGCAATTATGTGAAAGTGCCAACTATCTAATGTGATCTAACTTAAAGCTTTAATTGGTCGCTTTAAACTTACAATAACTGATTTTTTGGCCTCTGGAAACAAGTTGTGAATACAACATTGACATGTCATGACTTTTTTAGTTGATACGGTGAACAGACAGCGGTGTCTGTCTGCAGATAGTGTACAGTGGGTTTTTACAGCTACCTCCTGCTGCCAAATACAACGCTGTGAGAGCAGTGAGTGTGAACCAAAACAGTAAAGCTGCGGGCCAAACAGCTAAACAAAGAGCTGAAACTCACTATAAAGCTCCACAAAGGATGCAGGTTCATCACTATCAGCAACCACTTTCTTACAGATTTTATGTTTTTATTTGCTTGTCCATATGAGTCTAATAGCTCTCACAAAACCACCTCATATAACACAAGAAGAAAGTTGAATGGGATGCTCATATTTCCCTGTATGTGTAAGTAAGCTAACATATTCGTAATGAGAACTTAGTCAAACCTCTGCTGCTGTGAGTTTTCAGTTTGTCGTTCTGCCCCCTAGTGGTAAAACACACTTAATGCTGCTTTAATTTAGCAAAAAGGAGTCTTAAAATGTATCTGGCTTTCCTGCTCTGATTCATGCTATTTTTGGTTAGTAGCTGGTATACCCATAAGGCTTAGCAGTAATCAAATCCCCTAGACCCAATGACAAAACATTTTACCAGTACTACCTGTGCCGTGACAGTAACACACATTTATATGTCTTACCTGCTTTGTTAGGATTTTCTGCCACCCAGGCAATTGTAATTCCTCCGATCTCGGAGTCACTAAAGCGCAGAAGGAAAGTACCGTTGGGTTTGGACATCAGCATGTCCTGAGCCTGTTGCTTGTTCACAAAGCCCAATATGGCTCTAAAAAAGAGCAGAGAGATATATAGAAAAAGAAAGACATTAAATGTGCAGTCCCTCACCACCTCTCTCCTTCATTTCAATCCTAGTTTACTGGCGAGAGCAGGTCCAGCTCCCCAGGTTGCCATGGAAAATCGTGAAAATGAAACATTGCCTGGGTTGTCAAGACTGACAAAATGGGGACAGGAAAACATTTACTTTCACAGAACATGCAGTCCAGCTGTCAAATTGAAAAAAGAGAGGTAGTGCTTTTATTTTTATGTTCTGCCACACTTTTCAGCCAAAGACTGAAACTGACAAAAACCTCTGCAGTTTCCTTACCCGTCGTTCCAGTGAGGTTTGAGATGCTTTTTTGTGAGTTCCATCACACCATCAAACCACTGCCAAAATGTGAAGTTCCTCCCTGGCAAGCTTTCCTGTATCCAAAAGGTTGGGGAAAAAACATTTTTAAAAAGCACACAGGATTCAAATAGACATGTACATTTTTTTAAAAAGGTGTTCTGATTCCCTCATGTCCATCCAGTCCATAAATACAGACAACATGTCCTCATCCGAGTTGTGTTTATGATTTAACCAAGTGTGCAGCTGTATGTGTATATGTTGTGTGTTTGAGAAAGGGGGAAAAGAAGAGGGGGTGAAACTGTGTGTATGTGTATAGCTTATACACCAGTCTGTGAAGTGGCTGAAACTTGATGTTCCTGTAATCTAATGTGTGCGGTGAATGTCAGTGCATTTTCTGCCTTCACCAGCTCATTTGAGCCAGAAAATGAGGCCTCCAGCCTTTCACTGTGTGGACAAACAGGCCCATTAAGATAAAGACCTGGTTACCAATGAGGCGTTCTCACTCAAGTCGACTACAGAATAGGGCTGGAAGGACACTGCAAATGGAGCACGAAATATTTCTATATATGAATAACCAATAGCAAATAACTCCATGGAGAACAAGCATTTGGCTGAAATGGCTTACTGAAACTGGCCTACGGGCATTTTAAAAATGCAAGGAGGAGAGAACCCTCTCGAAGCACGATGTAATTAACACTAATGATAACAGATAATTAGAATGCTCTTTATATAAGCTGTGTTTATATGCTTACAGAAAGAGGGGCAGAGAATCACAAGGAAAGAGACTGGTGCTGACCCTGTTAAACTGCGACCAAGTCATAGTCATGTTGCGGTAGTCATCAGGGTTGTTGCTGGAGCTGCTGAAGGCCTTTTGAGCCAGGAAGACCAGGTTCTCCTCAGACAGGCCTCGGTTACTCTGCACCTCAGCCTTGTACTTCATGTTGATGGCATCACACAGCTGAGGCCAAAGCACCTTGTCTGGCACGAGGAAAGGCACCCGTCCCTGTAGACGCAGACGAGACAGCAGAGGATTTACACGACGCGAGCGAGGCAGCAGCAGAATGCAAATCACAGTCATAGATAAAATGTACAACACACGAGCACATAAACAAGTGATCACACAGCCATTTCTAGCAGTATCTATATATTGCAGGATTAAGCATATTTTTCATTAATTGATCCAGATCAAAAGAAAAAAGTGGATAGACATATAGTATACAGAAAGGAATCTACTCTGTGACTTCACCTTGTATCTAAATGAGGTTATTCATATGCACATATGACTTGCAATTGTTTAATCTATTAAGCATTTATTTGATTAAGTGATTCATGGTTTAGTCTATAAAATGTCAGAAAAAAACTGAACGTATAAATGTTTGGTATTTTTGTTTGCTTTTTGTTTTCTATGTTTGCTTAGTACATTTTTGGAATTGTTTATTATTTTGTGTAGATGAACACAATTCAAAATGTGTTCAAAGACATGCCCCCTTTATTTACAGTTAAGTCATGTTTTGTAACATTTAAAAACACAGATTAATTTAAAAGTTTAATCATCTCTAAATAAAAACGTTATCTCACACACACAAACATTTACTCACCGGCTCTGCAAAAGCATTATCCCACAACACAGTGGCTGTGGCATTATTGTCTTGGCTACCGTGAACTATCACCACTACGGGAAGTGATAATGTCTGTTCAGAGAAAAAAGGGCGCCCATCAGTATAAGAACAATAAACGCTGCACATACTGCAAAACAACACAACCTTTGTAGTATTTCTATAGTTTTAACAGTAAAGAAGAGCTTTTTAAACAACATCATGATTGGTTGGGCTGATGTGGTGTACTGTGCGTCACAGCATGTGTAGGAGTGGATGCTCAATGATTTGTGATTTATGCTTAACTATTGTAGGAGAAAGAATGGATAGTATCTTTGTGTGTCAAGGCTAATGCAGTCTTTTCTTCCACCTCGTCTATCGGCGCCCTCTTACCTTCACTTGAAAGACAAGCTCATTGCCCCCAACACTAAACTGGGACTCAAATAGAATGGTGAACTTCTCTTCAGTGACGGATTCTGCTCCTCGCCTGTCCGATCGCTTGATCCTCTTCAAAGACTACATGAAAGATTACATGTGTACGAATGAGGAATACTGGATATACAGTACATGTTGCCTACGCAGTTAGGCTGGAGATGCACACATCATACATACAGTACATGCATGCATAATTCACTTTGAGTCATACTACAGGGTTGACATGTAAATAATCCATGGAAACTGATCCTCCAAAGCATTGCTGAGTTGCCATGTGTACTCTAATACCCACACTGCACAGTCACTAGACAATCACACTGGATGCTGCAGTGCAGCTCAACACTGTTTCTTCTAAATCCAACTAGATCCCAGTATTTTTAATTAAATGTTATTTCAATATACTGTCAATTTACTCTAGAAATCCCCAAACTACTGGAACAGTAACAATTAGTAACAATTGAGACTATTTCACCCCAACGACATACATTTAGTTATTATTGGAAAATATTTTTTTAAGCATGGCTATGACATAGATTTTCATACTACTGATGGACATGGTGATCGAACACATCTTGGGAATTGCTTTACTTAAGAGCTACATTGCTGTACAATAAGGTATTTAACTCACCATGTTCCTGAAGTGGGCGCTGAGAGTGCCTGTAGTCTGGTGGTATTCCATCACACAGTTATTGTTGAGAATTTCCCCACTGCTGTCACTGAAGGAGAGAGCCAATCAAGGAGTAAGTCAATTAGCAGTAATATCTGCTGTGATGCACTCAAGTGCTGAGAATTATATTCTTCCCAGAACAAATTAAAACAAAATGATGCTCGTTTGGACGGCAGGAGCTGAGTGATAAACATACAGGCTGTACGAATGATGTTTGTGCTCATTTTCTATACAACTGGAAGGTTTAACTACCACAATATCTATCTTCCCTACATAATAAAAAGAACACCAAGATGTCTCTGGGCTGTGGATTGGGTGCCATTCCAAGTGGTTTAGATGAGAAACAGCAGATGATGGCTGAGCTGTTGAATTGCTCAGCCATTTAACCACTGGCTGCCTAGCTGACCTACAGCCTTGGAAGGTTTCTATTAGTCGGGAAGAATGTGGAATGAGGCTGTGGAACAGGCTAAATGCGGATTCTGCATCCACATCATAGATTCCTCTGAGGCATTGTTTAAGTTCCAGCCATGTCTCTGTGGTGAGGTCTGGAAACACACTAGGCCATGGATCCATCTTGGGATCCAGTAATCCCAATGAAAAACTAAGACTCCTTATCTTAATGGCGCCATGGGAGCTCATCGCAGTGTCCCCACTAAAAGGAAGTAGGATTACTAAAAAAATGTGCATTCAGAGAAGAGGGAAGAGCAGGATGGCGTGTTGTTACTACAATGTGAAAGCACTAATGTGTGTAAGTTCTTCTATAACATCTGATGCTAAAATTATTTGTATTGTTTTTTCAAAATAAACCAATTTGCTAATGTCTGAACCTCCAGAAAAACCCCTGTCCTTCTTGTAATTGTTTCTAGTGTTTTCTGTTTTTACATCCACACTGACATGAATGGGGCACTGGACTTACTTCCTTGTGTTCTCGTTCTTCAGCAGGGCCTTGGCTTGCTGTTCACTAATGATGGTGGCTTTGACCTGCGGAGGGTTCATGTGCACGTTCAATTTCCCACCAACTAGGAGGCGCACCGTAGCAGCAAACTTGGTTTGGGTTTTTAACACCTGTGGAGGCTGTTTTTCAATGATGAAGGTGCTGTGGAGGCAAAAAGGAAAGTTAGACTGAATCACAGAACAAAGCCCTGTTGATCAGGTGGCTCAGTTAGTTAAAGTGCCCATCATGTAGTGGCAATATGCTAGGTCAAAGTCTAGCCCATATGTTTTGCTGCACACAATCTCCTCTATTTTTCTTTTGATAAAATGTAGCCAAAATATGTAAAAATATAAAGAAACCATTAGATTGAAGATGACCACTTGTGGATCTTCAGAGCAAAGTTTTGTTTGCATGTTTAGCACTAGCATGAGCATGCAACACATCAAATTGACTTGTTAATAGCCATAATAGCTTATTTGGATGCATTCTTACAGTTTATTGTAGCTGGTTACAATGTAGCATACATTTCCAAATGAAGGTGGCAAACGGATCAAGTAAACAATGCATGTTTATATATACCAAAGACTGCACTAAGTTTAATGAGGTTTACATGCTTTCAACATGTTCAAGTGCACATACAATGTGTTTTGGTGTGAAATGCTGAATGCAAAATGTTTTATTTTACAAAGAAAACTCCACAGAGTTCCTTTAAGCTCAAGAACCTGCAGATTTGACAACATTAGAGTTTAAAAATGACCTTAATTGTAACCATGCCCACTAATGGAAGGTCATAGAAGTAATCAACTTCAACTTTATTGTCCCTGAGGGGAAATTTGTCTTACAGCCAGGTGAAACATAGAACACACAGAGACATAGGCACACAGCCTCAAATACAAAAAACGTGATAAAATTCATGAATACATGAAGTAACAACAGGAAACCTAGAGTGTTTAGCCATTGCTAAAGCCATCATCAGCCCAGAGTAGTTGAATGGGAAACTTATCATCAGCTGGGCCATCATGAGCATTTAACAGTTAGGTGGATTGAGAAATGTAGAATTACTCAACCTGTTTGACTGAACAGTAGTCAGTCAACCAACAAGGTCAACCAATAACTTTCTTCTGACAATGTTGGTCTGATTTTCTGTCTAGCTGGCTTCCGGGGAATATAGAGAGGATGTTGTTGAGGAAACATAACCTGTGTTTGTATTGTGCGTGATAGCAGTGCATTACTGTCTGGGCGCAGACTTATCTGTGGCCAATCAGAAATCGCTGTGACAGATACATGGCTTCTCAATGCATTATGGGTCCCTGCAGGGACAATCTTCTAGGAAAGTGGAAAAGGATGCTGTCAAAAGCTTCAGATTACTTCCTGTTCAGAGATCCCGGAGGGCTAAAAGACCCTGGCAGATGTGCCTTTGGGCCAAAATGTACTGAAACCAGTTACATGTGAATTCAGTCCTGACTCCCTCTCATCTCCTCCTCCTCTTCTTCTGAACACAGCCTTCTTCTAACACATCAGGGCTTCTTCTCCCATCCTGTCCATGTCTCATTCTGTAATGATGGGGTTTGATGATGTAATGTGTTAAATGTGATCTCTAGTTGACCTGAACCATCAGAGGGACTTCAATCAATCAGAGGGACCCATACTGCCAGCATGGGGCTCAGACTTAACACATGCTGACATACATTTTAACTTTATATAACTAAAGTTGTTTGTTTGAATACATTCATTTCCTAACCATGGAACCCATCACAACTGCAGTCTTCATTCTCTCCTTGACCTAGATGAATCAAAACCATACATTTAAAGTCTAATATCTAACCTCATTTTTGATAGTATTTATGATCTGCATTTTTTCTGCAATAGCCATTCAATATCTTTACAGTCAGTAATTTATTATCTACATTGTAGTTTTCATTGTTAGTGGCAGGGTCTGCCATTCCCATGCTGGATAAAAATTGCATTCACACGCACAAGGGATTCATAGGAAACATCTGTTACCGTGGTAACACACATTTGGTGCTGATGAAAGTGGTAACCATAGGCATCCCCAAATTAACCAGGACTGAAATCTTAAGGATTACAACTTTAACCTTGACCTTTACAAGACTTAGTCTAAAATGAAATGTCCTCACTATAGCAGATGTTCCTTATCGCTCAAGCAGTAAGTACTGAAACTACTCACAACAGTGAATACAGAGAATACAAACAAACATGCTCACAGATGCACAGACATTCATACAGTACCTTCACTCATGTGGCTGAAATCATTAAGTGGATACACTGAATGCCTGAATAATTTAATTTTAGTAACAGATGATATTTCTCACTCTGTTGACCACGAAAGCAACTACAGTGGGACTTGCCAACACTGAGCGCAGGAAAGGGTGATGCCTCAATGTACATAACACACCCACTTGCACATGTGCTGGGGCTGATATACTTTTATTGATGCTATACAGACCTACATTAAGCCTTTAGAAGTATATAACACACACACACACACACACACACACACACCTGGTGACCAATGCTGAGATGATATCCGTGATAGTACTGTTGAGTTCATTGAGAAGCTCTTCAATGGGGCCGGGGATGGGCAGCTGTTGTCTGAGGTGTTCTGCCCTCCGAATCTGCTGCCTGTTTTGCCAGATAGTTTCTGCCAGCTTTTCACACCTGACACACACACACACACACACACACACACACAAAACACAAAAGCAAGAATTAGGCCATAGACATGGTCAGTAGTACTATGTTTCTACATGATGCTTATAGAGATTTGTACTACAGAAAGTTTTACTGCAGCAGAACAATATCAATTCAAATTAAAACAGGATGAATCGTAACAACAATGAGACTAGCCTGCCTATGTCTCTCTTATTAGGAGCCAAAAAACCCAGTTGTAGTCAATTGAATGCTTGTAAACCAGTGACCCTTTGCTTTGTGAGGGAGTCTAGTGGCTGTGATCTTGGTGGGAGGTGGAAGAGAACTCACCAGGACTGCAGGATGTCCAGGCCTCCCTCCGGCGGGCCCCCGTTGCCTGCCAGCTGTTGCCGTCTCTTCCACTGGATCAGCTCGTCATCCAGAATGATGGTCTGCTGCTTCCTCAACAGCTGCAGTGTTTTCTGGTGCTTCTCCGCCAGGTCCTGCACATTAACAGAAAAGTGGAGTTTGACTTGCAATCACACATTAGCACTCTTGCACATACACACAGTACATTAAGGAAACAAACAAAAGTCACATTATGTGGGTGTGAACAAGATAAACTGTGTTTTTTGCATGTTCACATCTTACCAGTCTGTATTTCTGTAGTGTGTTGGCCTCTCGGGTCAGCCATGCCTCCACAGTGGCTCTCTTGCTGAGAAGGGTGGGCTCCCGTAGCTGTCGGTCAGCAGGGGGAAGCGTGGCCAGGCTGGTCAGCTGAGCTGAGGAGAGGAGGGGTTGTTGCCATTCAAATGGGGGAGGGGTGGGGACGAGTTAGAGAAAAAGGGAGGAAAAGAGAGAGGAGGTAAAAATCTCTGACCTGTACACAAATGATTTACTCAGGAGAACCTCCTCTAGCATAATGCAGACGTCATAAGAGCTAGGTGTTGTTTTCTGAATGATGCAATATATACGCAAAGGTTGCTGGGTTATGGAAGCTCCAGGTGTTTGTTTTCCATTGCTGATCCACAGGATCCAACATATTTCAGATAGCTGTGAAATGTATGCAGAGCGTGGAATTTTATACAATTTCACACAATTTACAGTCCAAATTTTCAACATATTCTATTTGGAATTAAATGACACAGAAAAGCAAAAATCTGCACATTGTTTGTCATGCATGATAAATGACTTTGTCAAATAATTGATAATCAAAACTGTTGATTGTTAATACATTTTCTGTCTCTTCACAGTCTTGTCAGTAAAAACATTTCTTCTTGCATTACTTTAGAGCAGGAGTAGCAAGATGCAAGTCCTGGTCTCACCCTGGATGCGGAGGCTCTCCTGGTACTGGATGATGAAGTACTCCTGGTTGTGCTGGAGCTTGCGCAGATCATTCTCAGTGTCTTGGGTCAGCAGGCGAAGCTCCTCAAAAGCTTGGTTGATCTGTTGGTATTTCTGAGACATGCTGTCCATCATCCCAACCACTGGAGAGCTCGACTGTCAATTACAAAGTGAGATTGAGAGACAGGCACAGAGAGGGGAGGAAACGGTCGGTTTGGGGAACAATAATTGGTAAGGTTGGTTTTCCACTGGATGGTGCATGGCCTGTATATTGTCTGTCATTGGATTTTTTATGATAGTTGTTAAGGGAAAAGGCTGGCCACTGGTGAGTTGAGAGCTAAGCTACCGGGGATATCTGTGGGGGGTGGAGCAAAGACAAGCCGGACTTGATGCATTGACCCCTGCATGAGGCAGTGGCGCTATTTGACTGTAAAATCTGTAAAACCACAACCCTGATGAGAAGACTGCAAATAGAGAAGGGGGAAATTTATTTGCTTATCATACTCAGACAGACTGTGTGGCCAGTTAAAGGTCTGAACAAGATCACTATGGTGCCTAAAGGTTCAGACTAAACCAGGGGAAATTCAATCAGTCCAAATATGCATTCCACTAATAGAAAAGGCATGTTGTGACTGGAAATCGATTCACCCCAGGAGTTGCTGAGAGTCACATGTTTTACGCACTGCTGGCTTTATGGTTTTATAACTCAGTGCTTGTTATAAAGCGTGAAATATCTGACTTCCATTTTTGACTTCCCTCCATGTTGCAGTGTTGCAGTGGAAAAATACAAAAGGCTTACTTTTACAAGGCCATTTTACAGCATGATTGAGCATGAGTGTCCGTAGGTATCACATTTATAATAATGCAAGAGAATCTTGGGAGTATAAAAGGAGGAAGCAGAGAGTAGTTACCTAATTACCCAATCCCTGGATCAGTCACCATTATGTAGTTGAGCCTCTGTTTTGTGCTTGCAGGCTTTGTACAGGCTAGAAGCCACAGGTGTTTGTCCATGCAAGTTTATATTTCAGTGGGGATGTGTGTGTAGACAGATGAGCAGAAATGTGCAGGCAGATGTCAGGTTGAATATGTATTTTACAGCACACACATGCATCCTACTCACATTGGTGGCCTCTCTGACGAGCCTCTGCTCTGTGTATAGGATGTGTTTGATGCATCGTACCAACTCCAGAGGACAGCGGTCATACGTGCTCTGAAAGACAAGGAGCACATGTGCTGTGTTAAGGCTTGTTAGCCCCTGACGAGCGGAACGGCCGCTGCACACAGAACTCACCAATTTAGTCGCATCAAGGAAGCTTGCTAAGTTCTGGAGCCAACACCGCAGACACACTAAAACCCATTAGACGAGCCTAATGAGACCCATCTCTGAAGCACGACGCACTTCATATAGAGACTGATGCCAGTCTCATTGACTCATTAGCATACACCTACATTGTCACGCACATTGGCTGAGTGGTTTATGGGTTACAGTAACATTGTTTCCACTGATGAGTAGTGTAACAAATTGCAGTTTCACTTTCTGTTTAAAGCTCAGCTGTGAGTCAGTTGGTGATATTCTTGTTGTTTCCTGCTTTAAGTAGGGTTGGGCTGAGGTTGTATTAAAAGTTGAATTGTTTTCATCAAGCTGAGTTTACACCGCACACCACACTAAGACTGTTTATCGTCTTATATAGGTTCACCTCTGAAGAAAAGAGAATCTCTAGTGTAACAGACAAGTAATATAAGACACACAGGACACATTTCCTATATCATACCCAACCACATCAATATATGTAAGCTCATAATCACAGAAGGGAAAACAGAGTGGTAGGAATTCAGGATTGCGGTTTGACTTTGCACAGCCAAGGGGGCTGGCTGCCCCGTTTCTCTGCCTGCTTTCAGGTTGGGGAGAAGACAAACAGAAGAACGGATCTGTGAGCAGGGAGCTCGATCATAAATAGCAGTGCTGGCTGGCGACCAAGGCCCTAACTTAGGCTGTCCTCTTGTTTTCCTCATGGTGGATACAACCTGTTCTTAAGACATGTTGTGCTCTGTATGCTGTCTCATATGAACTACGGCAAGGGAGGCGTTTGAGTTCAAGAGTTTTACCTTCCAACCACTTGCTTATCACATAGTTAATAGTTTAAATGTGAGTGTTTGCTGAAAACATGGCCACTGTCTGAGCAGATGGAATTCCGAGTTTTATGATCTTGTTCAATATTCCTCTGGAGTTGTTTTAGGCTTATTGGACTGCATGAACAGTAGGCACATCATGCCCCAGTATTTTTTGTTCTTTGCACTTTTTAGCTATAGATAGAGTTGAGATATATATATATATACTGCCTTTTAGTCTTGGTGTGTTCTCAAACTTTGGCCCTACTGACCCCAATGCTTTCTCTCTGCAAACCAAAGCCCAAAACTCTCTCAATCGGAAAGGCTGTATGAACCAATTGGCTCGCTGGACATTTGCATGTGAACTAAATAATAAAAAGTACTAAGGTACTGTATATTCCCCGGTATGCAGTGCTGTTCTCATGATTGGTGACGTACATTTCCAAAAGACTTACCTTGAGCTGGTTGGCGTAGTGTCCCAGTTTGATTTTGAGTAGAAAGCCGTCCTCTCCCACCTGGTGCTCGGCTTTGTTCTGCAGCTCCTGGATCAGACTGTCCAGCAGACGTTTGGCTTTAAACTCCTCCTGTGGGTTCTCCAGGTCTATGGCATCCCTAACAACACACACAAGCACACACACACACACACACACACACACACACACACACACACACACACACACACACACACACACACACACACCATGCACGCAAGACACATACAAAAAAGTAGACAGATGCATAAATAAATGAAAATGCTTAATAATAAAAAGACAAGAGAAAAGGTCAAAATGTGTGTGTGTGTGTGTGTGTGTGTGTGTGTGTGTGTGTGTGTGTGTACAGTTACACAAACATTTGTTTAACTGTACACACACACACACACACACACACACACAGTTTTCTGTTTGTGCTGCAGAGCAACTCACCAGAGCTGGCCCTCTATCCACTGGGACAGATAATGTCGCACCTCAATGGGGAAGTGCTGACCATACAGAGACTGCATCTGGTGCAGAGCATCTCCCTGGAGCTGCTGGGCCTGGATCCACACTGCCATCTTCAACACCCTGAAGTTGAAAAAGGGGTTGGTTATTAATTAGAGAGTTAGGAACACACATTAAAGAAGAGGAAGGTGATGACAAAAGGAGATAATTTAAGGTCACATAATCAGAATCAGAATCAGAAACTGTTTATTGCCAAGTAACATACATTACAAGGAATTTGCTGTGGTCTGATGGTGCTGACAACAAACGTGTAAAAATATAAAGGGAGAAAAATAACATGAATAATTCAGAAACGCTTTCTCTTTCAATTGACTGTTCACTGAACCCTCCCCTGAACAATGACTGTTCAGTCATGGTTTAGCAACCCATAAGTTGGCCTGGCAAGTTGATGTACATGTGCCAGTAGTGAGAGTGATACTTGGTATCTGAAGAGAGGAGGGTAATGTCTTTTTTAGCCATCCCAAAACAAAAATGCAAAAGCTGAATACTTTCAGCAAAAGTATGAGGAATGGTTTAAACTGTCTTTATGTGGCCTAACGTAAGTCTTTTCAGCTAACTAGATTACTACCGCATTACTTCCAAGTCCAAGGAGCACATAATTATAACAACATTAGTTTGTGGGGTAACAGGTTACAGCTGATATAACCTGCCAGTTAAAAATGATAGACTGGTTATGTCTACCTCTGTGAAATCAAAGACTCATTGTTACCCAATTACTTATTTCATGTGGTAAATTTGCCATCATTATCGTTGTGGATGCCGTGTGCAGTGCAAGAATGGAGAGCTTGACAGTGGAGGGGAGCTTGGCAAACAGTCAATTGTCTGGCTTTAAGAAATATTACACAGAAAAAAATAACCACTATAATAATCACTAACATTTGAATATTCAAGGAAATCCACATTGTGAATTGACTAAATCCACAATGAATCGAACCAAACTCCCTGACATATTCCTACAAGCTCTCGACCAGCTTACGACTGCAGCTCCATCGTGTGTCTTTACTCTGAATATGTTGAGGGCTTAAGCATTCTCCTCTGTGGAGCCAACAGCTTCACATTGAGTGTTACAGTGTCTCGGTTGAGATGACTTTGTGTTGGGTCACTGCTACTTGTTTCCAGTCAACACACCCACTCACCCTTCTCAAAAGTGGCACAGTCACTGTCAGTAAAAGACTGAGTGATATGAGTACGCGGGAAGTTTGTGGTGTATGTATGAGCATGTGTGTATTTGTAGGTGATTGTGGTGTCAGTGGTTCTGCTTGACAGTGTGTGCGTCTTTTGTGTTTCAATGTATATGTAACTGACACAAACAGACCCACATGGCATCGAAACATATGCAGAGCAGAAAAGCAGAAAAGAAAGTTGATCTACTATATCTCTCTCTGTCTCTCGTTTCATCTCTCTTTCGTTTTATCTCTCTCTGGCTCATTTCCTCAATCAAACCTCTAGAGAGAGGTTTCCTTTACTTTTCCTATTTTAAACCTTTATTTCCTCTTTAAGGACAGAAGCTAGTCAGTATTTGAAGTTTACACTGATTTGGGACTGTGAACATTGTCATGGGTATTGCATAAACAACAGGAAGCCACTTCCCTGCACAAAATGAGGATCCCATGACTTGCACAAATGACCTTCAGTATCTGTCCATTGACGCAACGAGCCAGCAGGATAATAAATCAATTTAATGAAAAACTCAAAAGCCATGTCACAAACATCTCCTTTCATTTGATCACCAGGCAAAGCGTGTGCATGTGTGCGTGTCTTAGCGCAAATCTCCCCTCATAGCTGCGCCCATGCGTGCATGTTCACCTACTATATGTGTGTCTAGGTGAGATGAGCTCAGAAAGATAATTCCTCTCCTTATGGTATTTGCGTCTGTAGACACTAATCCTGTCAGCCTATGCTAATGCTCCTGCATTCATATCCCTCTGAATGTGTCCTGATCTTCAACCTTTGACCTTCCAGCTTGTTCTTATCCACTGGAGACTTCAGATTAGAGCACAGACTTCAGAAAGCTGTCACATTCGTGCAGCTATGATAGTATTCTGTTACGCGCGACTCACCTCTCCATGGAGCAAAAGCTTTGATCCATAATCCTGACAGATGGCTTCAGTAAAATGTGTGCTGAAATCACACCCACCACACTTGGCAGATGATTTTAAGGGTCTTTTAACGGTCACAATTAAAGGAACTTTGTCTATACTGATCAAGTAACTCACACACAGAACTAAATATCGTAAGGACAATGAACGGTTAGCCAGACGGTTAATGTTAGTGCTATTTCATAAAAAATGCATAACTTACGAACTTTATAATTTTGAAGCTGTCTTTATTTAAATAAAATATGGATATCATATTCGTCTGTATGGTTAAATAGTTACAGTGGTTGGAGATGCTCTTTATCCATTCTTATACTCACATAATTACACACTTTTGCTACCTGAAAAAATTTGACGAAAATTCTCAAAAACAACATTAAATGCTCCGCTCTCTGTCTTTGCTGCAGTACGTGCAGACTGTTTTCAGATTGTGTGATTGAAGGCTAATGGAAGGCATATTCAGAATATTTTCAAAAGACTATTAAGTGCTTTTCAAATGAGTAACATGCACATGTTTTATCTGTGAGGATATCAGCAGCGTGCATCAGCACTCATACTATCAGCTGATTGGAGGAGGAACCGAACAGGAAGAGCATGAAACCTTTTCTACCACCTCTTTCTGCGACACCCATTGTGAGTGCAGGTCTGTCTTTCTGTACCATCCTGTATTACAAAGACATACAAATAGGCACACAGAGCATGCTGGGAGCTAAAGCTTTAAACAGTGTTTGTTGCGCTTCCAAAAGACAGTGGGACAAACTGTTCACTAGTCTGTCTCTTTAACAGCTCTTTAAGGTGGAGGCTCCAGGTGCTGTTTGCCCACCATTAACGCCTCCATTCTCACCTCCAACAGGAGAAGTTGATGCTTCCCAGCAGCTGTTTCACTCTAACTAACCGCAACATCCAAATGCCCCGGCATGAACCTGAGATATGCTGTGAAAACTAAAAAGTCTCTTTCTTTGACAATTTCCTCTCTTTACAAGAAACTCTAAACGTTGAGACGTGTTACACATTTTACCACTAACTTCACTGCAGATTTAAAAAAAAAAAAAAAAAAACCCACCTTACCTCTTGCCTTCAGCTCTGTGTTACCATGTAACAGCAGGAAACTCTAAAGAGGAGCACCACAAACCTGAGACAGAGAGACAGAGACAGAGAATCAGAGAGAGAGAGAGAGAGAGAGAGAGAAAGGAGGAAGTGAGTCAACCTTGGGTGCTTCTGAGGAAGCTATCTTTTTTCACAAGGACCGGAGCATTAACAAAAAGCATGAGAGGTTCAGAGAGAGCTGAAATGGTGAAAGGGAAAGTCCACTGAACAGATTTCACTTTATTCCAGTTGTCTTGGACTTCCCAAGTACACAGGCAAAGCTCTCTTAGTGCATGGATCTTGAAGCTGCTGTAATTAAAAAGATATTTGTGGGCAAATGACAGCACAAGCAAATATATTAGAGATGTGCTATATATGCTATCTTAATTGTAATTATATGAACAGATATTGTCAAGACAGTCTTTCATTACGATTGAAAGTTAAAGAAAAAATACTGTTTACTACAACTTTGGATTTATTTTCCTAGCTCTGTTCGTCAGGTCTATTGGTTATGATAACATAGTTCTCAGTCAGTCAGACCTGACTATCACACAGCCATCAGTATGGCCAGATAAGCTATTGCTTTATTTGAAGGTAAAACTGAAAGTGTGGCTAATAATCCATCATTGCAGCGCGAGTGTGCACAACTACAGCAAGTATAGTAGGTAAAAGAGTTTGTCCACATTAGGTTGGTTCAATTTAAAAACAATTTAAAAATAATATTCTCTCTGTTTTAGCCCTCTGTCCCCACTAAACCAGCATTTATAACACCAGCTTGGTGATTTAGTGTGTGGGGAAAACAGAATATAGTAAAATGATCCTGAGCTGCCCAGTGAGGGTAAAGGGCTGCGTGGCAGTAAAGTTAAGATCATTCTGTCACCTCTAACTTTCTCCTTGATCGTTCATTCATCGATCATTTTAATGGGGATCTCCATCGATTTTACACATCAGAGCCTGTTTACACGTCTTAGGGAGTACTACTACTGTGAAAAAAGTGTAAAGCCTTTTGTGGCTCCAGAAGGGAGTTGCACTTGAGGCAACATCAGTTGGGGCTCAAGACTACAAGTTTGAAAATGAAAGGGGAGCCTAACCGATTGCTGTAATCTACTCCTCATCTCTACTTGAGGCTATCAGCTTGAGGATACATTAGCCACTACTAGCATAACACACCCAAATCACCAGACAAACTGTTGATGGCCAAGTTGAATTGTGGGTAATGTACGTGCCAGGTTCTGACAAGGAAGAAGAATGCATGGAGTAAAAAAAGACGATATCTCTCGTTCTGCTGTATCGATCGTTTTTTCTTTACTGTCCGTGGTGAGTCCAACACTGTTAAAGGACTGCAATGCCAAGCTAAAGCCTTGATTTAATCTCTTTCTCAGAATTCGTCTTAGAAAAACTAGATTGATCCATTTATGGAGTGAAAGGAATATCCAGTTGAAAACAGAGATCACTTTATAATCAAGAACAAATATTTTCTTTGCTATAACTCCTCTTGTTCTGCATCCATGCTTGTTTTCAGGAGACATAAAGTGTTTGGCCTGATCAAGAGGCTGGAAAGGGTCACGGCAGCTGCATTAAGCTTTAAACTACAGCCTCACAGAACGCCATGACTGTCATCCTGAAGCACACAGAGCCAGAGACTCTGAAGTTGGGCTTATCATGATTGAGTCAGCTCTCATTCCTGGCTGGACCCTAAAGAGGCAGAACAGCCGGAACCCACATGCTGGCAGAAGTCTCCAGACAAATATGCGAGTATCTTTATTTTATTGTCTGGATCTGTCCTCCTTGGCTCAGTCCTTCATAGCTTCTCAGCCGTCCTGCATGTTTGTTCAATTTAACTCTCTCACTATCTAAAAAAATCTCATCCTATTGAGACTGATGAGCAAATCCATCTGTGTCTTGAATTTGTCAAGGTCCTGTGTGTGTCTCATTGCAGGAAAGGTAGCCCACATGTCATGTATCTGGACCATTGACCTCTTCAGCAGGTCTGCATGCTCTGCCCACAGTGTGCACTGATCTGATGGTTGGACCATGTATGGTCAATGTGCTCCTGAGGATGTAATTAAGGACTGTCTGCTCCTCGCTGTTTATACTCGTAGCACGTAGGTTCCACAAGTCGTCACGGCACATGATCATGCAGCTCCCAATATTATGTGTAATTTCCCCCTAGGGATCAATAAAGTATTTCTGATTCTGATTTGAGACTAGTTAAATCTACATTTGAGTAAATAATATTTTGCCAGCAGAATCAAATTGTTTACAGGATATTCAACTTTGTTTCATAAGAATACATTTGTTGTTCCAAATCCCACTTTTGTATAACGTAGCGATAAAGCATGTCCATGAATAGAAATGAACAATTAATTACAACTCTTCCTCTGCATTGAGGAGATGTATAGCAGAGTGCGCAGCCATGTTTGGTCAATGGTGATCTTCTGGTAACACTCGTTGACTTCTTGCTTCTTCACAGGATGTTTTGTTTGTACGCCCCCTGATGTTTCGGAGAATACTGCAACTGCACCTGTGGAGGCTTGCACCACGGTGTCTCTAATTCAGGACTGTTCATGCCTATCCATTTTAAAGGGGCAGTGGCCAAAAAACTCCAACATTCGACCAACCAATGGTGTAACTTTATCATTCAGTCAGGGGCAGACTTTCACATTTAAAGGGCTGGCCCTGCTTTGCTGCGCTCCAGCCCAAAAATCAACAGTGGCCACTGAACACTAGGACAAAGAGCCAAGAGGGCAGTTTCATACTCAGTGGAGAGGTTTACTGAACCAATTATCACATGTTCCTCATGTTAATGCTCCCTAATGTGGTTCTCTTCCCATAACAGAAACTATGAAGCACTATTGGCTCAATTTTCTGAAACAGAGTGATGCTACTTGAGAAGCCCTCTGACTCCACACGAGAGGTTATTATCTCAGCTGGACTACTCGCACACTGTCTCAGAAGACAAGGATGGGCAAATTAACAGTACAATATAGTGCAATCAAATACAATAGCCATACAATAAACACTGACTTTGTGATGTCAATATTCTTCAGTGATTTGTGTCAGAGAGCTGTTTATTCAACTCTGGAGTCATTTTTCAGACCTTAGTTTGCGGTTTTATAGTTGGATTGCAACACATTGTGAGGTGTTCCTTGTATTTTGTCCACTCCCTGTATTTATGAGCATATGCACACACGCACACACAAACACTAGACTTTTACCTTGGCTCAGCCTTCAAAGATCATCAGTTGTTGTTCTCTTTTATCTTTATTTCCATTATTTTCCAACAGAGGGAGAAAGACCATGGCTCTATCTCTAAAGCCGTTCTCAAACCCACACATGTCCAATTTGAATTTACTGCAAACTGCACTGCCAATAGATTTTTCCGGACTCTCTTTCTTTCTTTCTCTCAGACGCACACAAACATTAAATTCTGCAACTAAACCAATTCAACGCCATGGTAACACTCATTTCGCTCAACTGATGAATTGCCAGTTAAATTAATGAATCCACGGTTCAGTGTTTGATTTTACTCTCTCAGATACCAAACAACACACAGTTTGACATCAAGTTACAGCAAAATCAGTCCTCTTCCTCAGTCCCTTCACACTACATTGGCAAGGACGCAAGGAACAACTACACTGGTTTTCTTTTTCACCCACTGTGCAGAATCGTGGCATATTTATGAGTTGGGAATGGCTGGATGAGAAATCAGAGGAATTGGTTCCAGCTAGCATTACGCAACTGCTAAAAACAAACAAATCAAAACCCTGTCCTAACCCAGCTGTACAGGGTTCTCCATACCAGCCCAGAGAGGATGAACGTAAAAGAGGACTGCTTCATTTTCACTCTTTCTGATTATCTATCTATTCCAAAGGGTGCAGGTTAAAAGCGTATGATACTGAAATAACTATGCTAAGAGGAGTTAAGATGAAGGTACTTGCTAATTCATTCAACTCTTATATTCAGACCAATCCAGTTCACACCAAACTATAAACTCAATACCCACACTTGCTTTAGGCAATGCAATTCCCTGTGTTGTCAGTCAAGAAAATAACAAAGCCCCAGAAATACAGCATATCTACAACATTTTACATTTTTGTGCAAGTGGGGGTGATGTGATGAGAGTCACTCTCACTTAGGATGTGGAACCACAATAAGCAACTCAACTTCCATCTCGAGTGGTTAACTTGCTGTTGTGTTGGCCTTGAAAACCTCAAAAATTCATATGTCACAGTTGTTGAGAATTGTTTTAAATGACTAGAGGGGGCTCTAAATCATAATTCAACACTTGTTGCCTCGAAGGCCAGTTATCCTTTAAAGGTCCCATATTGTAGAAAACTGTGCCTTTAAACGAGCTGTCAGGACTTCTGGAAGGTTGTGATGTCACATCTATACAGTCACCGCACTCAGCCACGCCCCTAGCAGGTCATCTGGCATTTGCTCCAGGCACAGCCCGCCCACCAAGTACAGGGACGCTCATCCACCCGCTCAGTCTATCTAAGTTATTGGACCGCTCTGCTCAGGACTACTCTTCAAGTTTTTGGAGGTTCTTCAGTTTGTCTAAAACAGCTTGTTTCAGACAGAGGGGGAACTGAGGGGCAGCATGAAGGTCCAGTATAAGATAAATAAGGACTTTTCTGAACTGTGAATCATGCAAATCTACTCTAGTGGAATCCCAGAATAAAAATATAGAGCTGAAATGAGCATAATATGGGACCTTTAAAGTGTGATTCTACGCCGTTTTGGGACATTTCTTTAGCCAAACCCTCCCTGGTTTGTTCTGCCAAAGAGTATTCAGTACACCATGAGCTTCTAAATAGGAGGAGGTTCTTGTGTGAGGAGAGACCAAACAATCTAAGCAGCAGACATCCTCCTCTGCTGACTGATTTGTTCCGATATTATTCACTTGTGAGCCAGTGTGCATTACAACTTCAGCCATCCAGGCAACAGGACAACACTACTCTTGTACTGGCCCTGAATCATCATTAACGTCTTTGTTGTCCTCAATTAGCTTGCAACAATCAATGCGTAGTATTAGTGTGACAAGTGTGCTTTAAAGCCCACCTGAGAGTTTTTTTTAAATTCCCCTGGGTCTCAAAAAATTCTGGCATGTTCTTTTAGCTGGCTCCAACATGAGAAATTAAACACGAACTCGTGTCACCCACTCTTTCCTCTAAGGAAAAACTGCCATTCATCAACGTAAGCACTTCCTGTTAGGAAACTGAAGTGCCACCCACCATTCAAAGCAATCTTACCGCTCTCCTTTACACCAAAGCCATGTGAACGGCAGAATCGAAAGGGCACACACAAACAACATGCTGTATGATGCTGCAGCTAGTTTCATTGTGTTTTAAAGGACAAGACTGGTGTTTTTGCATGTTTTATTTATTGGTGACTATTAGCCAAATCACACCACAGACTTTTGGATTGATGGATGCATTTTTTCTCGCATCTCCAAGTAGTTAATGGCTTCAGTTCATGTCAAGACAATATGAAAATTAAATTGCAATATATAATCAGTATTTTTTACCATACCAATTACAGGTAAAACATTTCCATATGATTGAAGACTATCATGTGCAGATGAAAAATAAGCATTATTAAACTGATTGGAAACATAACCCTGTTTTATTGTATTAAAATACCCGTAATCAATTTGATTTGGTAGAAATAGCAGGCTGCAATCCTGTGTTTTCAATTCTATGAATGGAGGGGTCCTTTTGTGCCTTCAAAACTTATGGACAATTCATCTTAATTTCTCTGTCTAAGTAATACGTAGGCTTGTGGGAACCTAAATTTGAATGTCAAGTCTATGCAAGTTGATTTCCATTCTGTATTGACATGAAATGGCTGCTTGGAAGACACAATATGAAAACATCCACATTTCACTTTAAGGGTGTAGGGTACATACTACGATTTTTTGGCCAATTATCAATTATTTAGAAGTTAAATCAGTTATTAGGGTTAGGGTTAGGGTTTTTATTGAGACACTACAACTGATTGGACCTAGTCGAGGGAGTCTATTCTAGTCTGGGCCAGTTGCTGTTGACAGTCAAGAGGCAAACTTATCAAGTCTTTCACAATTTACCTACTGATTCAGTTGCCTCCTGTCATTCTCACTAAAATTGTATGACTAGAAATGGTACTATCCACTTCAGCAGTAAGAGACTCTGTCTAAAAACATCAGATGAAAGTTCAGCCAGGTTTCATCAGCAAGTTCACTCACCCACAGCTCCGTGCAGAGTTTACTGTCCTTGCCCACGTATCTCCATTCACCATTTCAACCAAATTTGTCATTTCTTTTTTTTTTTTTAGGTACACTGAATTTTTGATGGATGAGATTCACAGTCTTGCAGGAGGTTGGCGGGAGACATGATCATAATCATAGTCTTCTGTACCTTGCATTCAGTTTGTTGTCTGTTGTATTTACTCACTTTAATATGTGCTCCTTTCTTGTTGTCTATTCTTCATAGGTTTCAGTAATCTTTAAGTCTATCATAGCTTTAGTGATATACTTTGGAAAATGGTCATTAGAAATGTTAAGAATAGATGACATGATAAAATGTAACACTATGTTAAAACTTAAATTACTGTAGATTGAGCAGGCACACCTTAATACAATTGAAAGAAACATAGTTGATACAGTTTGTTGTCAAAGAACAGTTACAGCTGCATCATCTGATTGGTCTGAAAAGTTCAATAAACTCTCTACAATTTAATTATGTTGCTGATTGTTTATCTGGAAGCCAAATAAAACTTGGTGCCCAAAGCTTGAAAGCATTCTGATTGGTGACAATATTAATGATCAGGGTCTCAAGCTTAGTAGATTTGTTGTTCATGTATGAACAATTTATTTTGTAAAGTAGCTTTGAGGGAACACATATTTCAATCTTGGTGCTGCCCTCTGAGAAGAGCTAGACAGCAGCAGGGCTAAACACATTGTGATAATTATAACAGAACTTTATTTGCCTAAGTAAATAAGGAGGAGGAGGTCAAAACACTGACTCCACTGTCTGCCCTCTCCCCTGCCTCCCTGCTATACTTCCATGCTCCTCTATTCTCCTCCCTCCATCTCTCCGGACCAGCTGCTCCATGACAGAGGCTATGTATTATCACACCCACCCTGAGCCGCCCGCATTTATAAATAACATCTCAGAGTTACAACTGCCAAGTGTAAAATTAAGCCCATAACTTACTTTCGGTGTTAGGTCCAGTGCACGCGGTTGCATCTATTTCCACAGCAACTGTGGCCCATGCAGGGATATTTTTCAAAAGAGAAACAAAGCATGTTTAAAGGCTGGTCAAACATGTCATCTGCAGGTACAAAATACACTAACCTTCAGAGCAGCAAGAACATGAACAGGAGGACAATGTCTGTGAATAGTTTAAACAGAGGGACTGTTAAGGAAAAGATGGAGGAGGGTGGTGAGGTCAAGGGGCAGGATAGAAACATGGGTTTTGGAAACAACCAAACCTTGAAATGCTCTAGAGAGCAGAGCAGCAGTCAGGACGCAACACATTATCCCAGCCAGGCCAAACATCCTCATTACATCACCAGCACAGATCTGGCTGACTGCTCTCCTGCATGCAAACACTACAGGCTGGCCAAAGTACATCTTGTCAACTCATCAACTTTTTCAGCAGACAGACGGCACAAACACAAACATTGTCGTGAATCATCTCCAGATTGAAATATGTGACCATTTGAATTCCACATTTCATATTTAACAAGTTTTAAGATTTGAGGAGTTGATGTTCACAGCAGATTCTACTTTAATTTAAAATTAGCAGCTGGGCCAGTTCAGTGAAATGTGACCATACTTCAGTCTGACCTGCACCTCAGCCTAATCTGTGGACATGGAAAACATGCTGGTGTGGACCACAGCGTGAGGTAAATGTATCAAACATACGTAAAACTGGCGATCGTTAACTGAGGGTCAAACAAATGTGACTGCAAATTCACGTTGAACACACAAAATCAAGGAATGATAGAAGAAGAAGACATGGGAGACTTGTTGTCACAGCGGAGCACATGACAAGCAAATGGGCCAGGAGCTCAAAGGGAGGGACAGACGACTACAAGAGGGTCTTTGTGCGGTCCAACCTGCCCTGAGGTCCTGTTGCTATGTTCCAACCGTCATCCCATCACGCTGTCAACATGAGGAAAATCACTCATTAGCTCAGTAATGTGCTTTTGTGTGTGTGTGTGTGTGTGTGTGTGTGCGTGCGCACATGCACGTGTTAGAGTGTGCAGGTGGTGACACACGGCTTGTCTTACATTTGAATGTGGGAAAACTTAAATATCAAGTATACGACTAAAATAACACTAAAAAAAAACATTTGATGGGTAAATCACATTGTGAGCCGAACACCTCTGCCCTGCAGGCCTTTCCTATCAACCACAGTGTCAGCTACTGTTGTTATATCTCCATGCAACAGGCTAAACAAGGACCAGGGTGGAATATGGCTGACACCATCACGTCCACACATTAGCAATTTTTGAGCTGTCACTGATATGAAGGCCAAAATTGACTGTGCTGACATCCACCTATAATTAGTCAATAAGTGCTCCAGTCAGAAGCAGTTAGAGATAAATTGTGTGTGTCTGTGGCCATATTAGTTAGATATTGGAGTTATGGCGCTCTTGATTTTCTCCGCTCTTAAAAGGAGCTACATGACAAATGTGACACAGTTTAAGAGCAAGACAGTGATTATTTGAAGGAAAAATCCCCCCTATAACACATAAACAGTTATAGAACATATTGTCCCATGCAGGACTCTCCGGGGATTCACATGGATGCTGAATGATTTCTGAATCTGAGGATCATAAATGTAATTTACATTTTATAAAATTAAATCATATTATTGAAAACATGCAAGAATTATACTGTCAACTCAACAGGTTGGGGACTCTGGGCACAGCTGAAAGTAATTCAGAGAAGTTAAGTTAGGAAATCTCTAACTGAAGAAGAACTTGAAGCTGGTGGTCTTAAAGTAAATTAGAACACACACAGAATCACTGCTTAAGTCCATTTACCATTACAGAGTTATGAAGGTGAGATGACCTGAGAGGGGATGGATATTGTTTCACTTAAGACAGACACGAATGCTCGAGGCACAATCACACAAACACACGTACACATACCAATTAAATTGGAAAATAACCAAGGGGAATAATGGGCTCTGCCAGTGGCATGGATAAATGAAAATGAACCACATAAAAAGGTAAATTTAAAGCAACAGAACATCTGCCTGCAGCCACAGTATAATTTGTTGGAGCATATTGTCTTATTGTTAATGACGTCTGAATACCAATCAGAGCGATGTGTTAAAGATTCATGACACAGGGTCCGAACGGAGAGAGAGTATGCAGCACAAATAGGGCTCCTTGGAAGGTTCAGCTGCAGTATCTGGAGCAAAGGGCCATTGTCAACCTGAAATTAGTCACTCGCCTTACATTTGAATATTATAACTGCAGTCTTCTATTCCTGCAAAAGCATATTAGGGACATAAATAAAAAAAAATAAAACATTGATAGCAGTCCAACTCATAAGCACAAATCAAAATTGCATTGATCATGTTCAACACATCATCAACATCATCAACAATTGTAAATAATTTGTTGATGTTTTGAAAATATTGAAAATTGGATGAAACTGATGGCAGAGGGGCCTGCTGTTTTCATGTCCAAATACAAGCACTTCTGTACTAGAGAGCTGAAATTTGGCCTTTTGTATTGTGCCCTTAGACACACAAACACACACAGACACACTTCCGACTGACAGACCAAATGTAATTGTGTAAAGAGGAAAGAGAAGCCTACACATGCCCCCAGGTAGCCAGTTACCCACAGTGCTGCAGTGGAGGCCTGAGGTTACTCTTTGTCTACTGGCTGCGATGATGAGCCACTACAAATAAAAGGAGAAGATAGCCAACATTATATAGCCACTTTCACACAAGTGATCAATGGCCTGTGGGGTGTATTGTGTAGATACTTTCAACACTGTGGCATCAACGAAACATCTGTAAGTCTCAACACACTCGCCAACAGTGTATTTCCTTTCCCCTAACTGAAACTTGCTGAACACCAACAAGCTGTGTAGTGAGTTTAAAGGGGTAGTTTGGATTGTTTTTACATAAGGTGGTGTGAGTTATTTGCAGGTAGTGATATTGATGCATGGATATTGGCTGATTAAGAGACTCCCGTGAACTGGTGATTTTCCAGCGTGTTGGTGGCTCAACAGCAAACAGGGTCAAGCTGCCAGAAGTCTGACAACCTCCCCATTCCCTCCTCCCAAATCCCACCCCCACCCCACCCTCCAACATGTGTGATGTGTGAACAATCACACATGAAAATATGACCATAGACAGCATTATAGCTGCAGTCACAATAATTACACTTTAACAGTAAACACGTGTACACTCGTAAGCAGATTCTCACTGACTAGTACAGTAAAAGTAATCTAGCTACTAGACTATTCCTGAGAGAAAATAAAGTTATTATTCACAAGTTTACAGTCACTCCCCTGGGTTTGTAGGACTCATACATTATTATGGTGTGATTGCTATAACTCTCGGGAGGGGGCAGATTAGACAAGGCAAAGAGAAAAACACTTAACTGAGAGGGAAGATGAAATCTTGGTTAAGTGTTTTTTCTTGTATACAGCAATAAATGGAAACAATGAGATCTGCGTGTCACTGTAAGCTACACAATGCCAGGAATACAATAATCATATTTCTCATATTCATACCATAGAAATGTGCATTTGCTTTCATGCTTAACAAAAAGAGCCAAGACGCTTCAGTGTAAGCAAATAAATGATGATTAAAGTAAAATATCATGGTCCTGCATTTTGTTTTTATTATTCCTGGATTATCTTTGTGTGACTGTGTAGCCCAATACTGATTTGACAACGCCTTCCACTTTAAGAAGAATGTTCTTCCCGCTGACAGAAGACCACAGACCAGCCTGGGGAACTCTCATTTCCTGGCCCATTAACTTTCTTAACTGTTAGAGGATAGTCAAGAGGTCAATACTAATGGAGTGTATTTGAATGCTGTTGATGATGCTCTTGATCAATTATTATTGTATCTTGTGCTACAATTAATGTTCTTGGCACTATTTTCAGTATATTTGTTTGTGTCTTTATCTGGGCAAGTGTATCAGTAAGCATAAAATGACATGTATGCATGAACAATTCAGCACCAGGCAAGCACCCTACACTCTACACAGGCTGGAAAATGAAAAAAAGAGGTCGAACTAAAGTGAAGATCCTCAAGTTAAATTGAAAGAACATACAAAAATCACCAGCTGTCCCAGCCACAGTGGACCCACTGCAGCGGCTGTGCTTTGCTCCTACTTATACCTCCCCTGATGAAACACCAGGCCTCAGCAATCTGTTATTTCTGTGTCACTGGTTGGAGCTGTGACTGGGCAGAGCAGCCTGCAGGCTGAGTGATGGAGCAGCAGTCAGTATGAAGTGGGATCAATCAGGAGGTCATAATATACTGCAGGTGACAGCAGCCTGCTGGACTCCACTATTCAGCCTGGAAAAGAATGTGTGTGATGCATAGTTGGACTGGCCATCAGGAGCACCGGGAGTTTTCCCTGTGGGCCGCTTGACAAATGTTGCTGATGCAATGCCATATATATATATATTTTTAAATAACCCCAGCCCCCGCTTAAATAAAAATAACAAAGTGCTATCTGGCCGATTGGCTCAGGCGAGTGGGCTGGCAGCCAATTTTTATTGGTCCAGTCCATTTTAACTTGACCTGGACCCCGCCTCTTTCCATCGCTGTTAAGTGGTGACATTTGCATAAATAGTGGAGCGGAGGAAGATGGACAAACAAAAAGAAAAAATGTAAAGGTGGTGCTGAAAAGCTGAGAGAGTAGAGGTTGAAGTCCCGTGAGGCTGATGAAGCCAAATGTATTAAAATAACAATTTATTCATTTTGTGCCGTTACCAGTCAATCATCTCAGCCTGGTGAGCCCGAAGGCACTGTCAGCAGAGAGAGCAGCCCACTGATACCAGCGACAACAGTTCAACTGTTAGTGAAGGTTTAGCAGCTGCAGCGGTAAGACAGAAGACAATAGGGATAAGACAGGCAAGGTTTGGGTTTGGCTAGCTGGCTATTTAGCTATTTCATGTGCCTTTTGTTCAAATATGTTCAACTTGTCATAAATTCGATGCGCTCGTCATTGTCACTTTTTATGAACCAACCAATCACAGCCTGGGTAAGGCCAGACATTAATAAAAGGTTGCCATGCTACAGTGAACTTTTGAAATGTTGTGCATGAATGGTTATGATTACTGACAAGTTAGTGAGAAGGAACAAAATCTACAAAAGTGAAACTGCTGTATTGTCCAAATGGAATTAATATTATACTGGTTGTATATAGTATACTATTATATAAAATGATATGAATATACTAGTCTGACTCACAGGAAGTAGGCTGTGGGTATAAGCCTGCCAACTATTTTAGCCCCCACCCCCTCCTATACCAGAATGATAATGGGTTCAGCCAGACCTTTTTCCAGTGCTGGGACAGCGCTAAAACAAGGTGTGGAGATGGTGGGCTGCTCTGAGTCAAAAGGTCCAGGGCCATGTTTCATTCCCAGTCCGTCCCTGGTGTGATGATGTGTGTCACTGGTCTGCCTTACACTGACAAGCAAACTGGTACATAGCTGTCTGGGATACGACTCTACTATATACTATTTTAGCATGTGGTTATCTCTTTGGGCAACTTTATGCAGAAGTACATTGGCAGAGCCTTGTTTTGGTAACAGAGAAGCCTTACTTCAATAGTGATGACATGTGGCAATGGTGGCCTTTCACAACCTTGTGAGAGTGCCAGACTATTTTAAGGAGTTGGCCTGGTAGAGAGAGAGAGCAATATCTTTTTATTCTATTGTGATCTTCAGTTTAAGACCAAGTGACTTTTTCAAATCTACAGTAAATACAGTGAAACTAAAAATGTCTATGTTCATTTATGAAAACAAAACATAACTGCAATTGTTCAGAAAATATTTTCGAATAAATGGCTTTGTACACTTATAGTAACCTGTGTTCGTGTTTGGTAAAGTAATTTCAGATAAAACAGTATACTATACATAGTAATAGTCAATAGTAAGTATAGTAAGAATTATTAAGTGAGTTATAAGTTCTCAAATGTCAAATGTCTCATTTTAGAATGAAACTCACAAATTCACAACATAGCTAGAAACACACACCATGTGGCTTCATAGGGAGGGAATGAGTGCAGATCTCTATTGCTGTACTCTCCCTGGCAGTGTGACCTCATTGTGCTCAGCTGGCCTGCTAGCCTCTGAACCCCTGGCCCTAAACCCCTTCCAGCCAGAGCTCGACTAGCCAATGATCTGCTTTGTTTCCCCGGCTCACACTCTCCAACCATCTGGACAGACATCTAAGAGCAAGTGAGGGTATTTGAGGTGAAATGACTGCAGCCTATATGTGAAAAGGAAACTGTGCAGTTGTACCATGGCAAAATAAATTGCCACAAAGCACAAAAATATTCAATATCTGAATATCAGAATGAAAGCTGGCTACATGGAATGCATAGATATTGATAAATGAGCTTTTTGACCGAACTGCAACGGTTCAATTCACCTCCATGTCTATGAAGTATAAAGTCTGTTACACCCACCGTAGTCCAATTAAGTTGATATTATATGATGATCAACTTGCAGGGTCATAAGATTTGCTTGAGATAAGTATTTGGTCACCTTTACTTTTTGTCAAATGATGTTATTGGCCAATATAAGAGAGTTTTAAAACAGTCCCTGCTGCATTACCTCATGAAGATGTTTTAATTAGACAAAAAAGCTAAGTTGTTCATGGTCACAGATTATCAACTGTATCTCCAGTATGTTGATTTTCATTTTGTATTGGCATGAATAAAAAAACAATAGCTTCCAACCCGTGGTTTGCTTTGAAAAGTAGTTGGCAATAGTACAAAGTTCATACGATCACTTCCTCCTTCCCCTCAGCAGGAAATATATAAAGAAAACATCTTAGCATTTGTCAGAACAAGACACTGCAAGTCTGGAATAATACATGCTGGAGAATAGTGACCTATCATGCTTAACATTATTTAAAGCAATTACTTCTGTATTTGTCTTATCTGTCTCTGTCTTGTCTGCAGTGACAACCAACTGAGGTTTGCTTTCCTCTTCTGGACGTTGAATTTGACCTATGTCACATTGCTGCATTTGCGCATGTACGGAGGACTATAGTATATGTCTCTGCGTGTAAATGTTTATGTGTGTCTACACATGTGTTGGTGTCGACTACAGAGAACCAGTAGGATACATTATATAATCTGAGGCCCAGAGGGAGTGTTAAATGTGGACATGGCCTGAAGCTCAAGTCCGCAGCAGCAGGAATGCCAGCTTGCTGGAGTGGAGCCACTTTTGGAGCAGAACCCTGCAACCAGAAAACCACTGAGCAGAGATGGACAGCAGTTCAGCAGTCTGCTTTAATGAGAGATCAGCGCAGGATAGTGTTAGTCCACTTGTAAAAACAGACATTAGTTCTAAGCCTGACCTGCTACCCTTTAAGCTGCCAGTATGCTTCATCAGAAGTGCTTGTAGGATGACCGAATAGCTTCGGAAAGCCCCCCACCTCCACACCTTTCTGATGTCGGAATTGGGAGGCTGTGTCTTCTGTTTTTGAAACTGACAATCTGACATTCACACTCACTTCACACTGTGATTGGCCAGCTATGCAGAGTTGAGAAAAGAGCCAGAGTTTTAACTTCTCTCTTTTACTCGCTTATTTCTTTCATGACACAGCTATTTTAGTCACTTTTCATGTGAACAAATGGGTGAAACACCATGACCACCACATAGAGGCACTTTCTTCTAGGGCTGCAATTAACGATAATTTTCGTTTTTCTTATTTCATCAAATGTCTTGTTTTGTCAAACAACGGTCCAAAACCAAAATATATTTAGCTTATTGTGAACTAAGCCCATAAAAAGCAGCAAATACTCTGGTATATACTGGTATTTTTGTTAAGATATGAATGTTCACATCTTGGCTGCACATTTTCACAAACTGCCATGATCCTCTTAAGGAGGACATACTGGTCTGGCAAGGTATAAGAGGTGTTTGGTAATGAGGGCTGCCCAACAGATGATTAATAGTGCGCTTCTTCACAGAAACATCATGAAATAATCTGACAACTGAATCAATTAATACTTCATTCATTCATTTGGCTGTCATCAGTCTTTTCAAGAAACAAGAAACAAGCTGCTCTGCCAAACTTCTCATGGTAAATTCAATTTAAAAATGTGTTTCTGAAGAAATCAAGAGGCGATAAATCATCATGTCCAAACATTCCCCATATATCACTGATTCATCATTCTCGACCTGCTGTTGAGCTGAGCAAATTCTCAGTTTGAGTTTTTCATATTCAAATCCTAATTCATGCTTCAAATTCAAGTCCTTCTATCTTCAGCTCACAGCCTTCAACTAAAAAATGGGCTATTGACAAACATCTTTTGTTATTCATAGTTATATAATAAATAACCTAATAACTAAGAGAAGCTCTTCCATCTGAATAACAAACTCTGGGATGACAACATACACAGAGCAGAAGGCTTTAGACTGACTGGTAAGAAAGAAAAATCCTTTCCAAAATAATCACCCAACAAGAAGCTTAACCTACATTCAGCATGAATTGAAAACAAAGAACATGCAACACATCCAGACAAATAAGTTCACTGGTGTTAGATGAGGGCATTTGGGGTAATTGTCATAACGTCCCATCCCAACCACATGCAGTGGGACGATAATCTGCTAACACAGACCTTTAGCAACATCATGGTTTTAAACCCCAACTGCTGTGTCATTTCCACATGCATGCAGCATGACTGGATGTTTCTGCCTGCCTTATGTCTCAAACGCATGTAAAAACAATGGTTAGACAGTCTATACATTTGATGATATAATGCCCAATATTACCCTTTTATTCATCAGATCAGCAAGTCAGTGTAATGGATGATTCCAACTGCTACATGAAAACAGTCTGCAAATGAATCTATAACTATCTGTGGGAAGCGTTTGTTATCTTTTTTGCTTGATATTAGTCGAATCTGTACACAATCAAAACAAGAACAAAACAGAAATCCTTAGAAGTCACAAGTGTGTATCTCTGATTAGACAGAAATCATTTTCCTGAGCTAGTGGAGCAGAGGGAATCATTAGCACTGAAGCTATTGTTCAGAGTCAGAACCTGCAACAGGGGCCCCCTGCCACCAGTCTTTTTTCCAAGCCTGCTAAGAGGGGCCCCTGAAGAGAAGACCAAGTCAAATTAGTACCTGGCACATACACACACAGAGACTCTTACATTTCAGTTCAGTTCACAGCAAGTGTCCTTAGAAGAGCAAAGTTAATACTGAAAAATAACCTTTGTTCCTTTGCCGTAAAATATCCGATATTCTCAGATTCATCCTGACAAATTACACTGGCTTTGTAGGAATCATTTCCAGGAAAGAAAACCTTAGAGGCCATCTATATAAAAGGTTCCATATTGAATAATTCATACAATCATACATCCCTGGGGAGTTTGCCTGATATTTTTATTTGAGTAATATCAAAGCTGCATGTTATAGTATGTATTGTCTACAATGCACAATATGTATAACGTACAGATCCACTTCAAAGACCAGAGCACAAGATCTAAACTGCACCTTATAAAGACATTTATACAGTCACATAAACCATTAACCTTTATCCACCCTGGTTAGACCTTTCCAAACAGAAGTGTTCATTTCTGGTAAATCACTTAATCACCACAAAAACATGTTTGTCATGAGCAGCATCTGGCCTTCCAGTGCAGCGCCTCTGTCACACTCTGCTATTTGTCTGGGGTCAGACAATGACTATAGGGAACATAAATGAGGCACTGCGGTCTGCTGTTTATCCAGTTGCTAGTTCATACATTGTCTTGTCCAACAATGTAAAGAGGATTAATACAATCTGACAAAAACATCTATTCCATTACTCTTATAGTTAAAAAACTGTATTCTGGTATGCTGAATTAAAATACTGAAATGACTAGGTACAAGGTTTCATTTGATTTTGAAAACAATCTACCACACCTTGATCCTCTCCATCAGACCTCCCTGCACAACCCTGTCAGCTGACCCCCTTCCTCTAACACCAGCCTTGTTGTCTTCCCAAACAGCGTGTTAAATGCCATCTGACAAGTGAACAAACATTATAGGGGCCCTCTAAGTCTAACTGTAACCAGGGAACTGTGGATGCCCCAGACAGGACCTATAGGAGGGGCCAAGGGGGGAGGTCAATGAGGAGTTGTGATGAGGCCCCAGATGAGGGTGCTGTTTACATATTCCTGTGTTAGGACAAATGTGGAGGCCCTGCTGTAACCCCCTGGGCTTACAAAATGATGAGACTGGATTTTCAGAAGCTACTGTCTGATCGTAAGACACAGGAGGAAATGAAACTTTGAGGTACATCTCAGAAAATTGAAAATGGTATTTTATTATTACTAGACTAGGCTTGAAAGTACTCAGCCATGCTCCTTCATGGGTGTGACAGGGGATTTCCAGTATAGATAGTTACATACAACACGCATGCACATTAGATGTGCATTTTTGATTTGGGATTTAGGAATATCGTGGAAAAAACTCTGATTACTTGGGCAACATTTTAAAAACAGGCCTGGAGTCAGAAACAAAAGATGCTCCTGTGGGATTAAAGCAACAGCATTGTGTCAACTCCTTGCTATCACAGCTGCTCAAAATGTCACTGCTTATATCACTGGGGTGGCTGATAGGGTGAATGAACTCTGACTCAGTAACAATGACTCACAGATGCAAATGTAATTATATACTATATATATATATACATACAGTTTTGTGCTGCATGGCAATAGAAACCTCACCTCATGACATGCATGACTTCTTCTATGATCAATTGTTATGTATTTGAAAGGGGTGAATGATAAAAAATATGATAAAATTATATTGTTTTATATGAAAATAAAAGAAAGCATCTCCCTATTTCTGTAATCATGATATCACATTCTACCTGCCTCCTTTCATTATCAGCCTATTACTGTAGGACTCCCATGCTTCCTCTTCCTTTCTCTAGGGATCACTCCTTTGCCCCCTTCCTTGTTTACCAGGTTGCTGATTTCTCCCTTAGCGTATTTCCACTGACACATTGCTTATCAGCTGACTGTATGTCCATTTTCTCTAATGTCGGAAGGTAGCTCCTTTCTAATCTCATTCACACAATTTATCTTGTAGGCCCTTTCCATCCTTTCCGCTCTGTTGAATAACATTTGTTTCTAACTGTTGGAGACTAACTGTGAGTATCATACAGTGATTGCCCTGCAGATGTATAGTAAGACAATATTGCTGCATACCCCTGGCTGGTGTGGACTTAGCTGTCCTGCTGCGTGAGGAGTTGGGAGGAGACGACCGTGAACTGCATGAGCTCACATCCATAAGGAGGATTCAGGCAGTCAAATCAATGCTTTTCATCAGCTGGAATAAAGGGTGTGCTGCTAAATTAGTTTACCGGAGCCAATCACTTGACATTTACGTGCGATTACATAAGTTAGCCTAACTCTAACAAAGTTAACCTGAGAAATTCTATTCAAAGTTACACCTAATTCATTTGTGTTTGAATGCCCTAACTCTATTATCCCTTATCTCAAGGGCTCATGATGTTGTCCATTTCCTCTTTCAGTCATGCAGACTCAATCTTTGCTAGCCCCGACAGGCTGTAAGAATCAAGGAGAGAGAATGTGTGTGCATGTGTGTGTGTGTGTGTGTTCGTGTGTGTGGCAGAGGGAGGGAGGGTGGAAGGGCAAATATGGGTTATATATTGTTTTAACATCTTCAAACTGGTCTAACGACGTCAGTGACAGGCAGCACCTGAATGAAAGAGCGCTGAGATTAGAGAATTTAACCGTCAAAAGGGGTTTTTCTCCATTGTTGCTTTATATTTAATATTATCTTGCTGCTTCTCTAAGTTTAAGTCTTTGGGAAACCTCTCATTTGCCCTCTCTCCTTTCCTCTTTCCTCCATCAGCTCTCCTGTAAACACCAATGCAGGCAGCTTTTGAGAGCTCTGCCCTTTGATCTTTCCATCGTGTCATGTGTCAGAGGTCAGATAACTGCAGTTTCTCACACGCAGTATCTAACCCAGACACCAGAGCTCTGGACCCATCCCCCCCTGCACTGTTGCTCCCCTTACCATGTCTCCCCTCCCTTCATGGCAAGCTCAGTGCTTTCAGTAAAGGTCAACTCCACCTTTACCACACAGAGGTCTTTGCCCACAGCGAGGACAGCACCAGTACCACTGGTGACAGACAGGACTGAGTTCACACATTAACAAGGCCCATTTTTTGTGGTTACCGTAGGGAAATTACTTAATAACTTAAAGAATTCTTAAAATTAAGAATATAAAATCATCTTTATTTTTGTTTTGTTTGCTCAGTTCAGAAATGAGACCACCCATGTACCTGGTAAATCCTTGATTTCCTTCACGAACATTTCACAAAATCGTTTTTAGCCATGATACAGAAAACCAGCTAAAAGATAAATCATAACCAGAATGATTGCCTGAACCAGTTGCTGATTTAATTTTCATTCATGCCTTAGGAAATACTGAGGCTTCTGTATTTCGGCAACTTGATTGCTTCCATAAACTTTATTGTGCAAACGTGTTTTGGAGAAAACACAACAACTCGATCCTCAGGGCGCACAAAGCCTGCACTTATTTATCTTTATCTTTACTTATCACTTGGCTTGACTTGAAAACAGTAAACTCGTGGCAAGTCTCTACTAAGCCATTGGAGACACAGCCTTGAAATGATTGACGTGGGACACAGGAATTAAAATGCCTGTGTCAACATCATGACCAGAGGCGGACTACCACCAGACAATGCAGCCAACAACCCAATGTCGTGACCAGGTCTGAGCTTGGGCATGTGGTGGTTCCTGAATTGCACAGTTGAACAGTCATCCTTGAGGTGAATGATAGTGCTCAGATGTGAACCAGCTACCACCTTAGTCAGTCCTCTAGTTTTAGGGGACGCCTGTCTTAGGTGAAAGTGCAAGATCTCAGATGCTGATGCAGCTGTGCGTGTTTTGGGCCTAAAGGACTGGTAAATTTGGGACTGCCCCCTCAATGGTGAAGAGTATCAGAAAGCTTGGTGGATGTTTAGAAGTAATGTGAGGAACAGGAAGTCCTGGATCTTACCGCTCTAGTTCAATGAGCACATGCAAAGCCCTCTAACTTTGTCACCCTTCTGCTTTGTGGATGCCAGATATGGTAGGCTAGTTCTTGGTTGCTCTCTAAAACCACACAAAGCCAGTTTTCACACACCAATGTCAGAGTTTGCTGAACACATTTTGGTAAGGTTCAGACATTATTAATTCATGAATTATATTAATAATTAATATTAACCATGTGATGGCAGGTGTTTTGATGTTTATCTAGCTAGCATCATATGACTATCTGATTTAGCTTATTGCTAACTTGATCCACTTGGCAAAAGCAATGCTAGTTGGCTGGCAGAGAAAAAGAAGGACAGAGCAGAGGTAGTGCAACAGCTGAAGGGGCCTATCAAAATTTACCATAAGAAGTCCATCATTTATCATCACATATTTATTATTGCATATTTTAACATAGCCATGGCTGTTGTGTCCTTTCAATAGCCACACTCTAGATAATATAATATTACTTTTGAGACACTAAGCATGCCACCATATGTATGTTCTTTTTTTTCTGCTCAGTTGCACACACACAGTGTCCTCACAGATGGAAAATTGATCAACCAATAATCAAAATGTCACACTGTTGTTACGTTGCATTGCTCGTGCTGGGTGTGGCAAACATAAAAAACAGGACGGAGCTCTCATCCCTGCCACATTAAACAAGGAAAACAAAGGCATCAACCTTATGGTGCTGTATGCACGGTAGCGTCTGAGTGATTATGGTAGCGGCACAGGGATAATCTGGATAAGCTGAGCATGGACACTGAAGTAACACAGAGTGCCACAGCCACCCCCCTCACCCTCATTCCCTGCTTTCCCTGCATGAGATGATTTCCTAATTCACTGTGTATTCTTGTGAAATCTATGCATTGCTACATCGAGGTCAGATAATGCATAAAGGAAATGCTCCTAAAATTGCCTGCCTCCTCAATGCATCCTTCCTTAACGCATGTATAGTCATCAGTATATATGATGATATATATATATATATATATATATATATATATGAGAGAGAGAGAGAGAGAGAGAAATATTATCTTCATCAAGAACAGAACATAATAGAAAGGAGGACATTCAATCCTCTGTATCCAGGAGATAGAAATGGGAATATAACATATATTCAGGGGACGGTACCTTGCATTGCAAATTAAGCTTTATTCATTTTCCTTATTGTCCAATATGTGTTCTCAGGGAGAGGCCATTTCTGATGTTCATTCATCTAAACAGGTAATCTCTCTTGCTATCCTTGTCATTTGCATTTGTAAGAGGACTTTCATAGGTATTTTAGTTTGCATCTCAAAAAATATGATTCTTAATGAAGATAGATCTTCCGCAGTTCAAAGCCAGTCTTTTTCTGTAACTTACACTAAAAGGGAATATAAAAGAGAACAATACAAACCCTCCAATGCTAGGCTATCTATGTATAATTCACAATTCTATACACATGCTGCCTCATGGCTTGCTGTGTGCAAAACAGAAGAGCAGGGATAGCAGATAATGCGAGAATGGAAAATGTGTTTAATGAGGTTTTATGGTAATGCCACACCATGAGCCACGGTGATGCTAAACAATGTATTTACACAACATGCACACAATGTCTAACCCTAACCCCCCCTCTCAGTGTATACTTAACAGTGCATGTGATTGACTCAGATGGCCAAACGCCTCAAAGGGGTAGCAGAGGACAGTAAGGACAGCAACAGATGTCAAAGATGTCAGGCAGATTGGAATCCCTGATGTTTCTTTAAATGTATAGGTGAAGATTAAATCTTGTAAGTCATAAACAGTACACAAGGCAATGAGCTTACACTGATGCAATGCCTGCGGCATCTTTACACTTTGACCTCATCACAGATGAACAGTAATATGCCCTATTCTAGAAACTGAAACTAGACACTAAACAAACGCATGCACACATTTGCACTAAGACACAAATATACTGCATGCGACTGCATAAAAACAGAAAAAAGGGGGAAGTGAATTTTTATCTTTGTTAAATTAACATCTGGCGTCAGCAAAACCATATCATCTACAATACACTGAATGTGGATTGCTTAAATGAAATTACACAAGTACTTATTTCATTTTACAGAAAGCAGATAAAAATTGTTTTGTTGCTTTGTTGTGGGAGTGGCAGAGTGGCTAGAGATGTCATGCAGAGCTCATCTGAGAGCCTTGTTCGCCAGACGCTGCCGTGGGCACAGATGAGCTCACATGATCAATACGGGATAACAGCTCCACAAATCCAAACACTGACTTTGCATTATATTGTTTCAGTGCTTACAAGCAAGGAAGAGACAGATAAAGAGCATTTGCTACCCTATGACGTTGCTTTATAAAAGATCATGAGGTGTACATGTGCAAAAAAGAGCAGCAAGAGTCACATAAAATAACAATTCAGAGAGAAGGGAATTGTTTGTCAAGACAGTATTTGTGTTTAACAATTCAGCCCCATTTCTACTCTAATCCAGCACACTTTAATCCAACGTACAACCAAATATAAATGAGACATAAGCATGAATAATTGAACATTTTTTTCCCTGATATGTCATCAAAATCATTTTTTAATCAAATGCTCCTTACAATAATCTTACGCAGATGTTAGCTTATTCCCCAGACACAAGGGAGCATCCATGACCTAAATCTCGTAGAACAAAACACATGCATACATTTCACATACACACACATGCACACATGCACACACAAACACAAATTAATTCTAACAAGGTTCATGAATAATGGCAACACAAACAACTTAGCTAAATTGTTTGTGTTCACCCTCCCATGTGCATACATGGGCTAATTGTGTGTTGCCAGTGTAGATACATTAGGTGACATTATTTCATTTACTGACAGCATGTTTTCTGTTTTCAGAATCTCAGTCTGTTTTTATCCACAATATCACCCTGCAGACATAGGTATTTATTTGTCTGTGAGCTATCCATTGGTTTTCCAATCTGTTTCATTTGATGTAAGCCTGTAATAGGCTTGAAGATAGCAGCAGTAGCAGCAGCTACCTCTCATCCTGCTCAGTTAAAACACAAATGTCTTTAAAAGAACTGTTTAAGCTTCAGTATGTTTTTCTCACATTAAAATAACAATAAATAGGACGCATTAATGATGATTAGTTTGTCTGTGACCCTATATGACGCTGGCCCTTTGTTTGAAATTGCTATGGTGAAGCCTGCATCATCTCCACCCTCTTGAGTCTCACACTCAAACAATCCTCCAAATGCTGCAGAGAAATTCAGGCAAAATAAGGGAATTAGAACCTGACCGATACAACAGAGCTGATATTATTTAGCTTATCGCTAATGTATCTGTCTTGGTGAATATGCCAGCCAAGAATCAACAAGAAACTACAGTACTGAAATGCCTTTCAGGTCATTTAATAACAGTGTCAACATTGTCAACCCGCAAGGACGGGTTGACAAGGCATCGATTTCCTCCTCTGATCACCTGACTGCCTTCGTGATGATGATGATGATGATGGTTTAAAAATTGTGACAAAAAAGTCATTAAAAGTAATTTAAAGGTGCCATATGTAACAATATGCAATAATTTGCATGTATTAATCGCTTTTTATTGCCAATGTGTGAATGGAGTGTAACATCACTGAAACAATGAGACCCTCCCCAACTTTCTCAGTTGCCTATAACAGCCTGTGGACTGATTTCTATGTAAAAGGACTCAAGGTGGTTTAGCTTCTCTTCAGCTCCATGTACAGATCAGTCCGCTACCCTCAACAAATGACAGGCACCCATCAAAACACAGAGCCCAACACAAAGTTCACATAGCTTGCTTGCTAATACGGACGAATTGCTAGCTAGCTAGCTAGCTAATGTAGCAAAATACTGTCTTGAGTGGATAACGTCAGCTAATTCATCCAGACCCCGGGGTGTTGTATCCAGCACCCCTGCATGAATATCAGGGGCTGTTGGAATGACAGTGACTGAAATGGTGATCAGAAGATTCAAACAACTGGAGAATAAATCATTGGGTTCCCATGTCTCCCTGCTGCTCCTTTATCTGTATCTGGGGTGTCTGGACACAACGTCTCAGCCAATTAATGCTGGGTCACCCCAAGCACCAACCAAAATCATCTTTTTTTCACAAACATCTGAGTGACCCTCCCTTCCTGTGCACCATGCACTCCAGCAATGCCAATGATGCAAAACCCAAATATGCACTGACCATTATTTGTTGTTGATTGCATGTCGTTTTATAATTGATTCACACTCTCAACAACATGTTCAGAAGTGGCCTTTTCATCCTGGGTTTCTTGTCTGGCGGCTTCCTCTTCACCTGTGGTGACATTTGGTAATTTGGTAATGTAATGGAGTTTGCAGTGGTGTTATGCCAAGTAATGTTGTCATAAACAGGATCACATTCCTTACTCCATTGCAAGAGCTTATATTGGTACAGAGGGAGCATTTAAGGACAAGGGAATTGTGTTTTTTTCCCCTATCACTAAGCCTCTTAATTTCTGTGAAATGTACTGTATTGTTCTATAAGATATTTCAGTTTTGGTTAATTACATTGTGTCATCGTTACTCTAGATGCCCCTCTCTAACTGACACATGCTGTCAGATGGCAGTGTGCTTAACACAGCTCACCCCATGGGTAATAAACGACACTGCCTTCAGAAGTAGACCAGCAGGTCAGGCTATATAAGGTCAGGACCTGCAGCTTGAATAGTGTGGGTGTGAAAAGATATAAAGTGCAAGCAGAGATTTAGTAAAAACTTTAGTGATATAATATGAAATATAAATATATATATATGATATAAATGTGAAACAGATTTGCGCATAACCCATAACCCTGCACCACTTGTCAGAACTAATGTAAGTTGTTCTTTATATTCAGAACACTTACTTTTACTATTAAACAGTTTTAACTTCTAGCATATTGATGCCTTCTTTGTAAATCACACTGGAGAACAACTTCAACTATCAGGATACAAGATAGTTGAAGTAATCTACTAATACTTATTTGACGATTGCACTACTACTATCACCAATATGTCCTGTGTTCTGTACTTAACAAAAAAACGTCTTACCCTCTTTTTAAGATTCAAGACTTCACATGATACAATTTCCTTTGGGCATAGATGAAGCCATTCGTTCACATAATTCATGCATGAGAGATTAAGCATGACTCAGGGCCGAAGGCCTTAATAAAACACAAAAGAGGTTGTACAGTGTAACTTTCCAACACTACTATGAAAAAAGATCAATGACTCACCAATGACAAATCCTCACAGTCAAGCTGGAGAAAGAGGTTCCCATGTAACCGCATGGCATTGTTTTGTAACCTGTTTTTTTAGGACCCTAATGGTGTCTATTTTTTAAAATGTTTCATGTTGCCATGGTCAACTAATGGCACATGGGGTTCTTTTGGCGGCCATCTTGAATTGAAAATTCTTTCATAACTCCTGAACCAGACAACATACAAAGAGAAATTAACCCACTTTTTCAAATAACTTTGACACCAACAATCAAATGGAAAGCTCACTGACATGGTCCAGTCACTCTTTATTGGTGTTAAACAGGCAAATAACAAATCTTAGGGTCATAGCAAAATATTGGCAATAGCCAAATTAAGCTAGTTTCAAGCCAGAAGTGCAGGAGCAGGAGGACTGGAGGGCTTCACATGCGTGATGTACAGTCCAGCATGTAATACATCAGTCAACCTGGTCAGGCACAAGAAGACTGTGGAAGAAGACGAGACCCTCAGCAGCAAGTCGAGAGTCGATTACCCCCTGCCAAGACTCACTCATCCCCCTCATCCAGCAGGTGAACTATAGAGGGCCTGTTACAAGCAGGCAGCTGAGCCGATCTTCTGGAGGCCTGAATGATATACCGTGGTCAGGGGTAGAAGAAACAGGGAGGGATTTTGGTACCATTTTGAAGCCTCCATCTCTGATTGACCTGATGGCAGCTGTTGTTATTGATGATGATGATGATGATGATGATGGGGATGAGAGTGATTGCCATCCATTTAATAACCTTGCAATTGATATGAGAGAATAAACTAGTTTCATTTGGCTAATGAAGGAAACTATTAACTATTGTTAAGAGCCTAAAATGTGATTTTTACTTGTTTTTCACCAATAAAGAGTGGTTGTACCATGTCGATGACCTTTCCATTTGATTCCTGGTGTCAAAAAATGAAAAAAATTGGTTAATTTGTCTTTGTATGTTGTCTGGTTCAGGAGTTCTAGGATCTGGGTCCTAAAAAACAGGTTAAATTTAACTCTGGCACACATGCAGCAACAGCCTGAGAAGATCTTGCATTTTGATGACATTCATATATCAGAGCTTCCAGACACAGCCACGGTTGTGTGCTGTTGGTCACTCAGCTACTCTTGGAGTAATTCTGGGGTTAAGATTCTTGCTGAAAGAGCCCACTGATACTAGTTTTGGAGAGGGAAGGAAAACGGCTTCTCTTTTCTCACTCAGATTCCCCAACTGCTCTGGGGAATCCAAAGAAAAAGGGAACTTGCTATCTCACAAGATGGCTTTTGCTAACCTTCGAGCTAGTGACCCTCAGCTGGGTGTGTCCCCACTGAAGCGTAACAACTTGGATCAAACCACAGGATGAGAGAATTTAAGACTTGCAACATAATTTAATCACTGAACCTTAGTCAGCATTTGGAATCATGTTTGCTTCTGATTAATAAAGTAGTCCCCAGACATGAAAGAAAGTGTGGCATTGAGAGGCTTAAGGGCAGGCCTGGTGCTGTGGTGCCACAGCAGCAAGTTGCACAAACATTTAGCTCCCGTGTGTTTAGGCTTGCAGAGGGGGTATTGTGTAAACATGAGAAAATGATTACTCCAGACCACGTATATATCCATTCTAAGTCTATTCTGGGCTGACCTCTGTCCGACGTCTCCTTACATTATTTAAAATCAACAGCAACAAAAACGGAACCACCCTTAGCGACATTCATGGGAATTCGAGCGTAAACTCCCCTCTCCTGATTTGTGACCTCCTTCATATGGCTTAGTGCTAACTTTTGCTATTCTTGTTGTGTCACTGAGATAATAACCCAAGGCCTTATCATGCTTCTCAGTGTCTGGAAGGGTTGACTGACATCCTCCTCCCACTTACTCACTGCACTGAAGAGAAGTGAATAAGATGAAGAGAGGAATTCAATGAAAGTTAGACATAGAGAGATATAAACGGATGATAAAGGATAGTGGGAAAGACACTGACACAGAGAGACATTGAAAATGCTGATAACACCCTGCAGAAGTAACTATGATGATGGTAACTGATAGCAATCAAATATGAGTCTTGTGTGAAGCAGGCAGTGATCATGGGACAGTACACGCTGTGGATGCCAACAATCACCAATGCTATTCGACAGATGGATCAGAGCGCTCCTGGCCTAGACCAGGCTAAAAGCTCATGGTCACGTGACCAGTGGATTAGCGTTAGCCCAACTGAAAGGGGGAGGAGGTTAGGGTGCATGTCACCACATGCTTCCTTATCACTTCCCTTTGAACGTGTTTCCCTTTCTCTTTCACTCTGACTCTCCCCTCGACCCCCTGTTTATCTTTTGTAATTTAGGTTACATTGTTCACGTGACTTTTCACGTGATCATTTTCAGCGCAAAGTTTCACCAAAGACCTGCATGACAAGCAAGGAAATTCTTGGTCTACTTCCTTTTATTTTTCATCTGCCCATCACTCTCCTCCTCTGTTCAGACCGACGAGAAGCCCCATGCTAAACACAGTCATTAGTGCATAAGTGATTCGGACACCTTTGACTCATGGCTCAGTCAGATCAAAACCACTGCTCTAATCGGCTCACTTCCAGCTACTCATGATGTCAATGCTGAGAATATGTCTCCTGTGCTGTCCTTCCCAACTAACCCCCCCCCCCCCTTACAGTGCTCAAATATTCTCATTGGCCTTTCCAGCCTTGCTGAACCCTACACTTGTCTGGCAGCAGGGAGTGAAAAAGTGAGAAGCACATACAAGCTTAAGGACATGCCATGCTGTGAGCACATGGCACAGTGGACTTACAAGCCACTGGGCTGTATAAAACATTGGGCTCCCCTGTCTCCCCTGTTGCTGCTGCTGCATCTGGGTCTTTCTGTCAGGGACACAGTGTGCCAGCCAATTCACGCCTGACCAGCATGCCATGTTCCTGCGCCAACCCAAAACACCCTCGCTTTGTCAAACCTGGGAAAACCCTCCCTGCAGTGACAGAGGGAGCATGCCGGGTAACATGATGCTTGCCAACAGGGTTAAATGTTGCACTAAATGTTTCCTGCCTGACTAAAATGTTTGATTGATTGAGAGAGCAGACATGCAGAAATGACCAACAAAAAAGGAGATAGAAAGAGAACTGACAACTTGAAACCTGCAGAATGTGTCTATAAAATGTAAAAAAAAAAAGGTGATGTCTTGAAATTGCTCCGTCCAAAACCAAAAGGTATTTAATTTCCAAAGATATAGAGAAATGCAGCGACCGTAAATGACAAAATGATGAATCAGCTGTCAAAATTTTTGTTGTTGATGTGATTTATTGACTAATTTCAGCACAACTAAAAATACATCCCAAAGCCAGACAGGAAGGTGTCAGCAAACTAACCATTCATATTGCTAGCAGCCTCAAGGGGGGACATTATCACAGAGGGCAGAGGGCATTATCATAACATGTAATTCTCAATAACTGGGAGCCAGAGGGGACAAAGTCAATGTCAGCTTGACTGCAGAGGTTTGTCCAAAGGAAGACACACAAAGTCTTATCAGTGCAACTCAGCATTCAGTGAGAAACAAAATGACAATGAATGCGTATTGGATGGTGCGTCACTGCAGGTAACCTCATGTGCACACAAACAGGACACATACATACACACACAGCACAACGTATTCTTGGAAATGATACAGAGACATCAAAACATCAGTGACATTTCAAAACACCAGGGTCTTCATTCAGGAGTCGAGCGTTACAGCTTTGACAGTCAGCTTTGTATTGACCTTTATGAACCATCCTTTCGTGCTTTTCCACACCACATATCAACAGGTCACTGTAAAGAAACAATGAATCCTGTGTTTTACAGTAACACACAATTAGGCCAGCTAAAATGTGTGGCACAGACCTGATCGGAATGACCAAATGTACTCCTGTTCTATTAACACTCGACTCCTTTCAAATCTGTGATTCAGCTTCCGTGAGAACATGATAATGGGCGCATGAACAGAGCTGGCATTTATAGCAGCCTACAAGCCTAAATTTCCCCAGAGAAACACATTTCTTCTTCTTCTCAAGCCATATTATTAGAGTATAAAATGACTATAGTATACAGGCTTACCGTGTGTCTGTGTGAAGCTCTAGTAGTGAGATTATAGTCACCTTTAAGTGATTGTGATTGATATTGCCATAGGGACTATAAATATATTTATAGTATTCAATACTGAGTGACCTTATTGTATTTTATGGTTGTTTTATTGCATGACATCAATCCAACATTCTTCTTATATTCATGCTTTTTCTAAGAAATCTGTATATCATCTGTCTATATTATTAAGATACTATATCTGGTATTTGTAACATACAAATCAGTGGTGTAAAAAATATATTTTACTTAATTATTTAACTAAATTGGTTCTAGTAGAAGTTGAAGTGTCAAGTAAAAAGTACTTAAACTACCAAAAGTGAAAGTGTCCATTTAATTGTTGATGTGTTGACATATAAGCAGCAGCCTATTTTCTGTTACAGATGGTCCAGGTGGCAAAACTAACAACCTGCTGGGTAGTTTAAACTATGGCATTTATCTGTAAGTAGCAGTAAGTACAGCAGTCACACAAAGTACAAGATTCCTCTCTGAAATGTGAAATAAAAGCATTTCCAAACAATAGAAATCCTCAATTAAAGATCAAAACTTGAATACAGCAGCACATAAGCATTGAACATGGTGTCAGTACCAGAGATAGTCACTGAACAAAAGCTCTCAGTCAGGCTTTCACCTGTCAAACTTCTGAAGCATGCCCATTATGCCATTATTAGACTCCCCAGCACTATAACGCTTAATGGAGCAAAAGCCTGAAACTGCATGAGTGAGTGAGTGTGTGTGTGTGTATGTGTGTGTGTGTGTGTGTGTGTGTGTGTGTGGTGCCGCAGGTTATCTTCGAGGTCTCCTGGTAAGAGGGCATGCCCTTATAGAAAAGCTTACACAGTTAAAAAGACACCACTGTGACAGTGAGTCCGTGCTTACAGCAGTAAGGAGAATGCAATAAGTCCCACGCAAGTCACACGCGACCAGGTGACAGTAAACGGAACGGCTCCACAGACACGCTGTCAGTCCGTGAAGATTATTATAGAAATATTACAGAGATTCCTTCGTCTGCGCGCGGAAACCTGCCTGTTGATTCAGTGGCGTTAATAAAACCACAGAGAAGATAAAGAAAAAAGTAACACTCAAACAAAATCCAGCAGAAATGTTATTTCATGCATCGAAGCGGGTTTCAGCGTGCAGCGTCTACAGTCGCAGGAGCGATGCCGCACTCGCAGTTTGTTTACAAAGCGCTGTCACAATATTCTTTCGCAACGCGCACCGTCAGTGGGACGAGGCGAGGACGTTCACCTCCTCAGACAAAACACATTCACACACATGAAACTGCCGCACTTACTTTTGTGGAGGGACTCAAGCTGCTGTCCTTTCTCATAAAATGCGGGGAGAGGCTGCAGCGACGTGGGCAACCTTCAAGAGGAATCTCTCAGTCAGTCGTCTAGTTTCCAACAGTTCGCTCCACAGTTCACTGCGCTCTCTCTCTCTCTCTCTCTCTCTCTCTCTCTGTCTCTCTCTCTCTCTGTCTCTCTCTCTCTCTCTCTCTCTCTGACAAACCGCCCACTTCCGGCGGTTCTTGAATGTCTGTGAGTTTCTCTTGATTTCTGTCTATGATTGGACTAACGGTGGATTCAGGCTGAAAGAGGTAATAACAATAGATACAAAAAGTCTATTATCATTTGTTGTATCTGCTGATACTTCATGTATTAGGCCCATTATATTTCATTTCATATTTATTATCCTGTTTGTCGTTTATTTATTTTATTTCTGTGCACATTGTCTGATATGTCCAATGTCATCCGCACAATGTTTTGATTTTGAAGGACTTTGCAACTTCATTTTGTGCAGTAACAAATTACTAAACACCCACAAATAAATTCATAAAAAGATAAGAATAAAGCGAAAGCAATATAATAATAATAATAATAATAATAATAATAATAATAATAGTAGTAGTAGTAGTAGTAATATTATGAGACATACATTAATGAATTGCTGATAAATAAATAAAAGAGAGCATCATTGCTGAAGGTCATTAAGCTCGACTCACTTTTCTCTGACTGGCTGTGATCAAAGCTGTCCTCTGCTTCACATACTTAGAAGCAGGCCAGTCGATTAGATTAAGTCTAATCTACTGTACAGTAAATCTTCTATGCAACTCAGTGCATCGCTCCCAAATCTGTCCAACTCCGTCTGGAGAATAGCGACGCCGTCTGGTACAAAACCGATCGTAATTCAGGCGTAGAGTGAGGGGGAATTTTTGTTTGTTTGTTGGGTTTACCCACCGTTTGTAGCTGCACATAAACTTGTTTTAGATGCATTCATTCACACACTGCTGTGTCCAACACACACACAGATGAGGTGGCAGGGACCAAAGATAAACTTGCCAAAATTAATTAGGGGACAACTGCTACCAGAGACAAAACAAAACAAATGAAACAGAAACGGCCACCATGTGAACATTTGTTGATTGCTGTCATGTCAGTTCTGTGTTATTGCATCTTTGTTACCTTATTGATCCACAGAGGGATCAAAATCCACATACTAATAATAATTCTAAAGTATTGAAATCCTTCACTCGTGTAAAACTATGGAAAATATAGTGTATATTGTAAAATATTACAAGTTAAAGCCCTGCGATTAATATTTTGTTTTAAAAAATGGAGACGTATTAGCAGTAAAATCTACTTCAGTATCAAAAGTAAAAGTATACATTATGGGGTATGATCCTTTTCAGTGTGTTGTATACAGACTCTTAGAAGCCTTTTAACCCAAAGAGATGGAAATAAATAATACATTAATGGGTTAAACACTGTTTTAATGTATTAGTTCATACAGGTGTTACTAATAAAACTAACTCATGTTGAGAGGCTTGAACTGTAACATACTGAGTTTATCTCAGTATTCCATATAAAAGTGTTATCTAAGTGTTATCTATCAAAGTAACAAGTAATCTGGCAGATGAATGTAGTTGAGTAAAAAGGGCAACATTTTCCTCATAAAAACATTAAATCTCACAAAAAAAAATTCTAATAATGTCTCACCTGTTTCTAAAGAAACAAAAAGGTAAAAGTCCAGAGTTTGTGGTGAATGTTGTTGCGAACTGTAACTGTCATGCTGCAGAAATAAATTAGTTAATTTCCCCTCATCCATGTCAAAAGTCATAATTTATATAAGCCGTCTCTCTCTCTCTCTCTCTCTCTCTCTCAAACACACACACAACCAACCATCACCACACTGCACCCTGTTGAAGTTTCATCGATTGTTCAGATTGATTGGCTGCAGGCAAGAACTGAAGGGTGACAGTTGCTTCCTCAGACAGCTGAGTCAGCAGCTGCTGACGGTAATAGTTGCACATCTCCACACCCCCTCGTCTCCTCAAACCAGTCTGTGTTCATTTCCTATCACCGAGACACACATGACATGGAGAGCGAGCGAGCAGCGTAGAGCAAGGCAGAGGCCCACTGATGCAGAAACTGCATCTTACTGTCTCTGTTTGTTTAGCTGCTTTATCTCAGCTGTCACATTCTCTCCAAAGGACTCGTGGGAATGCCAGCAGTCACACTCACATCAGCGCTACAGCATGTTATAGTCAAAGATGTAGTGGAGATGCGCGCACACACACACACACACACACACAATATGCAGTTTCCAGTCAGGGAAGTCCAGTGATCCTGTGTTGAGAGATCTGTCATCTCACTGTTGAACTCAAATAGAAAATAGGAAGTGTAAGGTCAACTCTTAATATATAAAATACAGAACATTCAAATCCCAGCAAGAAATTCTCAAAAATGACCACTGGCACCTCCTTTATCCTTATTTCAAATCAAAGTGTGTTTCATAGTGTGTTTCATCTCGTAGGACCTAAACCTGTACTGTTATTTGGCCCCACTTACAGTAGGTTTCTCACTCTTTATCATCACATTTGTTAAACCTTTATTCTTCATAGCTCTGGAACTTTATTTTTTTATTTAAAATACCAATAAAGCAAGAACAAGGGGTTGATTCCCCCACAATTGTTAGAAATGGGACCTCTCTGATTCATTCATTCACTTTTTGCACATAAAAAGGACTCCAGATCATGGAGTGGGTGGGTCAAATGCATTCTTTTTTGTTTAATTTTACAGTAAATCTAAAACAAGGTTTCCTGCTTCATACCTCAGCTCTTTTCCCCTCCAGCAGGCAGTTCCAGACCAACAGGGGCCCTGAGTTCCTCATAGCGATAAAACGTTTATTGCTTGCATATTTATTACATATTGCTTCATTGCTCGTCTCAAATCTTCGGAGTTGCTCATTTGTTTATGGTCTGTTGTTATGGGTTTCCCATCTACATTGGTGCATTTCGGCACATTTCCAATAATGAACTCTTTCCTGCTGCTGGTCCTCAGCCAGGCACCAGAACATTACACAGGTGATGTTATTGGCCCTTGCTTTATCTTCAGAATGAAGTCCACTGCAATAAAACGTGTTTTAGACTTCCTCCAGCCATGATTCATTTTATTATTTACCCCTGTGCTTTTCTTCCTGTGACACATCAAAATGTTTTCCGTGAAAAGGTCTATTCAAGTGTTTAGGTTGAAAAAGGTATTGGTGTGCTCAGTGGTTTAACCTTGGGATTCACTCAATAATCAAATGCTGGTGCTCTACTTAGGTCTCTACCTATTCCTGCTCATTTTGAAGTTTGCTCTTTTGCATTTAACTTTGTAAACATATTTCTTTTCTCAGAATGAACGGAATAACTTTAATTAAAATGTTGACACACTGACTGCAATGACAAACAAACATTGAGCTGAGTACTTTTTGACTCAGGTTACACATCAAAGTCTTTTCTGCTTCACCTGCTTCCATCACGTTGAATCTTTATTCATCAGGAACATTAAGTTCAGCCAAGGTTGCTGTTTAATAAGTTATTAATTTTTGGTCTTTGCAGATGTTGCCAGCCTACTGTATTTCCTGTTTGTATGAGTCCACCATTAGTTTGCATATTGTGTTTTACTGTTAAAGCAGTGACATGGTAACATAATGTTGTATATAATGTGGACATCAATCATTTCCATCTCAAGTGCTAAAACAGTTCTGATTCCTATTGGTCAGATACTGTTGAACAATTTGAATTTGACACGTTTCCACTTTACTTACAAGTCAATAACTATGCCAATAGATTACTAGACTATCATTAGTGCTAACTTGTTTTTATTTCCTTCTGTCAAATAATGAATAGTTACAGCATACTTTAAAGAAAACCTCTTGACATTACATGGCATGACAGTCAAACTTGTGGCTTGCATTAAACTGATAGGGTTTACTCAACTGTATGAAAGGTTAAAAGTCAACCGCTACACACCTTACTGTGTACACTCTGTTAGAGTGAAATATCTTTCTTAAACCTCCATGGTTATTTTGATCGAATAAATTGTTCATAAAATGATTAACATGATATATCTGGTCATATCAGGTGAATTCAGGCACAATTTCAAGTGTAATTCACAAGATCTCAAATTACAGCATTTAAGTGGGAGTGACAAAAGTGACCACTGTTTTCAGAGCAACACTTTCACAGGTTATGTTACGTAATTTCTCACACCACTATAAGGGGAAAAAATCTTATGGGAAAATAACCTTGTGTTTCCTTCTCTTTTGTTCCTCTCTGCAGTTTTTTAACACTTCAAATGGCTCTGAGAAATATAGGAAATATTCAATTTCGAGTAAAACCCATAAAGAAACACAACCATTTTGTGGATTGTGGTATTGTGGAACAGATGTGACATTACATTTTCCAGGGATTAAAAATGCATATTGAAACCATTAAATGCATAAAAACAGGTCAAAGTTCCAAAGCGGCATAGCTTATACAACATCACATTTTCTTATTCAAAGAAAAGAACACATGAATTCATAACCATTTTAAAAGTCAATAACGCAAAAATACAATGTTCTCAAAAATACAATTCCAGACATTTATGAAGATGGGGAAGTACTTAATGGGAGCAGGATGCTGCTGCTAAAGATACAACTGGTCAGTATCAGCCAACAGTTTTACACACGCTACAAGCTACAAGCGGACAGTCAAAACCTAAAGAAGTGGCAACACTTTTTTTAAAAGAATATCTTTCAAAATCATTAAATTTTCTATGGTGTGAAAGTGAATCATTTTTACACAGGAACAAGAAACAAACTGTACAGGCAGGCCGTGTGTACAGAGGGAGAAAGAAAACATCATAAAATCCTCTTTCACAACATAATATCAAATCCCAACAGAAAAAGAAAGAGAATGAAGAAACATGACAAATCTCTTCACATAGGTGATGCTACATCCATGTCCAAAGTGAGTGAATCTGTGAAAGAAATCCAAATACAAGCTATTAATTATTAATCAAGTTCTTCAGTGTATGTGTGTGTTCTTTGTGAGGACCAATTTGAGGACATTTTGGCCGTTCCTCCCTCCCTCTAAAGATGGTTTGGTTTTAGGGTCAGGGTTAGAATAAGGTTTAGGTTAAAATTAGGGTAAGGTTTGGGGGCATGTAGTGGGTTTGGGGGCATGTAGTAGTGTTTCATTGTGTCAATGAGTGTCCTCCAAAAGTACAAATATGTGTGTGTATGTACACTGTACGTAACTGACGCACCCAAATGTCCTGGATTAGCTTCAGCTTCATTGTGCATCAGGGAGTCAAGGGTGCGAGGCGACATGGGGAACAGGTCACTGGTGTTTCCAGAGTTTGTGCTGTGAAAAAACAAACAAAAGAACAGGACAAATTGAAAACCATTACAAACTGAAATGCCCACCGATGGTCATACACACTTACAAATGAATTCCTGCAATATGGTTCGTGTTAGTCAAAATACTTTAAATATAATTTAAGTGACACTTAAATCTTTGTCGTTCCACTTTGCCACAAGTGACTGCAAGGCTACCATAATTAAAAGAGCTGTGATTCTGACGCATTGTTTAATACATATTGTACACATCAGCGGTTAATGAGTGAAAAGATGACCCCGTCAGTCTCATCATAGAAAGACAATTCAGCATTCGTGTCAGTATGCAAAGTCATGCCCAGAAGAGAGAGTAGATGAAAAATGTGATGGCTCTGTGGTGAAATATTGATAAATATTTTGATATAAATACCAAAATAACCATCACAAATAAAACCAGGAAAGACTGGGCAGATGTTGAGCATGTTACATACTGTTTCCTGCATCTATTTTAGGTAGTGCTAAGCACACAAACACAAAATGATTTTATGTTTAACATTGAATTGATGTTAATGACAGCTACTCTACAGTCAATGTCACAACAGTTATTGGTTAGCACAGTGGATTAAGTGGATTGAACAGGCCATTACTCTGGCTTTTCGTTTGTTTTGTTTCTGTCTTCGTTCAAACTGACATGGCTTTTGCCTCGTCTGTTTTCTCGTGGAATTCTGATTCGATTTGGAATTATTTTCAACGATAACACTACTATTACCTGAAATCTCATCAATTTTTCTCAAACAATCAAAGCAAAAATACTTTGGACTGTTAATCCATACAAATGGATCTGGTATTAGGAATTATCTCAGAAACAGAGTGTGACCTCAACCAAACGAAAAATTGATGAATGGCAGGGAGATGTTCATGTATCAGGAGCAGGAGAAGGGTTGGTGAGTTGGAAAAACAAACAGGAATTATATAGGTGGGGGTACGGCACCAATATCCCTGAAACCCACCCATCAAATACACAAACAAAGTGACAAGATGCACACACAGCCCTACATGCCACCTCCCCCCGAACGCCTACCCTGGGAATCCGTTCCCAAGCAGCTCACTGTCCGGCAAGTCCATGAACACGGAGGGACACCTACGGAGACAGGTCAGGATCTCACTGAGCAAACCTCACAACGCCATCAAACCCACTACCAACCAAAGCACACATGGCTGACTGGCCTCCTCTGATCGCAGTTGACCTCACACCATCACACCTGCAGCTGACCCTCCTCTCCCCTTCTCATTTATTTTTTGGTTTATCTCAGATATCCAATACAAATATAGCTGCAGGTAATATTTGGTGTTAAGTCCATGTCCATGTTTTATTTTACTGTTTAATATTTTAATATTTCCATTAAATATTAGTTTGCATATGTTAATCATTTTGTTCACACTAAGCATTTAAATGTGTCTAAGGTGCAATTAAAACAAAACACACTGCTCAACAAGGACCAGCTTCTCTCTCTCTATATATATTTATTAAGGGCATCATCTTGAGTGGGTTAGTTTGCTTGCTGGAAGCTTTGACTTTGACTACAGGCCTGATCTAGAGAGTGAAGAAAGTACTGCACATGGTTATTCACAAGAGGTGTGAACTGTATTCTGTCTAAACACATCAAACACATCAGGGTTCACAATAATTGGTCCAAACAGGGTGATGGTTCCTCCAATGACAGTGATGACTCACAGTGAGAGTGAAAACAGCTTTGTTCTCTTTTCTTTAAACATTTGGCAACACACACAAAAAATGTTTTAAAAAAGGAAGTGACTCTTGTCTTTATGAAACGAAACATCAACAGCTAGTAATAAGGGCCACTGTGACACTGGGGGGGCATGAGACCTTCCTGTACTGATGACTCGAAGATAGGAGTGACAGATACTTACGGGGTAACGCAGATGAACTTTGTCTTCAAGTATGGCTGAATAGCTGTCAAGGAAAAGAAATGTTAGAACTTATCACAATATATACTATATATACAATATATAAATACTGACTACAATTAAAAAATTGCAAGAAATAACATGCATACAAAGAAATATGTGCTGTTTCTTTTAAACTGTATAGACAGTATGAAGAACAAGGCAGCGACTTACTGCCCGTAGAGTCTCCTCCCATCTCAGGTTCAGGAGCTGCTTCTGGTCTGCAGTATTTCCCAAAAGCTTCCTCTTTGGGGATTTCAGGGTAGAGGTACACGAGAGGTGAAACCAGGATGTTGGTGGCATCCATAATCTTGTAGCCCATGATGATGTCTGCGAAAGACATGCTGTTGAGCTGCTGCTTGGTGTAGGGCTCCACTGACTGGATCTGGGTCTTTCCTATGAACATTCAAGAAAGCTCAGTGTCACAACAGAAAATACAGTAAATCCTGGAAATATTATAATACAGTAAAAAAAGTAAAAAAAAAATACACACCACTGATGTCTTTCTCTACCCATGTAAATGTAATGCCGCCCTCCTTGCTACTCTCACTGAAGCGCAGCAGAAAAGTGCCGGGAGGTTTTGGACTAAGAAGGGCCCTCTCCCTCTCCTTACTGATAAAGCCCATGATATACCTGTAGAAAAGCAACAGGAAGTATTATAAATAGATGTTGAATGTTAAAAAAGTAAGTCTATTTTAAAACTTCACGATTGTATGTCAAAACACTTTCTTTTATTATGAAAGGCAGCTAATAGGCAATTCCAAAGACTGCTCAGGGACTTGACTGTAAACAAAGGACGACCTCTCACCCTTCATTCCACAGTGCCAGGATATACTTCTTCACCAGGTCAATAATGTTGTCCAGCCACACCCAGAAGGAGAAGCCTTTGCCAGCCATGTTTTCCTGTGAAGAGGAAGGAAAAAAATAACTTACATTGAAGCAACACAATGGAAAGATGGCAGACTGAACCATATGACTATATGTAGTCAGTAGGTGAAGTACCTTACAGAACTTGGCCCAAGTGATCTGACAGCCAGAGTAGTTGACACAAGGCCCTGGATGGACAATAACAGAATAACATCCCATATTAATATATGTCACAGTGCAAAGTTAAACATTTTTGGAGACTTTGGGGCATCACACCTCACCTAGTAATTTCTCAGCCAGTGTGGTGAGCTGTTCAATGGTCAGGCCTCTCTTGGTGGTGGAGGAAAACTGCCAGCTCAGAACCTCAGCCACCTGGTCCCACGTCCCCACTGGAGGCTTGGTGAAGAAGTTCACATTCTGTACAGAGACACCCAGGCCAACACAGTTTAAAAAAAAATTTCCCCACTACAAACAGATACAGACACTACTGGAATGTGTAAACATTTCCCGCCAGCAGAGTTCAGTCCCTTTCCACCAGAGGGTGCTGTCTTACCTTTGGGTGGTTAGTGAGCATGTTGTACCACAGGATGGAAGCCCAGGCATTGGGCATCTGGCAGATGTTCGAAATGACAACCACAGGCAGGGAATGAGTCTGCAAAATGGAGTAAAAATGTATTTCAGTCACATGTTCATATTATCATCTTCTTCTTCTCTTTTAAAAAGTTTGTTTATTCCTTGCCAACATTTACTCTTGCACAAAGATGCGAAAATGTTCCTGCTTCTGTTTCAGTACATTGTCTCGAAATGACACTTCTTTAAGAAGGCCTCTCATTAACACTGCTCGTACACCTAGAAGGCATGCTGTTGTTTGTAGTACATCATTTGGTGTAAAAGGGTATTCCTTTGTTCAGCGACCCATGCAGATGTTGCACCCCAAGATCTGGGTTGGCTCTGCAGGTATGACAGGTCGCTCACAGAAGAATGGTATGATAAGTATATGATGCATTGAAATTAAATAATAATAATGAAATGATAATATGTCAAATTCATTATGTGAAGGCCACGGAAGATGAAAGTTTTAGGGTGCCAGCAAATCGGTTGTAGCCGTGGTAGACAAATACACCACTGAAACAGAACACAACAGTAGAAGCATTGTATTGTTTAACTAATAATGCAAGCTAACTTGTCTCATAGTCTGTCTGCACAACAAACAAATACCATCTGTCAGAGAAGAGACCTTTGTTTTGCCACGACGACAAAGTTATTATGTTACAGATGCTGTGGATGCTGCTATGAGACAGACAGCTTGTTGTGTTTTGACTCACACACACCTGTGGATGTAATCTCCAAAGTGCGTTGGAGGCTAGAGGAAATACATTACCCACGATACATTAGACATGAAAGTTTACTTTGTCAAAACATACTATTATGACAACAGGGTGTCTGGTGTCTGCATATTCAAGGAAACATGTTCCTCACCCACAGATGGAAAGTTATAAAAATCAAACTTTGCTTCAGCAGAAATATTCAGTGCCAGTCACCCTGCCATCAGTGGAGTAACTTGGGTCAAGCCAACAACTGGGTCGATGGAGAAGGTTTATCTTTAGGTAACAGCTCATTCAGAAGCTGGGGTGGTGACAGTCCCCGGAGGCATAAGACTTTGTAAGAATCAGAATCAGAAATACTTGATCCCCAGGGGGAAATTACAAATAAAGGAAAAAAGTAAGAAAAAGTAAGAAAACAGACAGGAGCGACTGTAACAGGCTGCATGCGCACTAAACTTAATCACTCATTTGTCTGGTGACTTACTATGTATGGGGTTTGGTTTTGTTGGCTTCTGGTGAAATTTAAGTTAAACAAAGAATATAGAAACATCTCATAGAGACATGATACTGACCTCCAGATCGATCTTCAGACCTTGGTGGTAGACTTCTGTCTCAAAAGTGATAAGATGGAGCTCCTCTGTGACAATCAGAGAGGCCTAGAGAAAGCAGATTATTCAAACCTCTACTGTATAAAAAATTGAAGTGCCAGAACTGCTGATGAGTATCAAAGGTCAAGAAAACTGTTTATTGCAGAAGTTAAAACAAAACGTATTATCCTTACACATAAAATACAGATATCGTAACAAACAATTTGAGCATTAAATTACATTTCCCTCCAAAGTGTCGAAAATAGTACTTACATCGCTATTGGTTCGGCCACCATTACCACACCTCTGTTCTCTCAGGGTCTGTAACAAACAGGAAGTTAGTGCTCCATAGCAGGCTTTTATCAGAGAACTTCATCACTGTCAACCAGTGAGAGTTTCGCCTCTATAACTCACCAAGTGTTTAAACTCTGCTGACAGGCTGCCATTGTTAGACTCCTCCATGTTCATAACTTTTGTGTTGGTACCGAGGATGTTAAACTTTCGTGACCTAAGAAAATCAAAGTACAGTACAAAGTGAAACTCTTGTCTGAAACAATATACAGTAAAAGCTTAGGCTTGAAAAAAAAAGTGTTCTTAAAGTCGTACCCTCGAATTGCAGCCACATCCCCAGATTCCCTGAAAAATAAACAGTTAAAATCATTAAAACAGTAATTCCACCTTCAATCAAATCAGAGTTATACTGATCAAGACTTAATATAAATGTTAGAAAACTCACTTGTCAATGCAAACTTTAATCTTCAGCTGGTAATTGAGTTCAGGAAACTTTACCAGTAACCTGGAAAATAACAGAAAAAAATATTGTCCACAAAATTAATTTTGTTATAAAACTATGCAACTCTCATCATATGGGACACATAAAATGTTCAGTGTTGCAAGCCTGCATCTTACCTGACTTTATTTGTGAACTGCACTCCTGTTTTTATGACCAGAGGTCTGTCTGGATGCATGGGCATACAAGGCTGTCTTTCAACCACAAAAGCACTAGAAGACAGAGTGGATCATGGTTCAGAGAAACATAATACACAAAAATCACAATAACAGATGTATAGTGAAGAACCATCACATGCAGTACCTCTTCATCAGGTTTCTAAACAAGTCCACAATCTTCTCCTCCAGGGCGGGCCGATGCTGGATGATGGGGTCTCCTTTGTAGGATACCTTCTGCTGAAGCTCCTCCAGTTTCTTGATCTGCTGACGAATCTGGAGCTGGGACTCAGCCAAAGATGTGATCCTGGTTAGAAAATTATACCCAGTTCAAGTTAGTTGTCAAATAGACTAATGACAATACTGGTGGTTGAGCACATTACAGCAGAAACATTTTGGTTGATGTCCGTATAGATTAAGTAGAGCAGAATAGAGCCAAAATAATCTACTTATGGTATAAAAGACAACCACGAGTACTTGTTAAATACTGTTACCATAACCACACTTCTTATTATGACTCTTGATGATTTGGAGATTAAATAATTACTGCACTACAACTGATGCAGAAGGAAAGGCAAAGAAAATGTGGGAAATTTTATCTTGCGCTAAAGCATTATTACGACCAGTGCATCCATAGAACATCAGTTGCATTTGCTTTCATGTTTTAAGATGCTGGACAGGCAGAACGGGAGCAGCAACATGGGTGGCAGTTTTTTATTTAATTTGATCCAAATTATCAAATTGTTTTTTTAATTACATTTCTGATTCAAATACCTAATTTACCTCAATTCTACAAAAATTGCCCACATAAGTTGTTTAAATAAAGCTTTGATCCACATGGGTTTTTATAAGCTTTTAAATATCAATTGGTCATTGATCATTAATGTGACCGATGATCAATTAAGGAAATTGCTTAACATTTGCCTCTGTGGTTACCATGTTTCGAGGCGGTCCAGGCAGATGTTAGGTGGGCCACCAATACAGGCAATTTGCTGCCTTCTCTTCCAGTCTGCTAGTTCTTCATCCGTCAGGTTCTTCTGTACATAATCCATGGCGGTCAGCAAGCCTCCCATCTCTGTCACAATTTGCTACAAGATAACAAGCACAACATACATTAAACATGGGAATAATCAGTTATCAATTATCTGTGGTCTATCCCTTCAGACATGTTAAGGAACAATGACTAATATCCAGGGGTATTATCAAGTAGTCAGAACAACCTACAAATTCGAGGGCGCTCCATGTTAAATATTCAACCATGCACTTATAAAGATCAAATTTGTTGGTATGATTACTATCAACAAAGTAACTATGGTTGATGTGACTGGTAGCTTTACCTCTGTACAGTATGTTATTGTTTCTTAAGCTCTAAATCACTATTTTCCATAAACCTATCTAATGTTACGAAGTAACTCCTCTTTTAAAATATTCATCTACCAGGCATCACGCTAAGACCTTCCTCCAGTTTGTTTTTTAAAGCAATCCAGAAAGTTTCACATAAAGCCTAGCGTGTAAAATGCAACACGGACGGCAGTAGTTTCTTGGTGGTAACCGCAGTACATGTGAAAGAATTTTAACAGTCCACGGCAGAGTGTCTTCTGCCATTTGTGCTAGTCAACAACCCCAAGCTGGATGTGTCCCTGTACCACACCACCATGAAACTAGAGGCATTATTACACTTTTTTGTAAGTTTATTTGGTAATTTTACATTTGCCTCCTCAAACGTAGAGGCGCACAGCCTACTCTTAATGATGCGCCCCTCCCCTGTTCTTATCATTATTATTGTGTTTATCATTTATTGTCTACTTGGTTTTACTTTAAAGCACTACAGACAATCCAAACTGTTAAAATTCATTCTCATGTATTTTTGACTTAACTCCCAACATGGTAAAGCATAGACACCCACCCTCCTGAGCTGGTCCAGGGCGCTCAGCATCTGCTCGAGCTGAGCCATCTTCTGTCTGGTAGCGGCTGCTTGGCTATTCCCATTTAGGTCCTGGGACAACTCTGGAGGGTTGACATGTCATAAGTCAGCAAGCAAATTAGATTCATTTAATGTATACCAAATAATAAATGTTCATCTGAGACTGCGTTAAAATCTTTCCAACAAATCAATATCACTACTAAAGCTAAGAAAATATTAATTAGAATATACCTCCTTGGCTTTTCAGTGTCTTGTAATTGAAGTCAAAGTCATCCTGCAAGTTCTCAAGCATTTTCATCTTCTGTTCCATGTCCTGACGAAAAACAATGATTTATGGCAAGACAGATTAATTTTGTCAAAGTTCAAAATCAAAATTCTTTATACTGCATATTCAAACACTTAATCGGTGAGAATCTCTGATGGAAACTAACCTGCACTCGCTTCCTGATGTCTTGAAGGTTGTGCTCCAGGATCTGCTGCTTCTCTGTCACTACTGTCCCAGTGGGATGGGCTGCCTGTCCATCCTGCGAAAAAATAAAACATGTAGAGCCATTGTGCCGACCCATTTATGACTTGATTTGATTTATGATCTAAAATTCATGAAGTGAAGCTCTTTGATGTAATACGAATGCAGCTAGATTAGTGTGCCGCTTCTCTACCTGTGCAGCCGAAGTGGCAGTCTGCAGCAGTCTTTGCTCCTCCCACAGACAGCGGGCAACAATGCGGGCAATATCCATCGGCTTCTCCAAGTACTTGCTCTGCAGATGCTGTTTAATCCTGCGCAGGTTATGCTGGTAGAGTACATTGTTTTCCTGCAGGAAACGGCTATACTGCTGGTCTATTTCTCCCAAGAGGTTGTGGAACACCAGTGTGGCGTGTGACTCCTTATTGGCAGCGTAAGCCCTTGTGAAGGACAAGATAACATAATCAGGATTTCATTATTTCTAGTTCCTTCTAAGAGCTGGTAAAAGGTGAACTCAAACTCATCCCTATCCACTGTGCATGTCACCTTCACAACTGATTTTTGGATCTCATCAAAACATCCTGTATCCCACATGAGGGAGACTACTAGGAGATAAGTCTTTCTCATGATAGTTCTGCATCTGAATCCAGGTCTACATCAGAATTCACAGTGGTAGACCACCATGCTGCCTGATGAATGCAAACCTTGGTTCGTACCTTGGTTTGGACTTTCAAGTGTGAAAAGATATCCTACAAACTAATTAACAAACCAACAGATAAATCGGACAGGAAAATGTAACCTCTTTTGCTACTGCTATTTTAATTTGGCCCTCAAAAAAAGAGGGCCAGTTCGGGAGGACTATGATACATAATATGCATGAGATCCCTGTCATGGTGTAATGAGGAAAGAAGAAGGCATGATAAGGAAGAGGGTAACAATGAATGTTACAACACAATAGCTTTCTGCGTGGCGAGTTATCAGCAAGTCATGGTGAGTGGCCAACTGCCAGTCTGGAGGGAGTGGATGATAAAAGCAATTTAATGGCATATGTTAGCAAACAGGAGAAACAAAATGTGCTTTCATAACAAAGAATTCAGTTATTTCTCACCAGTCCTGACTCTCAATCCAGGGGGCAAGGAACTGCCGTAGTTCCATGGGAAAGCTGTCACTGTACAAGTGGTACAGTTGCTCCAGATACCTGGTCTCCAACTGCTGTAACTGGTTCCACTGGGCCATCCTGACATATACCTCCTCAAACCTACACAGAAAAGATGGAGGGTACCAACATAAACTAAGCAGTATATCTAGAGAACATCTCCAGGAAGGCACATACTGATAATGATAAAAAAACAGAGCCACATCCCTTAACAGAACAACTTTCACACTGAACAGAGAGAAATAGCTAAATGTCAGGTTTTCTCTGAAAATGATGACAGGCACGCGGGAGGCCTCCTATTCGACACACTCACTTCCTGTTCAGTGAAACACTACGCCTCTACCAAGAAACATATGAACAGCTGTCAAGTCCCTAAGCAGATAGGACTTAATGATCTTTGGCTGAGGTTTCGCTTCAATTGTATTCGCCAAAAACTATGAAAACCACACTTCCTTTTCTTAGCTGTTGAAAAGCGAGTATGGATTTGAATCCAGAGAAACATATTCTTCCACATAATTCAAGACATGATTTTTACAATTTCCTCCATATTAATTTTCTGCTAGCCTTCTCATCTTACCAACAGCAGGCTACACTGTTCCCCGGAGGGCTCTAGACTGTACACTAACAATAACCAGACACTCAGTAAAGCCAACAGAAAGTTGTCTGCCTTAGCATCTATATTAAATGACCAACTCAAGCCTTTGTTTAAGCCCCTTATATAACATTTAGATACTGTTGCATTATCATCCAAAGTCTGAGTAGTCAGTATTTAGTTGTACAGTGATATTGCACAATACTGTGTTGAGCCGTGCACTAGGCAGAATTTAGATATAAGAACAAAGGTTTAGCATAGCTCTGATCCTTGGATCCTTGATGACTCAGACAAGTTCTAGACTCTGCTTTCTGTTTCTGGTAGCTAAGATATTTCTCTTTCTGACAGGAGGCGCAGATATCTAAGACATATCTTATAGTTTGTTAAACTTGAGTTCCCGCCACAGCAGACATTCTGACAAATTGTAGCATAAAAAGCACAGGTGTAACTAATAATATTAATGATGGCACTCCATTTAGGTGTGAGGCCACTGTCACACCTAAATGGAATGAAGCCATTATCAATGTTATCAATTACACCTGTCTGTGAAAGGGTATTATTTATTATAATGAACTGTATTAATGTATTATTATTGTAGAGGTATCCCTCTATTTAAACAAAAACACGTTAAGTTTCACCTAAATCATGTCAGTTTCCCAAAAAACCCACAAGAATTCAGTCGAAACAATTCACACAGACATCATATGGGTGAGGGGTTTTTTTTAAGCATGTAAGACACATGAGTGTAATTGTCCATCAAACGTGATGGTTTTCATGTGATCCACGTTCCTCTTTCACTGACATGTGAAATAGGTGCATCTGCATTGTGTGAACTTCTGGGGATGTAAAAACCCTAAGAGGATCACATCAAACAGCAGCTGAGTCATTGTCAATAATGACAGGATCCCTTTCATTTTTGCATCGTCTGAATTAGTATTTCCTACTCTCTATTGCTGGAGAATTTGGGTTGAAATTGCAAACATTATCTGAACTTGGTATGTTATTTCACATTTCTGTGATACACTAAGAAGCCAGACGAACCAAGGAAGGATGAGACCAAGAGGCTCTTTAGGTTCAATTTATAAACCTCTTGGCAAAATGTGACTTATACTGTATAATCTATTTCCACTACATCTCATGTCTTTCCTGCACTGAATTACAGAGTTACCAACAAACTCACCACTTAAACCAAGTTTAAATCAAGTGGTTGGACTGCTCTGACATATGGTAGATCTGTGAGATCTCTGCAGGATTATCAATGACCCAGTGCGTACAGTCACAGATGTGGCACAGTGGTGTTTTACTATTGATAAACAATCATTTTACACAATGTCTGGCATTGAGTCAATGCCACATAGTCACTGGATGTAGCTGACAACTAGTTCATAAAAGATAAAATGGAAAAATTCATGTGCAAGGTAAACTCATACATTCAATAGATCTAAACATATTGGCTGATGGTCAAATTACTTCTGTGTCTGTGTATGTCTGGGTCACACACGTTATAAATTGAAAGATGCTCATTTTTCAATTTTGATCCAAATGCCAAATTGTTAACATATTTGCCTTTGTCTGACCTTAGAAACACACTCGCATGGCATGTAAATACTGTCAGGCCAGCCAGATGTGTGCTGTTTGTCCAGTTTCCAATGCTCTGTAGTCATGCAGCACAGACGGTAAAACACAGTGTGATTCCTGATATTCCAGGAAGTACTTCCTTGAACAAAGAAAGAAAGCAGTAACTATGCCAAATTTCCATTCAATGGCCTCTGTAAACACAGGTGACAATAAAAGTACTATTACGAATGTCATTAAGCAAAGTCATAATGTATCATGACAGTCATGTTTTGAATCTAAAAACACTGATCACAGTCAATGTTGTAGTAGCCTGATACGCTGTACCACTATGACTGCACAGCTGTAGTTTCTGCATTAAAGTGGTATTTTGAAAAATCAAACTCGGCCATTCACCTAAAGTTAAGATTCTGTTAAATTCTGGACAGATAATCTCTAAAATCGAAAAAAAAAAAATTTAATTCCAGGGCAGACATGTTGGCCTGTAGATGGGATGGAGATGGGCGTGACAACTGAAGCCAAACACAAAACAATGACCTGAATTTCACTTGGTCCAAATATGCATCACTTTAAAGTTTTAGCTATTGTTCATTGTCCTGTTAAACGACAACTGACGTATGTACGACCATTGTTGAACTAGGCGATCCAGACCACATGAGCAAAATAGAAAACATAATCCACGAGATCAATACTGAGAGCCTGGGTTGTAATATTATCAGCCCCATAAGGAGCAAGCAGAATTGAGGTGCAGGAGATAAAACGTAGTAACACTTTAATAACTTATGTAACACCGTGGACACAATGGTTTCTCCAGTGTGAATAACTTAAAACCTAGCCACAATGCTGCTTGTAGTTCAGTGGCATTATGAATAACATAGCTATCCATGCAATAATGCGTTCTGCTGTAACATAATAATGAATATAAACCCGCCTTAGGTCTAAGAAAATATGTTTAATAAATGTCAAAAGCAGAAGTCGTTATGGTCGCTTACCTAGCTCGTTGTCACTCCTTTGGAAAGTTTCTCCGTAAAAACTGTAATCCTTTGTACTATAAAAAACACTGAGAATAACAGTCAGAAACGACTTTTTGAACACACAGAAAAGCGAGGGAGCACACGCAAAAAAAATCTTAACCCTGTATATTTTCTTGCTGGCACGGGAAACACTTCTCCAATGCGCTCACAGACCTTTTCACCGAACCCATCTCCTACATTGCAGTCTTTCCAGCCAGACAAACCCCATAAACTACTTTATTGACACCTCTAACAGCCAATACCAGTCGGTAAATCTACTGTAGCCAATCAGAAAGCAGTTTATAAACAAAATAGGCGGGGCTTTAGGTGAGGTTGGTTGAGAACTTCGTGTTTACCGCTGTCGCAACTGCGCTGTTCCAGCCATCAAACCCTCCCTGCGGGTGGACCACAGAGCAGCTCGGTGCGCTGATATGCTGCGGAGGGAGGACGAGCACTTCGACAGAACAGCCAGCCTGGAAGTCATCTGAGTTACTGGCAATGTCGACGTCATCAAGAGTTTAATAACACCAGCGATGTTCATTATTGACCTCTGCTACCCAAGCCTCTTCCCCCAGTAGATGAATGAAATAACACATAAGCCGATAGTGAAATCAGATAAATAAAAGGTTAAAAATATATAAAATAAAAATAATAGGCAGAAAATATTATTCAGTAAGCTTTTATTTATATTGAAGTGGTCAGGCAAAATAGGCCTTAAAACACAACAGAAAATGCAAACTTCATTATTTGAGTATGAATCAATAACACCAAGAGCATTTAGGTGTCACATTGCATTGCAGCAGTGTGACAGATATTCTTTTCAAAATATTTCTATATAAGCTGTGCTTGACCTACCCACCTCACACTTACGGCAGCCTGTTTTTCTAATAACAGTAGCTCAAAACAAGGCAAAATATACATGGTGCCAAATACATACATTTTTTTAAAAAAGGGACCAATATCTTACAAGTGTTGCAATGTTTGATGTGCTAGACAATAACAATGTTTTTGTCAAAAAATCAATAATATAATAATACTATAATAATTATAAGCACCACTTGATGCTGACATAAATTTCAGTGTGGGTATATGTTAAGCACATACTTACTCTTCACAATAACACACAGACAGACAGACACATCCTTTTTCTCTGTCCTTCTCGCTGTTCTCTATCCTGCTCAGGGCTCAGAGGGAGCACTCTCCTTAATTGCATTCCCCAGCCCATTGATTATTTTAATGGTGTTCCATGCTACACAGTGGGCTTCACATCAAGATCACTCGCAGTCTCTAGGGAGGAAAATGGAAGCCGTATATTCACCTTCCTCCTGTCCGGAGCCCTGTTTGCTTGCTGTTCATGATCAAAAAACTGGCAATGACAATGATCGGACATTGCCATTGCCAGTTTACATCAGGCTCAGGTTAATTACAATCCAGTTATCATGGCTTCCTCTCATCCTGCACAATCGTCTTCTCTAATCTACACTGATAACCTCATTTTATGCATTATGGTCAGACAGCTTTTTTTGTCATTATAATACACAAAATTGCACCTGGTCTCTGCAAAACTCTTGTGGACCGGATCATGCTGTTCCGGTGTTCTGACATTTATTAAAGTACCACTGCATTCATAAAACTTGGCAGTGTGCTGTCTCACTTTGACTGCATTTAGGATGACATTTGCATCGCCACATGTTACGGGTCATTAAACTGTCATCTTGCTCTTCAGACCATCATTTTCCTGCGTGCAATTACCTTGGGAAAATTTAATCGGGTTGTGCAAATGTACTGTGATGAGCTGAGGCCATGGTGACACAGTCATTTTTCTTCTCCTCTGTGCAGAAGTGGAAGTTGGTGAGTACAACATATCCAGATGCAATAAATATAGCGCAGTTAATATACATCAAAACATTACGGTAAATGATGATCAAACCATGTTTTCAAGCATGCATTGTAAAGATATGCCACAGCAAAGGTTACCTACTAAAAGTCACTGACATCAGCTTTGAGTATTTCATTATATTATAGCTGAAAGTTTGAATGAGTGACAAATTAAGGAGATATTTTCCCACGTAATACAGTATAACTTCAATATAACTACTGGTTATTTTAAGGCTTTAAGATCATTTATCACTGTCTTTTTTATCAAAGCACAAAAAATATACTGTACATACAGGATATTGACTTGCTGCCTTGTCTTCAAAAAGGTAAAACATAAGATATTAAAATGATCATTGTAAGCTCACAACAGCTGTTTAGTGCGGTGCCAACAGTACGTTTGAATATTCTGAATTTATCAGACATTACACTTCTATTTTCAGTAATTTACATTTGTAATTTACATTGAGAAACATTATCTTGTAGCATTTGGCACAATGCCTGAGTGTCTGGCAGTAAATATCCTTTATGTCCTAATGCTTTTTTCCATATCAGGGGTAATGTTTTTGTAAACTAGGAAAATATTTCATTCAAGTTCATTCCCACTTGTCTCCTCTCCTCATGCCTCCTCAGTTCTTTATTTCTTCTGTAGGCCTTAAGTTTGCCTACTTGTTTCTTTTTTTGTTTCACATGTGCACATCACTAAACATCACTAAAACCATCCATTAAAACATAAATCCTGCCAACAACGTCCTGTTACCTACCCGTTCATGTGCAGATTATACATTGCAAATTTTATATTACACATTACATTTCAATAACACAGACTATTTATATCTTTTTTTTCTTATAGCTACTCAATTTATCAAACCAACAACAAACAGCAAATACCCTAAACATACAAGTCTAGGATAACCATTCAGCCTGCAGCATGTTTCAAAAGCTAGCCTAGTTTTTGTTTTGTTTTTGTTTGTATGATATGAGAGGAGAACATATGAAAGTCATCCCTGTTAGGTGCAATAAAAAGAGAACGGAAAACAAATGAGATGTCATAGATTGTGATCATGTCTAGAAAGTCCCTACGACGAATACTGTGTCCTTGTGATTGGACTCATTCATCAAGACTGTTCCCCTCTTCATCCTTTTATCTCTCCCTTCACAGCCCTGCAGAGCTGAGATGCTCTAATCGCTTTGGGCCTTCTTTAGGTGGTCTGGCTCCACGCTGACCAGCTGAGCGTCCTCAGTCACCTCCAACAGAGCCTCCATCTCTGGGCTGTCTACACTCACCAGCTCCCCTTCCTCCACCTCCACATGCATACCCAGCCCGTTCTCCTCTCCCCCTGGCTGGCCCTCGGCCTCGGTCACCTCCACCATCTCTGTGTTCTGCACCACCTCCTCCTCCCCTTCTCGGATCTTCTTAACATGGAAGGTGAAGGGGGGCACGCGGTACACAGTGGTCTTGGAGCGAGCGTAGATCGTGTGGTCAGGGGTGAGGGACTTCTTCACCTTGTCTTTGGAGCTCTTCATCTTCACCCTGCGCTCCTGGTTGGGGGTCATGCGGGTCCCAAGCTTGCCCATCTTCTTCTCCAGGCTGTGCTTGGTTTTCTCCAGGTTGTCACGGGTTCTCTGTCTTGTCTTTTCCAGGTTCTCACGGGTTCTTTGCTTGGTCTTCTCCAAGTTCTCCTTGGTCTTTAGCTTGGTCTTCTCCATTTTCTCTTTGGAGAAGGCTTTCTTAATGTTGTCCACTTGCTGCTTGGTGGTGCGTTGGAGCCGCTTGGTACGAGACTCCTCGACAATCTCCTCAATCTCCACCTCCTCATCTGAATTGAGATTGACTGGGAGTCCCTCTCGTTCCTCCTCAGGTATCTGCTCAAGGCCCTCCATGGCTTTACCTTCAGCTACTGTCTCTGCTGTCTTGGGTTTGGATGTCTTTGGAGGCTTCACTTGGTCCTGAGGGAGCAAAATAGGAACAATAAGAAAAACAGAAGACTATTAACACACAGCAGCATTATATTAAGGGATCACAATGTGTGAATTGAATAACATTTTCAATTTGACATTTAGTACAATATTAGCAGAAATTGTGCCACACTGATTGTATTGTATGATTTATGTAAATTATGGAATTTAATTTAATATGTCATGAGAAAATTATCAGCCTGAGAAAGTGAAATTAATGGCCTTTGGGTGACAAATGAAATTGAAAATATGAGCATGACGTGTCACCTACACATTCAACATTTCACTGCTCGTAGCTAGTGTAGAGTGCCATCTAGTGGTGTCAGTCAGATGCCAACAATCAACTGACAACATGGCTACACCCAGTTATTTTACACTTCAAGTCTTAGAAATATAAGAACATAGGCTGGTGTGGTCACCAGTGTGTGGTCATGTATTGTATACCACACATCTGAAATAATAATGAAACAACAGGGATTAAAAGAAAACCAATAGTATCTGCAGCTCCACAGTCATATTGAAACTAAAGCCAACAGGTTGTTACATCTAACCACAGGTTTAGGTCCTGCCATTTTGCTATCATTTCTCTATAAAAACTTAAACACACACACTTTGTTGTGACTTAAAGGCCTAATTTTCGATCAATCCAACAGGAAACAAAGAAGACCTTGAGGTGATTTTACAGATAAAAATGTTTGGAAAATGTCTTATAATTTATAATGCTGCTTTCACTTGACTGGAGAGACTTTGTGGTTACCAGAAGTATGACTACGACTCACTTATACAGCAATACAGAAAAATTGCCCTCACATTTCACATTTACATTTTTTCTTAGTCTTTACCACTTGGGGAAAAAGGTCTACAATTCCAAAATGCACACAAAGTTACTGGAGGGTTTTCTAAGGACTCCATGAAGAAAAGAATGTCATCCCCCTAACAGCATGTCTGTGACCCCTGGAGGGATTAGAGGTCCCACCCTGCTACACCTCAGTGCTACACCTGACTGCTTCAATTTATATTTAATCTTTGCACCATCATCATCTTCTCTGACTTTGTAGATACAATCAATGTTACATTATATATAATTAAAAAACATAATAAAAACATGAGTCACCATGTCCTTCCCACTGCATATTCCTGTGCCATCATAGGAAACTAGAGTTAGACCGGTGGGGGTTTTATGAAGGGCAAAATTTATGCTGATATTTTGTATTGATGCGGCAATTTTAATTACTGTGACATAACTGACATTAACTGTGACATTTTGTACATTTTGATGAATTCATTTTTTTTTTTTTTTTTATTTACAGAAATGTCTCTAAAACAGCAATTAAACTTTCATGCAATGTAAAATGTTTGTCTAAAATCTTTAAGGCTTAGCAGATAGATCTTTTATGCAAATAACCTCAAAAATTAAACCAAATGAAAGCATGAAAGCTGAATTTGAGAAAAATAAAATATGTCTCCTCCTCAGTTTTGTCCAATATTGACCCAGTGGAGCAATGAGGTCAATAAATGTGATTATTGTCAGCCTGTTGCCACATGCAGACTCAATCTCCCACAATTTAAACTGACTGATAGCAGATGTATGTTTATCTTCTCCACCATAAAATGGATTAATTGAGAAAATTGTAAAAAAAAACAAATTAATCACCATCACCATGTCAACAGATTCAGTTTCACTTCACTTCATGTCTGACACAAGTGAGCATCTTCATCATCTAATCTCATTTGAAGCGTAATCACTCTCCTTCCCCCCCGCCTAGCTGTCACTTGAGATTAAGTCATTGCTGGTTCTACTCTCTATGGTTGTATTTTTTGGAACTCTTCCTCTTCTCTCATCCTCTTCTCCTCTCATCTCTTGACACAAGCAACAAGGACTACATCCCCTTCAGCCTGCATGTATTGCATTTTAGTCCCTGAGTGGCTACTCACGTCACAGAGAAATGTCTTGCAAGTCAGCTTCTTCACAAGCAGGACATCGGAGGTAGATTAGATACACATTACTCATTTAATAGAGTAGAGCACAGGAAAAGAGAGCCAACATGAGAGGAGGAAGCGTGTCAGAACGCGTTTGAGGGATGTCAAGAAGTGTGAAGAAGTATAAAAATATAAAGAAATATTTACTTTTCCTCAAAACAAGTGAAGGTATATAGCTTCACTTCTTATGAGATTGAAGGATTGAGACATGTCTTGAAAACACTGATATTGACAGTGACAAATCAAGTAGCATAAGGGTTCAAAAACTGATACTTGAGATCTCAGGTTTTGTAGTGTTATGTCATTAGTAACTTGCAATATTTATAGTGAAATTGGATTTCAATACTGTATCGAACTTCTGAAAGAAAAAAAAACAAAAAACACCTGTTAGTTCATGTGATCGGCACATCTCCCAGGGCAGTTCAAATACTGCCATACGATCCAATCATAAAATGGACATTGCCTCCTTATCTGGTGCCGTGTATGATGTGGGCTTGGCCGACCCGCTCTGTATGGGTTTATTTTGGGCTGGCCTTTCCCTCTCCTAGGATTCCATCTATCGTTCTCTGGCTACCGGCCAGAGCAGCTTTCAGTCCTACTGCCACCCCCCACCCTCCCCTCTTGCACAGCAACAGATAAACACAGCGCCCTGTCACCATGGCAACCACATGCTCATGTTGTCTCTGGTGGGTGGTGAAGTATAGCTGGATAAACAGCTGACATTTCTACAACAATATACCAACTTGAGGTTCTGAGTTGTGAGCATATTGCAATTAAACTAAAATAAATACTGCACCTGCTTTGCAGACATGCACACGCATGAGTGCATAACCCTACCACAACATTTTCCCATAGATTCTGTTGGAAAACTCCTGAAATGTCCTGAAATGTGACCAGATTTTTGACTAGAATGTAACGAAGATTTGAAGATAAACAGACACACAGTAAACGTGTACTCACAGTGACATAAAGTACATAAAAACACTGAAAACGGTGAATAGCTGTTTAAGAGGCTGTTCAGGTGACCTCATATGTCAAAACTTGCATGCTGCTGTGAAGTGAGTTTGGCTGGTGGGCTAAACTTGAAAGCCAGTCTGTTGTACATCAAAAGAATATATATATCAGTGCATCTCTTATGTTCCTGGAGATTCATTCCAAAAGACAACCTTTGTGTGTAACACACAGAAACAAATGCATAACTATACATGCGTATTCATGCTGACACGTGCACACCCACCCTCACACACAGAAATGCTGACAGATTTTTTCATGAGGCCAAACTGTGAACATTTTTCATAAGAAGTAGCAGCTCTAACGCCTGAACAGGAAGCTTCTGCAGCCAATGGAAAAACAGCAGCGCACAGCATCCTGGGAACAGCTGAGGTCATATAAAACCAGGTAATTACAACATGGTCCAGGACCATGTCAGCTCCATACCTCACTAAAGCTATGTACTGTTTAATCAAGACACATCCTGAGCGAAACATTTTACTGTCTAAAACTCAACTTGTCAGAGCACTGGACAAACTACGTAATGGTGACACTGTTTATAAATGACCTCAAACCTAGTTTGGCATGTCTTGTTAATAAGCTAATATGGGCAAATATATTTTTAAAATGGTTCAATCTTTTTTTAGACTTTCAAGGCTTGTGGGAACATTTTGTTTTTTACATTCTTAAAACTTGACTCAGCCCACTGTATCTGTGGAAATTGTGATAATATCAGCAGAACTTGTTTGGGTTTCCCTGCCTGATTACAAAGCAAGAGACTAGGAGCTAGAGGAAGAACATGGTAAGTCCATTAGTGTCCTTGTGGTACCTTCTTCTCTCTTCCCATTTACCAGCAACGGAAAAGGTGGCACTCTGTGTGTGTGTTTACTGGCAGGTGCCAGGGGAATGGTGACTGAGTGTATGTGTGTCTCCTCAATGAGAAGGAGGTCTGTTGCTAATGTTTCTTTTCTCCAAGAGTGGCATAAATCATACCTCATGGAAAAGTTGGCTAGAGGGAGAGGGAACTCTCTCTGAGTGAGTGTGTGTGTGTTTGTGAGTGTTTGATTTGCTTGGACAAGCCAACAACTGTCTGAGCCGTCTCTGAGAGGGAGGCACAACACAGGAGATGCAATTAAAAAGTCCCAGCAGAGGGGAAAGATTTTGGTAAACAGCTAAGACCTATCGAGGAAAAGCAAGTGAGACAGGAATGTTAAAACAGGCAGGAAGCAGGGCAAGAAGATCTGTGGGAGATAAGCAGTGCCTTCTGCTTTGGCAAATTGGGTACTAATAAAGATTAGACCAGAATGTTCTCAACCTTTGGTAAAAAACAATGTAATCCTAAAAAAATCCTTATAAGTTATATGAAGTTCATATAACAACAGCAATGCTTTTTCATTGTCTAAATATTATCAGGGGCAAAATGTTCTCTGTCTGACTCATACGAGGTCTCGAGGGATAATTTAATCACTGACTGTTACCATGGACAACTGAGCAAACAGTGTTCTCAATCAGCACTATACAGAGACCACAGCAGCTCAGACTAAAGCTTGGCGTCTGCCTTTCTCCATCCCTGTCTCTCTATCTGCTGTTACAAGAGCTTCACTAATCCAGCTGGTCCAATATTATACAGTTATTTAAATATGTTGTCGCCCACAATGATGTCAGCAATTAATAAAATAATGAAATGGCTGTGTCATATGTGAGGGATTCTTTTTTTGATTTGTTTTTGATTGCACACATTTTATAACCATGTTGTCTGCTCTGTGCTATTAATTGTAAGGTGTTCAGTTTGTGTTATGTGCAATTATTTTAAAAACTTACATTAATTATATATTAATGTATTATATTCCAAATAAATATACATTTATAGTACTAAATATTCTGTATTTATTACAGTGATCCTATTAGTAACATAATGCAAAGCATTATTCAAGCAAATCCAAGCAAGGAATATATTCTGATTGCATACATTGTTTTTTTGTTTGGATAAATGCATTTTATTTATATTCAATTTTCATTTATAGTTTATAGTATATGTAATAATATCAATACCTGAGCTGTAAAGAAGAGTAGCACGGTTGACTTTTGTTTAGATAACAAATCCATGCACATTAACATTCACGATCCTGATCCACCTACATGCATGCAGACACTTAGCAACTTGCTTGCTTGCAGATAAACACATACACACAAACACACACACACACCATTCCTTTTAAGGCAGTGTGATGAAAGGCCTCTCCGGTGAGTCACAGGAGCAGCTGTCTGAGCCTATCCAGTCCTTGCAGCTGTGCACCGAGCTTTCACAATGAGTGATATCACGGATCCTTGTGCCCCTCCAGGACGGGAGAAGGCCAAATGAGAGATTGACATGAAACAGAGGTGGATGTTCGTGTGTGAGAGCCCTGTATAGGCCTGAATGGCGATGCTTTGATCCCTAAAGAGTGCTAAAATAAGGACTCGAATGTGCTCTGGTCATTAATATTGATGCCTCCCACACTCTCCTGAATAAGACTCAAACAATTCACAGATGACTGGTCCAGCCGCCTGCTACCTCAGGTATTTTGGGGTGACTCTTATGACTGAGGGCACAATGCAAATTCTGTTTCACGAAGCTGTCGTATTTCTTTTAGAACAGCCTACTCTGATGGTGCCATGTTTAAGAGTCCGGTGGGTAATGGAAATAACCAATCGCGGTCTGTCTATAGACAGATTCATCCAAAGACAGGGGCTCTGTGTACCACATAGCCAACACGGCTATGTCATGTTACAGTGCACACCACAGGAAGGGAGTTCCTTGGTTTTTCTGTCACAGTAATTTGTGATTTCACACACAGGGACCTGAAGAGGGAAGCCCTTTTCCACAGCTCAGCCTTCCCACATCCATGACTCTGAAACCACTGGAATCCCAGGGTTAGTCCCATGCAAAGATAGAAAATGTACTTTTCCATTTACGCCTCTGTGTGAACTGGCAGCTACAGTGCTGGAATATGTTATATAACTATCCCTTCACTAAAGGGCTACAATATATTTCAGCCAAAGTTAACAACTCTCAGTTCATATTTTTCATTCATGTGCTTGGAAGATGAGATTTTCACATCCAGCTGCAGTGAGCATGAAGATTTTTTATTATTTAAAAGTTTTACTTAAGTGAAACAGTGTCTTTCAATTATTCATAGTGTAAAGTGCAAAACCCAAATTACCACTTTACAGGATAATGTGATGTGTGAATCAATTGAGGGCAAGAATAAGCTGCCAACATGAATACAGTACTGGGCCCAACTTTAGGAAACTATAACTACTGAATTACTTTGGGCCAATATGATGATTCATGTACAATAACATCTGCCAAATAACACCAGGGGCATGAGAGGAAAGGCCACCAGCCAATCACCCACACTGCTGTGCTTTGAATTGAGCTATTGTTCGTGTGATACTGAATAATGTAACTGGGACATTATAGATGGAAAAACTGACAAGCTGTAGAGCTTTTATTCTGTGTTTGTTGCTCAAAAACATGAGCCACTGAGCTGTCTTGGTATTGACTTGCAATAAGAAAATGACTTGTTATTTTAATGGATCTCTTATGGAAGTAATCAAATACTGTATTTAGCTGAGATGCAAACAATATTCCAAAAATTTGGATGAATACTTTCCTTCCCGAGAAAATGTGTGTTGTACCCTCTAAACAAAATTGTGTATTTATGTGAGAAACTAAGAAAGTAGGACACAATTTTAAAATATAGTCAAACGTTTCTATTATTTATAGATTAATCATCCTAAACATCCATGTGCATGCAAAGCCTAATCCCAAGGGTACCCAAAACCTGGCACACTCACAGTGACAGCCTATAACTCACATACCAGTCACAAGAACAGCGAGCCGCCGCAGCAGCAGTGGGAAATATACCATAAGGGTAACCTGACTGTTACCCTGCACTTCAGACTGAAGGTTTGCACTTTCAGACACAGCCTCTTAAATTACAGTGATAACAGTTACTTATATTAATAGTAAATGTATGGATGCTGCTTTAACAGCAACTTTCTGTATTACTAAAATAAACCAATGCTTTAAAAGCACGCCTCTAGTGGCACCTAGATTCACTGGTAGTTTTAGTTTTATTTGCAGAGACTGGTGTTTAACCTGTCTGTCCACAGACTGTGCTGTGCACAGTTTTCATTGAGAAAGCTTTTCAATTAATGGTAAAATAACAGAAGCATAGAGTATGAAGCCAACAACTAAGGGTATGTAGTCAAACACATTTATCTGGAAATAAGCCCACAAAAACACACAAAATGCTATTAATCAATCAATTGGTGCTGCTGACCGCTAAATTCAGACCTACTCAATGAAACAGGATACTACACCATTCCATTGCTTGTGGTGTATTTATAATCAAAAGCAACACAGCGGTTTCCTTTAATATACCAACTCAGATAATTTTGCCAACTTTTAATTTTGGCTGTGGCCTCGTAGATGAAGGGAGTGCCTACAAATCTTGGAATAAACAGCACGGAGGGTATCTGCAGCTCACACTGAGTTGTGATGAGGTATGAGGACACATTTCTGTTAGCTGGCCAAGACGCTGGATGACAACTACAACTGTTCAAATCAAGGGGTGACCTGATCGGTCTCCCAGCTGGTAAATCCTGTCTGCTGAGATCAGGCATCAGGACACATAAAATGTAGTTGTTTTAATAGGAGCAACTCCTGAGGGTCCTCTTGTGGACCTGGAGAAGCAGTTCCCAAACACAACTGGACTGTATCATACTGTAAGGTGCTGTACACAAGCAGATGTATGCACACACGTACATGTACACACACTAGCACACACTCACTGGGATTGATTGAAAACTAGTTGTTGGTGTTTTAAAGCAGAATAAGATAATGCACAATAACAACTCATACATTTGTGTCCCCAAATAACTCAACAACTGAACTCATATTCCCTCTAAACAACATCAACACACAACATATGAAAGTGTCCTAAATGCACAGTATGTAAATCACACAATGTCTAAAACCTTTTAAGTGCTGTGGTAGATTTAATTTGTAATTAACACATAGCAGTCCACTCAGTCTCACTCATCAACCAAGAAATAAACGGATAGATCTAAATGTAGACGATAATAATAATATATAGACACGTGTTTCCGTGTGTTGAAATAGCATGGATCCTCTTTCAGCTGTAAAAACTGTATCGTAATGACAGGAGCACAGGAAAGGCTACAATAACACCATCAGCAAATCCACCTCCTATTTCTCAGACACACACACCACAGAGTGTTGTACACTCGATCTGAAAAAGCAGAACAGAGAGCAAATGTACTGGATGTGAGTATATAAAATGACATCTGGGCCAATTATGCCACACCAACCTTTAATCCTTAGTCAGCTTTAAGTGTTCAAAAAGGTCGATCTCTTCATATATTTTTACATTCTTTATATGACCATGTCAGCTTGCAAATTCATCTTTGCTTTACACGAGCAAAGAAAACAAGGTGAACAATAGCACAGGATGCTGGCCGGTACACTCCTGTTTTCAGAACACACTCATTTTACACAAGTGACATCAAAGACAGAAAGAAAGGATACTGGTTTAGATCTTTCCAAAATATAAAAGAATTACAAACAAAACGTAAAAAGGATTGTTCTTGCTTAGGGTTGAGTTCGCTTGTTCCTTGTGGCGTACAAAAAGTGTGTGTGTGACTGTGTGTGTGCATCAGAGAAATTAAGAGAGCGGATCAGAGTGTTACAACAACCAGATGAGAAGAAGATGAGAGGAAGAGACAAAAAGGAAATAAAAGGTTGACTTTAAAGGAATATTTGCTTTCTTGCCGAGAGTTAGATGAGAAGATCAATACCTCTCTCATCTGGGCGGAAAATATGAAGTTACTGCTAGCTCAGCTCAACACAAAGACAGGAGACAGGGTGAAACAAAGGCAACAAATCCAACTACCAGCACCTCTAGAGCTCACTAGTTCACAGTCTTGTTTGTTTAATATGTATAAAAGTGTAAAAACATGCACTAGACTATTTCTTGACTGGGCGCGGTAACTTCCTGTAGTCTCCTCTGGTTGCCTGGAAATGGTAACAAAACTCCAGGAAGTGACGGCGCCCGTCCAAGAAATAATGCAGCAACCAGTCATTGCTGCATTTTGTGCGGATTAAACAAACAGGACATAATGTGTTAATTAGAGGTTCATTAGGTTAATTTAGAGGTGCTGAGGAGCCAGGCTAGCTGTTTCAACCTGTGTCCAGTTTTTGTGCTAATAAGCGAACAGGTTGATGGATGTAGCCTCATATTTAGCGTAAAGACATGAGTGTTGTATCAATCATCTCATCTGCAAAGAAGGGAAAAAGTATATATATTTTTTCTTTTTATTATAGTACATACTGTATATCAGAATTTGTTTTCTCATGTATGAACATGAACTATGGGATGGCTTTTTACATGCAGAGGCTCACATGCCACCGAGTGCTGGAACTCAGAACTGGCTTGACACAGAAGCTGACATGCAACAGTGAAATGTGGAGCCTGCCAGATATCTTTCCACGAGCCCAGGAAAGAGAGTGCAGGAGTAAAAGGACAGAGAGGAGAGACTGGAAGAGAACAACATAGTGTACAAGTACTGTAGCAAATACTGAATGAGCTGTGCCCTTGGTTCTGGATTAGAGTCTGAGTTGGAGTAGAAGGGGCTAAGTTGATAGTGGGAGTGACAGGGAAGAGAAACTGAAGAAGGGAGGAAACAAGTGGGCATGTTGGCAGGAGAGGCAGAGAGATGCCAGCGGGGTGAATCACAACACTAACTTGGTGCTGCTGGTCGAGTGCTTTTTGGTCAAGTTGGTTGCTCTTGCCTGCAAGGGGTTGGCTAAGTGCTTCATAACTACCCTCTCTGTAATGAGGTTGAGATCTGATTTATGCCTGATAACAAAGATTCAGTGAGCTGAAGTGGCCAAAAGCCATGGCTGGATCACTACGTCTGGAGTAAGTGGAATTGAGTTATTACAGAGTCTGGGCAGGGTTAAAAGCTATTAAAGAAAAGTGGGCTGGGGCGGGTGGCGAGGCTTGTTGGCTGCGATCTGAGCTCTGGAGGATCTGTGAGGTTGGTGTGGAATAAGTAGACTGTAACTGAGAAGTCTTACATCTCCCTGATAGAGTTGACCACATGGCTATCACTGTCCTTGAGCTGCAGCCAAACACACCCTGATTCCAGACGCACAGCAATACTGTCTCACACTCTGATGGACAACACTATCACAATGCATAAAGTGGATTAATCCACATTATTAAATAGATAATGCACATTATGAAACCCCAGCTCTCATTGGCAGAGTCACAGTTTAAAGTACCTAATTAAAGCACACAGTTCCCCTTATAAAACTAAAAGGAGCTCACACTAGTACTTGAATCACATGGTAACCATGGTGTTTGGCTATAGTTACAAAGTACGTAGATCCACAGAATTAGGACATTTAAAGGAGAAATCCACCAATTTTACACATCCTGGGAAGTACAACTACATATGAGGGAGCTGCGTGAAATGGGATGAATTGCCTCAAGTGATGTCACTTGAGTCAGCGGTGGTTGGGGCTGCAGACGACAAGTTTGAGAATGAAATAAATCTGGGGATGTGGAGTTAGAAAGAAGTGAGTTTACCAGACCCTTGTAGCTCCTCATTTCTGCTTGAGGCCAGTGGCTAGAGGCTACATTAGCTGCTATTAGCATAATGCACCGGAATCTCCAATGGAACGGTTGGGGCTCGAGTTGCATTGTGGGTAACATAGGTACCGTGTTTTAGCAAGCATCGACTTTTTTAACTGTCAAATTAACTTTTTCATTCATAAATTGTTAATATCTATTCTTGGCAGATGGAGTTTTGAGACACAACACAAAAAAATGGCTTGATAAATGGTGATTTTCGGTCATGACTTGTTGGTCAACGTCTGACGCATTTTAAACCAAAGTCAGCTTTGTTGTTCCAGTTGGGTTGAACAGCATTAGATTCATTGGGTGACTCCACTGACGGCCGAGCACTGATATATGAAGTATGATTGTTTTCCAGGGAAGAATTGCTTCATCTCTGATAAGCTGGTTCACTTTAGTTATGCTAACAGAACTACCTCAAATCAGAGCTAAAGCAAAAAAGGCAAAGAAAAAGTTCCCTCGGTCCCAACGTGTTGAAAAGAATCAGCACGAAGCCCGGTCCATTGGCCCAGATGTGCCTGGTCTCTGAGGAAGAGCAGGAGGCTCAGGTATTAGGGCGGGGCACCACCACTATGGCAGCTGTCTGGCAAGATGATACCTTTTTTCCTCTCCATCAGGCATCATATCATATCATATCAGGCAGCTGAGAAACTGGAAAATGATGACTAATTACAATATCTTAATAGTTCATTACTGTTTTTTCAAGCAAAAATGTTAATCATGCATAACAGGAGCTAACACCTTTTAGCTGTTCAAAAAGACAAGCACTTCTTCCTTATGACTTGAATAAGGAGTTGCTACAGAAAACAGAAAAGGAACAAACAGAGACAAACACATAGAGGGACATTTACAATCATTATATTACAACCATCATGAGGCTTTAATGAGAAAGCCACAATATTATTTCTAAACCATTTCATCAGAATTTTGTTGTTAACAGCGGTAAGTATATTTCCTGACAGCTTTCTAAGGAAATAAACTTGGATTCATTTGGAATGATTGCGTTTCTCCTGGAACGACAATTGGTCTATAAAAGACAGCAATGTTAGATGCAATATGGTCAGAGCAGAGAAACGCAGGGAGGGCGTGAAAGCAGGGCCCCATTAGATCAGTGGCCGTCTGCGGCCCTCAGAGCTCTGATGACAGGCTGGTTGGGCCGCAGTGAGACCCTCAGCTGCTGCAAGGTCACTAAACGAAGCAGCATAATTATGGTTCTAATGAGGATGTTCTTTCCAAGAGAGACCACAGTGAGGCTGGTTCATATTTCAGTCTCATGAGAAACCACAGAAACACTATTGTTTTAGCATTATTCAAATGTATATGCAGTCGATAGAGTGAGATCTGTTAAAAATATTGTGATGCATATCTGAAATACAGCGGTGAAATGTAACTAAGTACATTTACTCAAGTGCTGTACCATTTTGAGGTACTTTACTTGATTATTTCCATTTTATGCTACTTTATACTTCTACTCCACTACATTTCGGGGGCAAATACTGTACTTTTCATTCCACTACATATTTTTGACGACTTTAGTCAGTAGTTACTTTGCAGATTCAGATTATTAACACAAAATATAATCAATTAATAAATTGCAGTGCAAAATGTAGTGTTATAAATGAAGCTTCCTTGCTTAATTAAAGCAGTTAACATTAGCTCCACCTTTACCAACGGCAACATCAGTGATGCTTACAAACTGATGCATCAATTGTTAGAATCAAATAATATACAATAATGTAATATATATCTGAAATGGACCATTCTGCATAATAAGTACTTTTACTTTGTATTTCTACACTGTGTTGAATACTTTCTCCACCACTGCTGATATGTAATGTACATTTGGTAAACGCACCTTCACTGCCCCACCCTGCTGTTGCCGGGGGATCCTGCATGCTACCATCGTTGCAGGTTTAATTATAAAGCATCACTGTCAAAGTCTTTCCATGGTAGAAATTGTGAAGTATGTGGCTATTCTCAGAGTGACAGGAGAGAAAAACACGGCAGCTACAGTTAAAGCTGGTATCAGTTTAACAAAGTAACTGTGACAATGTTTCACTTGTCTTACTCATATTTTTGCTTCGCTTGACGTTGACACTGTAGGTGAAAGGCAGTATTGGTGAGGAATGGCCACACACACACACAGACGTGCGCACACACACAGATTGGTATTACTATACTTGTGAGGACACTTACACTAACTCCACGGACGTTTGCAGTAACCTTAACCATAACCTCCACATGCCTAACCATAACCCTGACCTCATCCTTAACGTAATTCTAAAAGTATCCCACACTAACACATTAACACACAAACAGACAGTGGAAAGGGGTGAAACCTGACAGAGAGCCAGTGTTGATTTGTAATGCTGCCAATATCTGACCAGCCTATCTGTCGGTCAATTGAACTGGACACGATGCAGCCATCCTCTGGCAATAAATAGATCGTGGGAGCCCGAAACAGCTACTGCAACATGGGAGCTACAGCTCGTACAACCGCTTTGAAAACGTGACAGTAACCAAGTGTAGACAGTGATAAGAGCTGATACAGCTGAGACAACACCAGCAGGAAATGATTTAGAATGAATTCAATCCAATAAAGTCTGCTGAAACACGACCAAAACTTAGAGTCAGAATAAAAACTAAGCTTTACAAATTAGTGCAAGTTCTTGAAACAAGTTCCACATCTGCAAACTGGTCACTCCTTTTATGTACAGTGTCCTACACTGACAATTGCACACAGACATGCAGTTAAAAACGCTCACAGTAGACCACGCAGTCACTAACAGCAGGAGGCACCTGCTTTGCAGAGTAATTTATTAAGGCCTAGCATCTATGATTGGATTTCTGCTAGATGCCAATAGTGTAACCTGCTTCCACAGTGGACATCCCAGGAGGAGGGTGTGAAGACGTTTGCCTGCCAATACAGATTCTGAAGTGAGCTCTACACACGAGAGTCTTGCAACTCTCAGATTCACTGTTACTAATGTTTTCAAAGAAAATCTTCTCCCTTTTCCAGGTTGCATATTGCAGAGGTTATGATGTGACGACCACTGACATTTTCTTGAGCTGTCATTTGATTTGTGGTCTGATGACAAATTCCAGATCAAAGGGCACGAGACTTTTTTACACACAAAATAAACTAATGTTAAAGTGCTGCGTGCATGATGTAAGCTGTGAGTCTACCAGCCAGACATGACAGCACATCCTGCTTCACTGAGACCGGTCAATGCTTCACTGTCACACCTGAATTCATATTGTGTCCTTTAAGTTTTTCTTTTTTCTTTTTTCTTTCTAAGATGTTCATGGTCCAAAGTGTTTCTCTGAGGAGAAGCAACCATGCTCCCAAAAACAAACACTCACACTTCCCAGGTATTCAAGTTTGTGCACCATGCATGTCAGTGTGTCCAACGTCTGAGAAATCTTAATAATAAATACTACATCTTCATCTTACATGGCAGCAGCCTGCCAGCTATCGGCTCTCTGAGCACTCAGAGGTGGGGCGCTGGTTCTGTCTCAAGTCGCCCTTCATTCCAGTGTTTATAGGCCTTATATTTTTATTTACACGCACTAGTCTTTAAATAGTTTCATTGGGTAATCATGAAGTCCTGTGGAGTGGGAGGGGTAACTATCTGCCTTCATTTTTCCATGGAAGCTATTAGTATTCCCTTCATCGGTGAGAGGAGGAATCCACCTCTCACTGAGCGTGACTACAAATTATACAACAGCTACTAAATAGTGGACTGCAGTGATTTTTAATTAACTGTTACAGCATTAAGTTTTAGGAAAAAGTGATTCAGACATTTATATCATGGAAACCACAGAGCTGAAGCTTTGGCTGGCATCTCGTATCCTGAGAAACTATTACGCCCCCTTTTCATTTTCACTAACGGGCATCAACTCTCGCCTCAGTGTGACTCTAACTTTCTCTGGTGAGATGATGTCAAGAGGCTGCTCTGATGCTTTCATAGCTTTTCAGGTACATTTCATACTCCCTGCCAACTGTGATGTGGGGAATGCATGTACTACGAGTGCATCTTTAGCAAATTCACCTCAACAGCCACATGTAAAGTGTCACCACCACATTCTCAAACAAAGATTATCTGCTGTTACTTAGTCCACCCTGTGATGAAAACATTAAAAGAACAAGCTCATAAGCACACTGCAGCCCTCAGTATTCCCCCCCACCTCACCTGGTAGATGAGGACTTTGAAGTTGCGTCTCTTGAGCAGCTCGTTCTCGTTGCTCTCCAGCTTCTTGATCTGGCCTGCCTGCTTCTCCAGGTTGCTGCGCACCGTCTTGACGTTGACGCTGACCTTGCGTACCTTTTCCAGCATTTTGTTGACAGTGTTGGCTGTGCCGATGTGGTTCTTGGACAATTTAGCCAGCTCCCCTTGGATGGTTGACACTGACTTCTCCATGGCCTCCTGCCGGGCCTCCAGCCCATTCTGGGTCTGCTGGATCTGGTCTACCACCCCGATAATCTTGTCTAACAGAGACAGGACCATGACCCCGTTCATCTGCGCTTCACTCTTGCCTCCAGAGCCAGTGGCCAGAACCAGATCCACCTCCTCAGCAGGGTCATCATCATCGACTGCCGGCTCGGTGGCAGCACTCACCAGAGCTACCTCTTCATCATCATAAGGCACGTCTTTTAGGGCTGCGTGCTCCTTCTTGACACCTGTATCCGCCATGGCTGTCAACTCCAAATACAAGCTGCCTGCTCACTCACTGCAGATAAAAATACACTACTGAAAAACAACCTGCAGGAGCCACGCTGCATACAACTCAGTGCCTAATCCTTTCTCTTTGCTTTCAGACAACTTTCTGGACCACTTGTTTGCCTCTTCCTAGTCTACTTTACTCTTTAAACTTTCTCTTCACCCTCGGTCTCATGCACTCTGTCTCTCTCTGCCTCTGCTCTGGGATGCCAGCCAGCCAAGGGGAGTAGGGCCTCTCACAGCTGAGGCATGTGTGCCCTGACTCAAATGCCTCTGCTCTCTGTGAAACCAACCAGTCAAACTTTTTCCTTCTTACATGTGGCCCCCGCCCCCCGGCTCCCCCTGCTCCTGGGGCTCCACCCCATTCTGTCCCCACAGACCAGCAGACCTCCAGACTCCACCTCTTATGGGGACATGACACTCTCCTATCACACAGGGAAAGGTGAGGGCCAGCAGAGGTTCAGACCAGTGAAATGTGACATTTAACATTCACAGAATCTGAAATCCTGGTTACTCTCTCTCATTTGTTTTGAAATATTCACCAGATGTTGTCACATCTGCATTGACGCTGCTTTGACAAATGCAGTGTTGCAGTTCTTCACCGTCACCACAAGAGGGCAGTGAACATCCATGATTCTAAGTAGATTCAGGTCAACCAGCATCTTCACCTGTCAAGAGAACAGATTTACTGGCTATTGTTTAGAATATGTGAACATTTTTCTAGCATTGTTTTATCTAATTTATAATAATTTTAATACTGTCTGGTTATATGATATGTTTTGTGGTCACTCAAGAGTGTCTTCTCTGCTTGTTGAACATTTTTAGCAGTTAGACTGGTCTCAACTCCAGAAAACTGTTGTTAAAACAGCTCTTTATTCACACAGTTATTGCAAAACTGATATTACTGTTGTTATTCATAAAACAAATTAATATGAATAACGATTATACTGATATTAGCATTGTGTGTGACGCTAGATTGATTTGACGGTTGACCTGAGTGAATTTAAAGTCATGTGTTTTCTGCCCTCCAGTGGTCAAAACGTGGAACGACAAGCTAACAGTGAATATGCTAAATTACCGTGAATGCAGACATGACAGCGTAGTTTGACTTCCGGTGAATACCTTCAAAGTACAGTGACCAAACGTAGGCAATTATCATGAAATCAAGAAATGATCATGAAATCATCTTCAGCCCACACTATTCAATAGTTAACTTAATAATGTTCAAACAGCTCTGCAATAAATACTACCTTCGTGAAAATGTTGCGTTCATCTCCAATTACTTATTAGGCGGTGATGGTGCGGGGTGCCTTGAGGAAACTCTCTCATGACCGCGACAACTTCAGCTACAAGGCGAAGGTCGAAGGGGCCAACTGAGCTGGAACTAACCTGCTAGCAAGTTTGTCCACTGGTAGTGATATAAAACTTTATGAAAGTAAACTTTACGTTAGTCCTGAGATACCCGTAATAAAAACGAAAAACTAGCCGGCAACTTGCTAGCTACATTTTCCTTCAAAGTAATGTTAACATCAGCGCTTGAATTATCTTGCCCTCTAGTGGTCACAATCAGTTATAACTACTACACTCCAGTAAAGTCAAGACAGACACAATAGTATAGTATTATTTCCGGTTAAAACATTCAAAATAAAACCTACAATAGCTAGAGTTCAGTTACATATAGTGACCACCAGAGAGCAGTATAAACTCATGATTATAAATTCAAATTGCAGCAATCTACTCGTTTTCTTTTTCTTATCTCTTTTCATTTGTTGCTGTTGCATTTTCTTGCATTTCATGTAATATATTTTTCTGTAAATGTCACTTGTTGCTGTATGTATTTTAAAACACACCGGGCTTACCTGTAACTAAATGTGCTGTACATATAAAAATACCCTGCCTTGCTGTACCAAACCTTTCTTATTTAGTTTGGATTGTACTAACTGCCTTGTCGTATACTGTGTGTTATTGATCGATGCGGCTCATTAACAGTTGTTATTTCTGTTGAATAATGAGCATTGTCCCTGTCAAAAAACGAATAAAATAAATCTGGATACTTTTACGACATACATGGTTGTAGTCACGCAGTGCGACCACTGGAGGGCCCTCAAGGCCTCATAGGCGTCAAGGCAGACATCATAAGCGCAGCAAGACATCCGGTTAAGACTTTCAAAATAAAGTTCAAATGAGGCAGAAGTGCAGTAGAGTGAGACAAAGGTTCTCCCAAAGAAGCTATACTTTGGATTTGTGAAATACAACGTCTATGAGGTGTTATAATTGCCAGGAATTGTGGCCATAAGGTATAGAACTGAAAGCGAAGATGTGCCAGGTGTGGTGGGGAACATGAATATAGTGTGGAGATGGAGTGAGACCAAAGTGGTTTAACTGTGGAGTTCATCACAGAGTTGCTTATTGGGTCTGTGAAGTGTTGAGATGAGAGGTGGAGGTGCAACAGATAAGAGTGAAGGAAAAAGTTTCATATGCAGAAGCGGTTAAGGGGGGGGGGGGGGGGGGGTTAAATCTAAAACTGAAAGGAACCACGTTATTGTAAAAGCAGTAACATGATGAATGCATGATAAAGAATGGCCCATCAGACCTGTCTGGGTATTACAACATAATAACACAGTAATAACACCACTGACTTGATCAGTGAAACGAAAAAAGGAGATAAAAAATGAAATTGTTGATTTTTTGTATTGGGATTACACAACAAAAGGACATCTACAATCCAAAAGAAGTATGGTAAGTGATAGGGGAACTAAGGAAATAACAAGTATAGGCATACTGACGATTGGACATACTTTTCATGATAGGAAAATTCTAGTCACATACAGAAAATATACCGAAGAGAGACAAGTGATGCCACACAATTGAGAAAAACAGGGCAAATATAAAAGTGTAAAAAGTATCTTCTGGAGGGCCACTGGACTAATTAAACGACTATCCAGAAGGTGGCAGTAATGCAACGTTAAGGACGTAAATGGTAAATGTACCGTACCGTAAAACTTCAAAGCTGCAGCAGAAGAAGAAGAGCTGTCTGCTTGAAACCACCGACCAGTCCACAACAAACAGCAAAGAGGAAACCAAGGAGGAAAGCTAAGACTAGAGAGACAGAATCTCCACCTCAACAGTAAGGGACCTGAGCTGAAAACTATTACTTATTTATAAGGTAATTGAGACTATAAATGATTGACACTACGTAGCGTTGATGTTATTATTGTGGGGTAAGTCAAATATTGAGCAACAGGTGCGCTAAATTAGCGTTAGCTATCTTGTTAGCCCCGCACCCTCTTTAAATGTAAACGGAGCTGGGTTTACTGTTATGTCAGTTAGCTAACTAACAGCCTGATGTCATACAAAGTTAATATTAATCTCACTACAGATAATAGTCTGTTGCACAACATTATCTTGTTCGTAATATTAAACTTACACTTTAACTAACGCTTGCTAATCTGACTAGCACCCGACAACTAATGGTGTTTTGTTAACGTTAAATAACGGTAACGCTAGCTAATTAGCTAACGTTATAACTGTCTGGATGTGCTACGTTATTGCATTACGCGATGTTAGTATGTTTGGTGGATCGATTGACACGTTAATGTAGTTTGTTAGTATCCATTAGCGTTGACACCAGCTTTGACAGGTGAAGGTGCGGTAGTCAGGGGACGTCGCTAAGCTAGTTAATTTAGCTGTCTGACGTGTTTATCGATTAGCCAAATACGACATGTTTAAAGTGTGTAGTTTTGGCAAGTTTCATGACGTCAAGCAAACGTGTTCTGCCGTGTTAAGTCAGATAATGAGCGTTTTGCGTTGATACAGTGGGAGCATTGAGGCTTACTAGAGCTACAGGTCACATGCTACCCTGTAATCCACAGATAAGCCCTGTGTGGTCGTTTTGCAGTTGGAGGTTATGCTGCTTAGCCACAAGATATTCTGAAAAAATCTTCACATTCAGTATTACAGAAACAGCATTATACCGACATTGACTACTAACCAATGCTTTGCATCCACAATAGAAATTATAGCCACTTCAAAGTCCCCTATATTGTAATGTTACAGAGAAAAGGTATTTTTCAGCAGAACTACATTCCTGCACTGATCATGAGATCAGCATGGGAGCACACAGATTTTTTTCTTTTCACTTTTCACTTTTCATCACATGTCAGCCTCTCACCCTTGTGCTAAACTAACACGCATCTGATATAGGCCTCCCTCGTAATTGATTTCGACACCAGTGTGCCATGTAGAGAAAACTGTTGTGAAAAAATTAAAAAATTTGTTTTGCTTGAGGTTGTCTCTGATACAGTATACAGTGTGTGTTCAACTGATAATCAAGTCAGCTAGCATTTAAGTCTTACTAATGGACAATATCAATGTTCAGTCTCTAGAGTTTCTGCTCGATTTGAAGGGTGCTGAGCACTCACATCCTTCAGCAACATGGGGGAACTCTTCAGAAGTGAAGAGATGACACTGGCTCAGCTCTTCCTCCAGTCAGAAGCTGCCTACTGTTGTGTCAGTGAACTGGGAGAGATCGGCATGGTGCAGTTTCGTGACGTAAGTCAACTGTTGTCCTGTTGTCCTCTGAATCATGATTACTTTGTTATCTACAATTTCTGCTTTGGTTTGCCATTTTCTCCCAACTGAAACATACTTTCCAAAACTGGCACCTGTTGTTTAAAGGGCTTTGGGGGGGACACGCTTAAATCATCAGTGTCATTTGTTGTGTTGATAAAAATGACCACATCAGGGACATTGTTGAGAAAGTGCATGCCTTCTGCATCATGTTCATCATGTGCTCACAGCTGACCCCTCATTCCACACATGAGAAAGCCCATTCCTGACGAGCCCTGAGGGAAGCTTTGTGCTAGGATATAGGATGGGCTGTAACAGAGTAGGTCTGTGCATTAACAGTGGTATCTTAATCATTTTAATCAAATTCAAGTCTGACTCACTCCAGCAGAATATATAATATTTTTAAATGTTAATGTAGAAAATTAGTTTTGTTACATTTCTTAGGAGAGTTTATCGATAGACTTTCAAAAAAGACCTTATTAATGGTTAACAATGGATAGATTAAGGGTAGATAAAGGGTAGTCAGTGGATAGCTATGCATAGTTTGGGCAACTCATTAAATTATTGAGATTGGTGCAATTTAGGTTACTGATGTATATGCGTGTACTTGGTTTGGCACTCATTCTGATTTTATGAATGTTACTGAGGCACAGTTTTTATCTTTTTTTGTCATGTCTTTGTAAACATGACAGTCTATGTTCTGTTTCACCCCCACTTCTGTTCTTTGTCTTTTTTCATGCAGCTAAATCCTGATGTGAATGTGTTCCAACGCAAGTTTGTCAATGAAGTACGACGATGTGAGGAGATGGATCGCAAACTGAGTAAGTGAACTGCCTCTGCCTTTACAGGAGCGCTGGGTGGAAGTTAACAGTGCTGCCACTCAGTCTTCTGAACACAACTTAATTACCACCCTTTTAAAGGGCCTTCATAGAGAGGTGGATCCCTAAGCTTAGCGCTCACTATGCTTATGAGGAGGGGTGATTCCTTATCCAGCGTAAAATGACTAGATGTACACCTGTACCCATCTTTTTACCTTGTAACTTCTATCTCGCAGGATTTGTGGAGAAAGAAATAAAGAAGGCCAACATCCCAATGGTTGACACAGGAGAGAACCCTGAAGTCCCCTTCCCAAGGGACATGATCGACCTGGAGGTGACTGCTCTCTCTCTCTTAAAGATAAACTGTACTCTCTATCATCGACTGTGTCCCTCGTTTGACCCCTCGGTACATCTCCCCACAGGCCACATTTGAGAAGCTTGAGAATGAGCTGAAAGAAATAAACACCAACCAAGAAGCCCTAAAGAAGAACTTCCTGGAACTGACTGAGCTCAAGCACATCCTGCGTCGCACACAACAGTTTTTTGATGAGGTCAGCTTGACTGAGCACATAGGCCCTTGAAAACAATGTGCTGAGGTTTTTTTATTTTACTAACATTGTGGTGGCCTGAAAGAAGTGTGACTTTTACTTTCAGAATTGTTTATCGCCATTGTTGTAACATCTAAAACCACTAAATACAGCTTGAGAAACAAATGGACTATTTTATTTATATCGATGGGTTATTGTAAAACCAAAACTTTAATTCTTTAATGTTCAATGTTGCAGTGGTCGAAACTCAGCCATTTCTGGTTTGGTTTGGTTTGTAATACAGATTCTGCTGATAAGCCATCTGCACTGATGTTACACACACACACACACACACACACACACACAAAGGAGCACTTATCGCTGCTTGAGTTGCCAAAAGGTGTTTCACTCGTGATCATTTATAGTTGCTCACATGGCCCATTCGCACCAGCTATTCACATTAGTTAATATCCTGCAATTCCACTGCTGTATAATACTTTGCAAAGATTTTATTCTGTGCACACTTTTCATTTGCCAGAAGAAAGCCTTGCCTGCCCACCTTTGCTCAACACCAATTCCACTTCATTGCCTTCACAAGCAAAACTGGGTTGACATACAATGTTGAGTCATCTTTTACAAGTTTGTTATGAGCTTTAATTGAGGTGAATCATTTAGCCAAATGCGTAGTTGTTCAGATAGTAACTAGCTCTTTCTCCTGTCCAAATCTCAACATTCATGTAAATAAAATGTCTGAGAAGTATGTATATGTGGTAATGTAGTTCCAGTAATGATTATGTCACTGTAGCTGATGATTTGTTAACTGGCTTTCATGCAGATGGAGGATCCCAGTTTACTGGAGGAGTCATCCGCCCCCTTGGACCTTAATGAGGCTAACCGAGGGGCTGCCCTCCGACTGGGGTGAGTCTGTCTTCCATAATTCAAAAGGATTCAGCTTCTTTTGGAGATTTCCATTTTGTGCACTTCCGCCATCTGTGTCTGAAACCAGAGCGTCAAGAACTAGCCAATCACCTCCCACACACCAGCTCAGGCTGCCCAGCTTAGTCAGATAGCAAAGGTCACCTGAAGCGGAAATCTGTTCAGAATCCACATTCACAAATGTAATTCCTATTAGTATAGACATTTCAGTCAATGTTGTCTCCGTGATCAGCTTTTCCTTAAGACAGAACCAAAGAATAGACAATACACAGCCAACTTGTCCTATATTGTGGTGAAAACTGACTGACAATATAAAGATAGTTCAACTGTCTTATGTCACTAAAAGGAATTGTTATTTATCTTTCATTTGATATTTTGTTGAGCAAGAATTAAAGTTGCTTAGCATTCACATAAGGCCCATTCCAGCTGTTCAAGCATGACCCTGGCTTTAAAACATGAAAAATGATCTATGTGTATAAATTATAGAAGTGCAATAATTATTATGTTGTTGAGGCAATGACATTGGAGCCATTAGCAGTAGAGAATCATAACTTTTCTGAAAGTTACTTTTAGCTTCTATATATAAAGGGCCCAGCTCATCATTTATTTCAGGATTTTTTTACTCTTGAAGTTTTATCAATACCAGCCCAGATAACCAACAACAACGATGACAGAATCTTTCCATCTGTTATAGATTTGTGGCTGGAGTCATTGGCAGGGAACGTATTCCCACATTTGAGAGGATGCTGTGGAGAGTTTGCAGAGGAAATGTGTTTCTGAGGCAGGCAGACATTGAAGATCCGCTGGAGGACCCGACTACTGTTAGTATTGTTTAATAAACAAAAGTCATGTTCAGTAGTCTCTAAAAACTGATTCATTAAATCTTACAATAAGTTGAGTAGAGATTTAGACAAAGTCCTAACTGTGTGACGTTTCCACAGGGGGACCAGGTCCACAAGTCTGTCTTCATCATCTTCTTCCAGGGAGACCAGCTTAAGAATAGAGTCAAGAAGATCTGTGAGGGGTAAGTGACTGGCCAGCATTTGTATAATTTTATGAAGTGTTGGCCAACAGATCTGTCCTTCTTCATCCATCTTCAGGTTCAGAGCAACCTTGTACCCATGTCCAGAAACACCCCAGGAGAGGAAAGAGATGCTAGCAGGGGTGAATGCACGCATCGAGGACCTGCAAATGGTAAATTCACTGGCAGGGAAAACATCCACGCAATGTTGACTCACTTACTTGTATAAAACACACTTGCACTGGTTAGTTCTCTTTTTTTTTTGTTTCTGCCTGGTCAGGAAGAGATTTTTCAGAATTCTACCGCAAAGTGTCTGTAAAGGAAATTTCATAAGGCACGAAGACACATCTGCTTTTTACAGTTCATTCTCAGCTTCCTGCTTAGTCTCCAAGCCAGATATTTTGTCAGCAATAAATCCATTTGATTTAGGTTGCACAAATGACAGCTCCTAGAAAACTCAACTGTTTGCTTCACTTGCCACTGATGTAAATCATAGAAAGAGAGTGATATGAATACTGAAAGGATGTTAGAGAAGGTGGTTTGCAATCATAACTGCTCTTTAGGTGACTAAAACAGCAGGAAGACCTCTCTGTCACTTGTTTGACAGACAAAATGTACTGTAAATTTGCCAATAGTACATTTTTTAATACTGGTACGCATTGGCTTTAGAAATCATCACGTCCTCCATGTCACAATGTTTTCATTACAATGCTTAGGCTGATGAAATGTGACTAAAGTGGGTGAACTCCAAGCATGACTGCACACATGAGCACCACCAGCAGTAACTGCCTGACTCTCATTTGACCTGCAATCCTCTCTTGTTAACACCTTGCTCTGTTAGTTTGGGGAATAATGGCTCAGTTATTGGTTCCTCATCAACACATAAGAAATGTCCTCCAGCAGGCAGGATCCTTCCATGGAAACTACACTGTTGTTATTGTGCCTGCCATGTTGAATTCCTCCCCAGTGACTTGTTATCTAGTGTAAGGTAAAGCCTGTGGGAATCCCGTCTTGTATGTTTATCATATGACGACACATCCACCAATATCGGTATTTTACATCATGTCACACAGACGTTACTTCACTCAGTCAGCCACAGAAACAGCGTGTATGAGACCGATACTTGATGTTTGGCACACATCCTGTTTGTCAGATCGATTGATATCCCCTTGTGGCTTTGTATACTGGGGAATGTGGATCTTGTGCTTGTGGATGCAGTGCTATGCTTGTCGCTACATGGGCATAAGAGCTGAATGACAGAATGGCATGGATGAGGAAGAATGTCAAGCTATTTGGATGGCATTCAGCAATGTGTGGGCCATTAAGCCTCTCTACAGCAGGCGAGACTGTAGGCAGACAGCACAGAGCTTAGATATCCTGCTATTTGCTGATCATGGGACTCTGCGTTAAATGTGAGTCATACAGTAGCATACCTTGGAATATCCTATATCTCTTTTGGGAAAACCTAATGTATTAGACAGTCTGTTGCTCTTTAAATATATGACTTACTGCTCACTAATCACCTCAGTAAATGCGAACCTTTTCCATGAATATCAAGGAATGTATGATTCATTGCTGCTATTTTTGGTTTTCTTGTTATGATAGCCTTTTCTGATTGTAGTGGATATTGCAAAGCACATAGCTGTGACTTAAATCTATTTAGATAGACTTATAGATGGTAAATGGTTTGTAATAACTAGAACATGCTGGTACAATAGCTCTTCAATAACATTTTGGTTAGCCTAATAATTGTACACTGGTCATTGTAACAAGTAGTTTGTCATTTCTGATTAAGTGAAAAATGACCCTCCCTCAGATCCTCTTGTAGTTCCTAGAAAAGCACAGGGTGATCCAAAATGACAGGAGTAGTTGTTTGCTCCCTCAGCGGATATTTATTTTAGCATTATTTGGCTCCAGAACTGTAAACATTAGGTTCATCTTCCCACTGTTGTCAATACATAGGAGATATTTGTTTTGTTTTTTGTTTTTATTTAACCAGAAAAGCCTCACTGAGATTCAAAATCTCTTTTTTAAAGACTGTTTTGGCCAAGATTGGCAACCAACATGAAACAGATTGCATAAAAACTTGCCACAAAATCAGAATTAAATAGAAATGTGATTATAAGGTAATCAATAATAATACAGTCATGTAAAAGATTTTCCTCTGACCACGACCCCCCCCAAAGGTGCTGAACCAGACTGAGGATCACAGGCAGAGGGTCCTGCAGGCTGCCGCCAAGACAGTCAGAGTGTGGTTCATCAAGGTGAGGAAGATGAAGGCCATCTACCACACCCTCAACCTCTGCAACATTGATGTCACTCAGAAGTGTCTGATCGCTGAGGTGTGGTGTCCCGTCTCCGACCTGGACTCCATCCAGTTTGCCCTGCGCAGGGGGACGGTGAGTTTATGTTTAAGGAAAATATTCACCATTTAGTAGGTTTAGTTCATATTTGGTAGGCACAGTTACACAAGGTCCCCCTTTCTCTCTTAGAAAGTAGAGTTCGGTTAAAGTTTACCTGGTCATATGTTGAATGTAGCAGAACCTGTTTGAAACCAGCACGTCTAAACTACGTCAGTGCAACCAGTGTTCAGCTGGCAGCATACTCCTGCTTTTGTTTGTAGGGCCAGTCCCTGTCAAAGCAAATAGAGCTTTCTGTTTACATTTAAGATTTTATTCAAACCTTATGTAAGTGGTATTTGAGACGAAAAAAAATAAGTTCTGTAAAATATTTTGGCTGAATGTTGAGAATTACAAAAATGTGTAGGTTTTTTGAATATCTCTAGGATGATATATCTAGGATTTCATTGCTTCCAAACTCTTGAATGGCCTGTGTTTGCTTGTACAACAGAAGGAGATTTCTAGTCCATTTCTGAAATGTTCTAGTAGTTCAGGTCTGTGAAAGAAAACTAATGTGTGCCACAATCTTGTGTTGCATGGCATTGTGTTCTGTGCTTTAGGAGAAGAGCGGCTCCACTGTGCCTTCCATCCTCAATAGGATGCAGACCAAGCAGACCCCACCCACATACAACAAGACAAACAAGTTCACCTCAGGCTTCCAAAACATTGTGGATGCCTATGGAATAGGCAGCTACCGTGAGATTAACCCAGGTAAGCATGTGTCACACCTTCTCTGTACATCCCTAAAACTCCTGTGTCTGTCATTACCTAGACCGTCAGTGTTATCCTGCATCTTTTAACGCAGTTGAACTTTTTGTTTAAAAGTCTGTTTACAAAGGTGCCTGTAGTATTGAACTGCACTGAAAGGCTTGCTGCCTACTGTGCCTCATCACCCATTATCACCTTGTTGGGACATGTATGTGTATCGTGACATGTTTCACTCATATGTTGGTTCACCTGCCACACCACCCTCCCCTCATGTGATGCCTGCCTCCTTACCTCCTTGTCTCCAGCGCCATACACCATCATCACCTTCCCCTTCCTATTTGCGGTTATGTTTGGTGACCTGGGCCATGGGGTACTCATGACCTGTGCTGCCCTGTACCTTGTGTTGAGAGAGAGCAGGCTGATGGCCCAGAAGAACGATAATGAGGTATGGATCCCATCATGGCCATCTCATCTGCCCTCCACCATCCTTACTGGTGATGCAGCTTCCCCAGAGCTGCACAGGGCTCGGTGCTTCTGTGGAATTATGATCATAATTGCAGAGATGCAGCTTTTCTAGTTTGAGAAACCCATTTGATTTCAGCTTATCTCTCATTGATTGTTTTGTGGCAGATGTTCAGCATGGTGTTTGCTGGACGTTACATCATCCTGCTAATGGGAATCTTCTCAATCTATACTGGGATCATTTACAACGACTGCTTCTCCAAGTCCCTCAACGTGTTTGGCTCTGGCTGGAGTGTCAGGCCCATGTTCGACCCTCGACTAGGTGGCAACTGGACGTAAGTGTAATTGGTAATAACTGACTGGAGCTTTTCCTGTTCCTGCTGTAGGTGTGCAGTAATTCAAGTCACAAAACTGATTGGTGTTCTTCTCTTGTTCAGGTTTGAAACACTAGAAGGCAATAAAGTTTTGCAATTGGACCCAGCAATAGATGGAGTGTTCAATGGGCCGTACCCCATTGGCATCGATCCGGTGAATATTTTTATTTTTTATCTGTATTCTCTTTATTCTGCTAAATACAAACTAGCGTCGTTGTTACTCATCACATGCTTTCAAGGCATGTCTTAGAAAATGATTATATATCAATTAGAAATAAATCATTAATAATGGCTTGTTGCTACACTGCAAACATAAACTTGCTTCTATAACTAGGTTTATTGTAATTGAATATCATTACAGCATAAAGCCCACTTTCAATGAAAAGATACTGAACATTAATTATTATTAAAATATTGTGCTATTTGATTTTGACCATTTTGTCTCTCAGATATGGAACATTGCCACCAACAAGCTGACGTTCCTGAACTCATTCAAGATGAAGATGTCTGTTGTCCTGGGAGTCATCCACATGCTGTTCGGAGTTTCTCTCAGTCTCTTCAACCACCTGTGAGATTTTCCTCCCCATTTATACATGCATTTCTTGTCGTCTTTCTTACTCTTTGAATTTGTGAGTGGTTGCCAAAGTGACTGTTTGTTCTCTGCAGGTATTTCAAGAAGCCACTGAATATCTACTTGGGATTTATCCCAGAGATCGTCTTCATGTCCAGTCTGTTTGGCTACCTAGCCATCCTTGTCTTCTATAAGTGGGTCGCATACGATGCACGCACCTCCAGGGATGCTCCCAGTCTCCTCATCGCCTTTATCAACATGTTTCTCTTCAACTACAGCGACCCCAGTAACAAACCTCTCTACAGAGGACAGGTCAGATACACTTGTTATTTACCTACATCCATCCTTTTATCCTGACATGAACTGTAGCAAGCTGGTTGTCCTTCTTAAATGTTTTTCTTTCTCTCTTCTCCCCTGAATATGCAGATGGGTGTACAATCACTCTTGGTGGTAATCGCCTTGGCTTGTGTTCCCTGTATGTTAATAGTGAAAACTCTAGTTCTGCGGAGACAGCATTTGTGGCGGACAAACCTGGTAGGTTGAAGCAGACCTGCAAGTGGTATCACTTGAAATTACACACTGTACCTCAATTATAAACACAATAATTGATTATTTATCCCTTTTTAATTTGGTTATCTTACCCTTCTGTGTCAGGGTACAGAGAACTTTGGAGGGATCAGGGTGGGCAACGGGCCCACTGAGGATGAGGCTGAAATCATCCAGCATGACCAGCTCTCACAGCACTCTGAGGAGGAGCCTGAGGTAAAAGAGACATGTCCTCATCATTTTGTCCCTCTTGCTCACAAAGCTAAGTAATGACAGGCCAGCAGTTTGGTGAGGGAGGTGGGGGGAACACAGGTTATAGGATCTACTCACATCTTTGAATAATTCAGTCTCTCAGCCACAGTTGGAAACAGAAACCGATACCTCATGTTTCCACTTCCACTGTGGCAATTCAAAACATCAATTATGGATGAAGGTCCGGTTTGGCTAAAAGGTTTTAACAAGCTCCACACTGCCACACTGAGTATAGTAAATGCTTGAATTAAGATTGAATTAAGAAATGTAATAACTTTACTGTACCTTTTTGTGGAATAGTTCTGTGTTTCTTATTTTGTCCTGTTTTGTGTGCAGTTGTTATAAAGAATATTCCGGCTGATTTAACTTCTTGTACATCCTGAAGAGCTTTAACACTACCAGGAAACAGTTGTGCTGAATTGTGATTTGTTTTATGAGGACCTCTTTAAAAAATGCCCTGACTGAACATGTGAGTGTTGTCATCCTGTAATGTTCTGTTCACCCTTTTTTTAAGTAAGTAACTGGTTTCTCTTGTTACTTTTTCTGTTTACTGATGTCTGTCTGTGTGTGTTGTGAATAACCAAGCGCTGCCTTTTGTCACCTGCTATCAAGGCCCGCGAGGAGGAAGAGGTAGGACAGGAGCTAATGCTGCACCTCCACCCTGCAACCTATCCCCTCCTGTCAAAGTGCATGTCTAGGAATTCTGTCTCTTTCTGCCGCTCGCTTTGTTGTCTAAATATGTTGTCAGCCATTGCCTTCTGCTCTTAGCCGCGTCTGTGTGAGTGTGTATGTAAGTGTTAGTCGCTGTGTGGTCGGTGTGTTCCAGGAATCACTTGTTGAAACATGGGTTGCAGGGATTCCACAAGCAGTGGGTGCCAGTAGGCCAGTGCTTCCTTACAGTCACGGTGATGTGCATGAGGCATCAGCAGGGCAGCTGATTCTTTGGGTTTACAGGGTTCTAAGACGACAATGCCTCTTCTGATTTGGGGGGCTTTCCTGATCTACAGTCGCAAATGGTTTTCCTATCAATTACCTGAATGATCATGCACGCACAATGAACCAGACCCCTCCTATGTGGACCTCAGGACCTGTCTTAGAGATGTTGTTTTCTAGAGATTCATGCTGACATGCAGTTATGTTTTGATGTTGTGTCTCTGTCCCACAGTTTAACTTTGCGGATGTGGCAGTGCATCAGGCGATCCACACCATAGAGTACTGCTTGGGCTGTATCTCCAACACAGCTTCCTATCTGAGGCTTTGGGCCCTCAGTCTGGCTCATGCACGTAAGTCACACTTTTCCTACCTTCATCATCAAGGTTTGACTAAATGAACACTATCACTAGCAATATCTACACTGAAATGGACTGCTTACACTCAAGTTCATCGCAGCCCTGAAATCTGTGTACTTTCTTTGTCCCATGCACAGAGTTGTCAGAGGTACTGTGGTCCATGGTGATGCACATCGGCCTTTCTACCAGCAGCCTCGGAGGCTTCTTCCTTCTCGTCATAGTCTTTTTCTTCTTTGCTGTTCTCACAGTTGCCATTCTTCTCATTATGGAAGGCCTGTCAGCCTTCTTGCATGCACTGCGACTGCACTGGTAAGTTGGGTAATTGTGTTTGTTTGTTGCATTTGTCAGTTTCATCTGTGGATGTTCAGTTTTTTTATTATGTTCAGTTTTTAATTGTTTGAAAGGGGTGTTGATGTTGGTGTATGAATTGCATTATAAAGATAGGTGCTCATTTTTTTAACCCCCCCCCCCCCCCCCCCTACCTATATGACAAAAAAAGCATTCAGCCTAGTGTACAATTTTCAACATCTCATCCAGCATTCAGAGGTTTTATACACAACATGCGTTAATCCAAAACAAAGTTCCTGTACACTGTTTGCTATTTAAAAGAGGAGGACTTTACAAATGCCAAATGACTAAGCACCGTAAACAACAGTCCCATAGCACCATCTGCAGGGTAGTTTTACCTTAACTGTTTCTCAGAGGACTATCCCAGGGTGCACTGAAACAGTTGTATAAATGAGAAGCTCCTGCGGTTGTTTGTAAGTGATTTCACACAGTAAAAAAGTGCCAGGGTGTGTCTGCCAGTCAAACAGGGTGTGTGCCAATTAGAAGCTAACAAATTTTAGTTTCTCTTTCCTGGCCTATAGCCTGGAACATGTCTGGCTCTAGTCAGTGTTGTGCTTTCCATTTTTGCTGCGTGTGTTGGGTACAGAACAGTCTGCGACTCCTTGCTATGACCGGGATGAGCCTTTGCTGGCCCCTAATTAATGTCTTTGTCTGGCTGCTGAATGTCATCCTGGTTTTATAATCCACTGGCACATTTACAGAGCATGCCTGCGTCGCAGCCACTCTTCTCTATAATTATCCTTTACACAGGAATGCTGGCTGAGCTTTCACTAAATGACCTTCTGGGACAATCAGGTGCAGTTTTGTATGCAGGGAAGCTAATATGAAACACCAGTCATAATATTTGATTTCTAATGATTGCATCAGGGCATAATGTGACTTCTGAAAGTCACATGTAAAGTCTGTTTCTCAAAGTAGAGACGGACAAAATTTAGTTGGCCATTAGGTGCTAATCTGTCTAGAGATTTTCCTGGAGACCTTAAATACTAATATACTGTCTTACAGATGAGACTTGTAGATACCTTCAAGTCTAAATATCTTTTTATGTTTTTGGGATTTATTTAACACTAATGGGCACCAGTTTGGATTGTTCCTGACGGCTTTTGCAAGAAAAAATGCAGGGTATAGTAATATTTTTTAAAACGACTATCACCTCCTCGTCTACTTTCCTTCACACAGACTATGGAATGGCAGGTATTCATGGCTCCTCAGTTAAAAGGTCATCCAGCCGTCACTTAGCATTCACCTTTTAAAAATATCCTGATTATTTTCCAGAAGGGAAGAGGCTTAGGTGTCAGTCCCCAGGATCGGGTCCAGGAGCAGGGACATAGACATGAGTGGGTGCAGGTGAATGTAGACTGTGGAATGAAGAGCAGGGGTCATCAGCCACGACTGCTCTGCACAGCGTTACCCAACCTAACAGCCATCACGGCTATGTGCCTGTGTTATTGTGTGAGAGGCTTCCTGGTCATTGTTTTTTGATTGCATCTTTATTTTCTTTACAGGGTGGAGTTCCAGAACAAGTTTTACTCAGGCCAGGGCTTCAAGTTCCTCCCCTTCACGTTCGAAAGCATCCTGGATGGGAGGTTCGAGGACTGAGATCTGACAACTCCTCTTCTGTTAATGTCACGTATCTCTTGAGGATCTGTGTGGTGTTGAATAGTGATTTTTGTGTGTGATGCAGTTCCGACATTGCGGGTGTTACATAATTTACATGAGTGGCACTCCACAAGATTATCTGTCAGACTGGCATTTGTTTTAAACTTCTCATCACTTTTTAGAATCAGTATCTAAATCTGCAACATCTACTCAGAAATTACTATTCATTCATTCCTGACAAAAATAGAATAATCTGTTATGTGTCTTGTCTTAGTGAAGTCATTTTGTTTTACCTGTGTTTTATTTAGTTTAATATTATTTATGCAAATCTTTCCTTTTGTAAAACCTGCATTTCTTCTATGTGGCAGTGTTGCACTACCAATCATAAATGAGGCCTGTTGTGTGCAAACGTCTCGACTGATTATATTGACAGATGCTTATTCAGAGTAAAGTGACAGAAGTGTTTCCTATTTTCCTGTCCGTCTTCTCCACATTGTTGTAACCAGGTTATCTCTTTCTCTCTGCATTGTCCTTCAGCAACAATCAGCATCTTGTGCACAGAGCATCTCATGTGTTTGATTTCAAAAACACACACACACACACTTTGCAAATGCAGACGCCTCTATTACACTGCATACTGACCTCACACACAGAGCTATAAAGGTCCAAAGGGAATACTATTTAACTTACGTCAGGATGTCAGTCTGTGCTTTTAAGATGTTGATGAACTGACTGTTAATCCTCGGATGTGCTCTAACATTGCCATAAATGCCCTTTGTGTTTAGTGATCTCTTCTCTATGGAGAATGATGGGTAATCGAAAGGTGAATACTACGTGGATGTCCTGTAATAATCCAACAAGCTAAAATGAATCAACAGTGTCAGTCATGCAGATTTTTGTTCTTTATGCTGATTTCAATTGTATCTTGAAGTTGAAAATGTTGTCACACTTGGAAGGGAGTAAGAACGGCATACAGCAGGCATGCCCATCTAGAATGAATGCCTCAGAAATCATTTACCACCCACATTAATTGTGCATCTCTGTGTCAATAAAGTGGAAAGAGCTGGGTTAAGATGTGGTTTTGTTTTTGTTTTTTCTCTTATGTACTGTCTTTGCTTAATCTGCATTAGTGGTGAAATAAGTATTCAAAGCCTTTACTCAAGTAAAAGTAGTAACACCACACTGTAAAAACACTCAGTTACAAGTAAAAGCCCTGAATTCACAATCTTACTTAATTAAAAGTGCAAAAGTATTATCAACACCATGTAGCCTTCTTAAAATGAAAAATACTCCTTTCACAGAAAATGCCTTCTTTGATACAGTTTTACTTGTACACTACTTGAGTAAATGTACTTTCCACCACTGATCTGCTGGGGTGGATATGTGTCATGTATGTAAAATTAAAAAACACCCAAAGTTGAATAAACACTTAAAGTCCAGCAGAATGAGGTTTCAGTGTGTTATCACTCCTCTTGGTGGTGCTATTGAACAGGCAGTGCCACTGGTCCATGAGAAATCAGTGTTTCTAGTAAGAAGTTGTAATAAAAGCACCTACAGTTGTCTGTGACAGATGAATTATCTTGATTACCTGCTGAATTTAGTGCCTGAAACAGGATACCAGCATTTATCTGGCAAACTAAAAGCTAATTACCTGATAAGCACTGTAAATAAATGTACAGTTATGTATTTCGTGCATAATGGGCCTTTTCTTTAACATATCACTTATCATTGTGTAATCGACTGGGTTCTCTCAGTCTAGCCGTCTACAGGCAATTATGTTATAATGAGTCCAAACTGAAATATCAACTTGCCTCGCCGCCTCTTTTTGAAAGGGTTTGGTTGACTTTCTCACTCCTGTCAAAAGCAGCAGGAAACATTCACAATATTACATTTTCATTATTCAGTAGCGGTAGCGGAAGTACTCAGATCTTTTACTCAAGTAAAAATAGCAATACCACAGGGTAGAAATACTCTGTTACAAGTAAAAGTCATCCATTCAAATTTTTACTTGAGTAGAAGTATAGATGTATTAGCATCAAAATATATTTAAAGTACGAAAAGTAAACATTCTCATTATGCAGAATGGCCCTTTTCAGAATAATGTCTATTATATTATTGGATTATAATTAATGATGCACTAATGTGAACATCACTTTAATGTTGAAGCTGGTAAAGGTGGGAATAATACTTTATTACTTTACATTCTGCTGGGTATCAAGTAACTGTAGTGAAGTAAAAATTACAATATTTGTCTCGTTGAGTGGAAGTATAAAATGAAAATGGAAATATGGAAGTGCTTCAAAATTGTACTTCCGTACAGTACTTAGGTAAATGTACTTACTTACTCTCCACCACTGTGATTCAGCCCATGAACGGAATGAAATGCAACATGTAAGAGAAGGGTTTTTGAGGTGTTTCTGCCAACATAAAGTCTAAAACAGTGTCTCACTGGCACCTTGAGAGGCCTCACTATGAAAACCTTCAGCCACTCTGGGATGAGGAACATCACGTTCTCTATCCTGCATGTTTTTTCGAGGGGGGGTGGTCACTGCTATTAGCCACAACAGCCCCAAAGTAGTAATAGAGCCCTTTATTTATCTTACAATTTTTTTTGGGACAAGCTCATTTAATTTGATATTTCCCAGCATGTCATGTATAACCAGGGGTGAGAGCAAGCTTGCATAAGAGCCCCAGAAATCCTGCTGTGTTTATACTTCCAGGGACTTTTACTCTGCAGTTTCAAAGCATGAACACCAATGAGACTGAGCTTATTATTTTGCTCCTTTATCTAAGGCAAACAGTGAGTGCACTTTAGTTTGGCAGAAAACTGGGAATGTTGTGTTTCTTGTAAGGTTATAGTAGATTTTTCTTTGGGATAACAGAGATGCTTTTGCAGCTGTTCTAGTGCTGCAGGCCTTGGTGTCCTCTTGAGCCAGACACTGAAAAACAGGGGCTTGGGATGTTGTATTACCAAATTAGAAATAGCTACATCAATGGCAACTAACGATCCAGAAATATAATATAATATAATGTTTTTCTGTACAAAAATACTGCAAAGAACAATCCATACCTTATTGTATATGAAATGATGTTTGTATATTACTGTGACTGACCAGAGTCTCAAACTACGGTATTTTTCATGAATCTGCAATAAAAATCTGGATTCACTGTATTCTTGATGGCATGAGTTGAACAGCATCTCTGTGGGATGACGGATTCTTTCCTGTCTAAGGTACTGTGCACTCTGCAGCTGTGGAATAATATTGATGTTCTCTTTTCTTCTTCTGTTTTCCACCCACACATATTTTCATGCCCAGTGTTAGACTTCCAGACAAACAAATGATAACATTTTAAGAGCAGCTCACTTGTTGTTATGGAAGAAATCATTAATATTGTGACTTCAAGCACAGGCTAAGTAATGTCTGTAGCATCACTGATGATGTGTCCAGGTGCATCACAATGTATTCTACAAATGGAAAAGTTGATCAAAGAAAGGCCCACTTTTCCCATGCTCGCACAATTTAAAATGCCTTTCCATTATTAACTGTGACACAGACACAGACACACACACACACACACACACAAAACGAGAAAAGAGTCTACAGCCATGCCCTGTGGCTCTGTGAAGCTGTACTTAGGCACAAATTTGAGCTAAATGCTAACATCAGCGTGTTAACATGCTCACAATGACAGTGTTAACATGCAAATATAATGCTCTCCATCATTTAGTATGTTAGCATGCTGACCTTTGCTAATTAGCACTGTACACGAAGCACAGCCCAGGAAGATGGGAATTAGTTTTGCAACTACTGATTTTAAATGTTGACCTGATGATGGCGCTAGAGGAAAAGTCAGAGGATCACTAAAGTCATCAGGATTCATCCTCTTGGGACCATGAATGTCCGCACCAAATTTCATGGCAATCCATCCAATAGTTTTTCAGATATTCAAGTCTGGATCAACGCGACCGATCAACCGACAGACCAACATTGCCATCTATAAAACCACTAGCAGCGTGGCTTTATGGATGGCATGCAGTTTGTTTGATTTTCAGTATTAAAAGGGCTGAAACAATCTGTCCCCACTAATATTTCTAGGTCTTGATCGCTCTTGACATTCATCTGCAACACAGTAAAATAAAGCCTGCCATGTTGTCAAGACAGACTGCCACAGGCTGTCACATCAGGAATGATCGTGGCTGACAGATAGAGAAGGTAAAATTGTTCATGCAGACATGACTGACAAGCAGGTCCATTCGGCTAATAGAGGGCCCAGGTGAGTCTGGGAGAGCGGAAGCTGCTCTTTATTCAAAGGGTTTGTACCTTTCCACACCACTGGGATTTTATTACCAGGTCTCCAGATAACATTGTTCTTCAAACAGTTTTCCACGACCTGTCTGACCCCCAGCTATTGTTTCCAGGCTCTTTTTTCACACACCGATTTGGCCGATTACATCAGGAAGCTTCAGACAATATGAAAATTTGACAGCAATGACAATGTTGAACACACACACGCACGCACACATACAAACATGCACACATCTCCATACCTCTGGGAGGGACTTCCATAACACCAAAAGCCAGGGGAAAGGGAAAAGAAAAACAAGTGACAATCACATAAAGAGATGTGACAGCTGGCTTTTTGACTAATTAATTGTTCCAGGCTCCAGGAAACCTTGAAAATTTTCCTGGAGGGAACAAATTCCACTGAAAAAAAATCCAGAAAAGTTCCAGAAAATGACATGTTTACTTCTCTCTTCATCTCAAAATGTTTAGCCACACCGACATAACACTGACAAATCAACATGTGACAGCTCACACAGCCAACACAAACCAAACCAAAATAACCTTAAAACGCCAGTAGCCTTTATTACAAATACAAGCACTTCTCCAATGTGAGAAATACTTGAGTACAAGTGATAGTTTCATCACAGTCGGAAGATCTTCACTAACCTATTGTCTCTGACAGCCCTGCATGTTTTCTAAATTAAAGAGAGAGGCATCTACTAAAATAAACATTTTAACAAGCTTTTTCAGTCCACCACTTTGGTCCAGACTGAAATATCTATTGGATAGATTGCCATGAAATTTTGTACACACAGTCATCTTTCCCTGAGAATGAATTGGCGATCCCCTGACTTTTCATCCAGCATCTTCATGATGCCAAAATTTTAATGTTCGCAATACTCCAGGACCCTGAGGCGAGCAGGAAAGATTGTGGCCCTCCCACCCTGGACACAAACTGTTTCAGCACCTGCAGTCCATCAGGACCAAAACCTCACGCCACAAGAACAGTTTCTTCCCGACTGCAGCTGGCCTCACCCCGATACCCCCACTGACACTGAGTGTTATACCCCCCCCCTTTAGACACTACACAATGCGTTACATTACACACACACCTTTTGGATTACTATCTTGCACATTGCACATATTCTTTATATTTCATACTGTGAACTTTTGCACACTCTCTGGTCAATATTTTGCACATTCCTGCACAAAACACTTTAATTAAAAAAGTTATGTTGTACATTTTTTTAATAATATATTTTCATATTTTATTGTCAATTTATGCTTCTTGACTTGCAGTACTTGCTTTTTATCTTTTAAAAAAAATGTTCTCTTACTATGTTTATTGTAATGTATCAAAACACCAAGACAGATCCTTTGTATGTGAAAACCTACTTGGCAGTGAGCCTGTGTCTGATTCTGATTCTTTGGTTTATGACCAAATACCTGCAAAACTAGTGACATTCCCCCAAATAACTCCCTAATCCAGTACCATAGTAAACAAGAAGAGCGCTGTGGGTTGAAAATCAAGAGCTCGAAAAGATCCAGACCACCAGAATCTGTTCCCTGTCAGTTTGAAATCCTGGACTCCCTCCCAAGCTCATAGCGAGTCAGCGGGCAGAGTTCACTGTGGGTTCTCTGGCGAGTGTGTGTGTGTGTGTGTGTATACACTACAGTTTAAGTACATGTGAGTGGGCATTCGTGTGCACCACGTCCTGCAAATCCAAACAGAGCTTTTTTGATTTTGTCTATGAGCTTACCCACATTGAAATTGAACCTTTTAAGGATTAACTTAGCAGTGTCCCTTGTTTTGGTTGGGTTCCTTACACAGCTTTTGAGTTGAAAAGTTCTCTCTGAGCTGAGTGTGCCTATTGTGTGGCTTTTTGAGTATGATGTGTGCCAGTAGTGCCCCCATGTTGAGGGAGGACATAGTCACCGCAGACAGAGGAAAACAGGCAGCAGCATCAGGTCGTGCTACTCTTTGTTGAGAATGCTTTTGTTGTTCTTCAACCGTTTCCAAGGACAAAATAAATAGCTCTGCTTAACCAAAGGCATTTGCCTCCCTCGCTGCTGTGAATGCATCACCATGAGAAACATATTACCAGCGGTTACGAGTGTTTTGCCTCTTATGGAAATTCTTTCTCCCTTTCTGTTTTTCTTTTGAAAGCATTGCTGGGACACGTGAAAGAAATGTCCGGTCAACATCTAGTAAGTGAACACGGAGAACAGCCAGGCTTTGATTTGTCATGGTTGTTCTTATATCTGAAATACTACAGCATTTTGGGATTAAGAGACAGAATCCCAGGTAACCGTGAGGATTTTGTCTTGTTTTCATCCTCCTAAGGCCCACTGATATCCATCACCATCAAGAGGCCACAGTTTTTTAACTTATTGTGGGCTTTATGTGGATCTTTAAGATCCGTTCGAAGGTTCGCAACAAAGGTCAATGCTGGAATGTAGCAGGAGTGACTGAAAGGTCAGAGTGTTGTGGATGTCAATTGAGCAGATTCCTAAAGGGATGAATAATTATTTGATTAGCTGTACATTGTTTGATTGAGATCATCGGCCTAAATGGCTACAATGTAAAGGTAAACAGAAGAGCTGAAAATTAATGATGAACAGAGTTGGAAAGGTACGCTGACAGACACACACACTTTCTTGAGTTCTCTGACATCAGTGTACTCTCTCTATAACGGCAGTATAATCAGTAACATAAGCGTAAAGGAATTTCCCCATTATATAATGTGCAAGGGGAACTACTTCTGAGAAAACTGGTGCACTGAAAGAGATCTAGAGATAGTGAGATTGAGAGAGACAGGGAGAGACAACCGGAGCAGGAGGTCAGGCAGATGGAGAGAGAGGAACGCTATGAGGAGCTGGGAACACTTCATTTATGTCTATTAAGTGATAGAAACAGGCCATTCGTGGAGGCAGCAGGTTGGCTTAGAACATTAGGATGGGATAGAAAAAAGGCACTCCACTGAGGGTGTCTCTGCTGTAGGACATCTAATCATATACATACGTGTACTGGCCTTAATGTGTAACTGGTTAAAATACAAAGACAGATGGATTCCAGTTCAGTTATCATGGAAAGGTCAAAGTAAGTGCCACACACGCAGTCGTAAAAGTAGAACAAGGCACAATGTACCACAATGCACACTAACATGATTACGATGTTAACATGGTGATGTTAAGCAGATAATGTTTATAATGTTTAAATTAGTTTTGCATGCTAGCAAGCTAAATTATTGCTAATAGGCAATAAACAAAAAGCACAGCTGAGACTGATGTGAATGTCATTAGTTATGTAGCTACTGACAAACTAAAGTATTAGACAAATTAATCATTTGACCTGATGTTAGCGCTTTATGAAAAGACAGGATTACCAAGATCATTAGGATCCATCGCCTGGGAACCATGAATGTCTGTACCAAATTTTGCACCAATCCCTCCAGCAGTTGTCAAGGTATTTCAGTAAAAGCCAAAAATGTCAACCTCATGGTGGCGCTAGAGGAAAAGTCAGGGGATTACCAAAATCAGTGGGATTTATCCTCCTGGGATTTTGAATATCTGTACAAAATGTAATAGCGTGGTGGATTGAAAGGCCAACATTGCCATCCCTTGACATACAGAGACAAACAGAAAGCTGTTACAAGTTCTCATATATTCCTAGTGAAATCCTTATTTGTAGTTCCGCTGTGCTGCTGTTGTTGTACTTTCTTCTTTTTTGTGCATTTTTTTACTATGGAGATCTGTAAATCTTCATCTTTTTGATAAGTGATTTTAGGCTGCTCTTCTGCCCTTCTTCATCCAAAATATTTGACTATGACGACGAAAAGGGCTTTACATAAACAAATATTTGATTACAGTCACAATGCCATTTTTGTAGCTTGTTCCTAAGTCACAGTGGCACACAGATGGAAAGCCGGTAAAAATTCAAACCTGCTGTCAAACAATCTTTGGTTATGTAACTGATCATTTTGACCTATGCAGTGTAGAATGTTGCCTTTCCAGCTTCCCAAGAGGTTTGCATTTTGAAATCCCAGATCTGGATTTTCAAAAACCTCAAGGGATCAATGTGTTATGGCTGGAGGCGCTGACAGACTTGTTTTCAGGATGTGCGCCTGCTTAGCATGAGATGAAATGCCTGCTGAGTGCCTACAGTAAAAACATCTTACAGCCCAGCAGATGTCAGACACCAGGTTTCGTATAGTGCAAAGAAAATCCATATTTATATTATCAATAATTGATGTTATCTATTTTGTCTGTTGTTACACAGACTCAAGAGAGACAAATGGATTTTATAAAGTAATGTGCCTCACAGGGGTGTTTAAAAGCTGTATTTGTTGCCTGATAACCTTTAAAAACCATTAAGCAGGACCTTAGTTTCAATCCACAGAGATTGTTGAGAGCAGGTTATCTGGATGCGACAGCAAGCTTTTTGTCCACTCTTTGTATTTGTTTGGATCTGTGGGAGCCAAGTGCTCTTTTGCCACAAGGCCAGTCAGGATACAGCACAAACTGCCTCCACATCTGTCTTAAATTATCCTCTAGTGGTCACCTTAAATATCAAAGTCACATCAACTGATCCTGAGAGTCCTTCTGAGAAACAGTCACTTAATCAACCACTTCAATAACTGCGTATGTTTATGTATGTGTGTGTGTGTGTGTGTGTGTGTGTGTGTGTGTGTGTGTGTGTGTGTGTGTGTGCCCCCCACTGAGAAAACAAACCTCATTAGGTGGATAAGAGGGAAGAGAGGCATAAAGGACAAGGTTTGAAAAAAGGAAGTAGGCCAGTTGTGAACATTTCTGGCATTCCTCAGCTCCATGCAGCAGCAGGATTTTCTTTAGGGGAAGTGGTCGGTCCAGCCAAGAGCCACCGGAGCAGGACCCTGCAGGGAGCCCTGCTTTCTCCTTATTGGCCACTGCAGATCTGAACTGGCTCAGTGCCGACCACGAGAGGAAGAGCACATTAAAGCAAGCATTCAGGATATTGGCAGGCAGGGATATTGTTCGACCTGACACAAGTAAACAAGCACAAGGGTGTGTGCATGAGAGAGAAAGACAGAAAGAGAAAGAAACTTTACTACAGTGGAAAACATTACTTTGTGTCCTTCTTCGCAGGATGCTGGCATTTCCTGTTCTGAGAGGCTGCTGGATATTTATGGACGACTGGCTTGAGAGAGAGACATTTATTTTCTTTATGATACTCTGTTTCTCTAAATAGACACGCTGAGAGGAAAAGCAGATGCTTCACGTCATCTGGTTGAAACGTGTAATCTGTTTTGATATGAGATCTGCCTTACTCCTGACTTCATGTGCAGCTGAACTATCAACACCTGACTGAAAGGTATTGGTCTTTATCATCAATGTTATGGGATAATGAAAACACATAGCAGTTTATAGAGGGATAACATTATATGGTGGGATGATACAAAAGATAGAAGGAAAGATAATGCCAAAAAAGCTGCCAAATCAATCTGAGGGGCTGCAAGATGAGTAACAAGAGAGGAAATAAGAGGAAGGGTTTTACCAAGTCATACTCTAAAAAAAGTATTCAAATGAAACAATCTGGGAATGGAAGAATTAATCTACTAATTTCATTATATGCAACCTGTGATGAGGGTTGCTAGTAGAAGCTGGGCACCACTATCCTAGAGGATACCCAGTTGTGTTTATATTGTGAAATGCCAGTGAGTGCAATTAAGTTACTCTGTAAGCCATCAGAGGACCACAGATAATACTGCCGTGTTAATATCCTTGCTCGAGGCCAGAAATATGAAATCCGTCAGTCCGACATTCTTATCTCATTTATATTTCTTTTCTTGAATTTGGGTTTATGAAAAAATTGTAAAAAACAACTTTACTTTTGATTGAAGAGTTTGCATGAAAACCTGCAAGAAAAAATATTCCTTGATTCCAGATTCCGCGATTCCTTTGCTCAGCAATTCACTAATTTTATTCTGTAAAGCACATTGATGGATTTTGCTGTGTTCCATCTGTAAGCAGGAGTGAACAAAACAAAGAGTCTACAGCCAAGCTAGCTACCAGCTTTGAAACTGTTCGTAGGCACAGCTGTTTTCAGCTAAATGCTAACGTATGCATGCTAACATGCTCACAAAGACAATGCTAAAATGCTGATGTAGTTTAGTGTGTTGGCATGCCAACACTTGCCAATTAGCTCTTAGTTGTAAGTAGTTTTGCAGATATTTGGTCATAAACTAAAATACTGGTCAAATATATCAGGGGATCACCCACGTCATTAGGACGCATCATCTGATGACCATGAATTAGCCCGTATGGCTAAAAAATAACCTACTAGCAGACATTATGTTGATGAAAAACAAACCTTGATTTGGTTGAATTAATCTAGAATCATAATTCTTCACTGTTGTAGTTTGTAGTTGTAGAAAGTGATAATGCATGAAATGCCATTACTGCTATAAAAACAATCACACACACAGACAGAGGAGTTTGTACAAAATGCACATGTATTTTTCTTAGTTACATTTTGCAATGCATGCCATCAACATTTATTCATTAAACATAATGTCCACGTGGACAAGTGCAAATCTGCCTGAAATTCACGAGCAGAAAAGAATAAGTAAAACAAAATAAGACACGATATAATGATGTTAACACTCATACACTGGTAAAAAAAACAAAACATTAATAATCTTTTCAGATTAATCTTAATACTAACTCACAATATACATTTCAGTACGTTTTTTGAGAAATTCTCTGCTCCCGAGCATCTGAAGGTTCATTTATTACAATTCTAATAACAAAACTGAACTGTTGCTTTCAACCCCTGCCATTCCCTCTTGTCAAGACTGATGTTTTCACAATATTTGAAGAGTAAGAAATCTAGGGGCAACCTCGCAGTTAAGTACAAAAAACACAAAAAACTTGTGCAACTTGTGCAATAGCCCACAAAACAAACAAAAAAATTAACAAAGTAAAATTGTAATATTAACACAGAAGAAAGGTTGAAAAAGTGGCACTTTGTGAAAAAAGGCAATGTGACCCAAACAGTGGGTGGTGGAATATGGTTAATATGTACAGTACATTGTGTGACAGCTGACTGTGCTTGATGAGCTTTTGGTTTCTTACTATTACATTGAAGTTCAATAACAAAACAAAAAGTGCTTAAGATTGTCCTTAAAAAAAAATAAGAATGCTACTATTTCCATCTCAAACTCAGGCATTGATGTGGCTTTGTATATTTAAGGGGGTGAAGTGGTATAACAAACACACATAAATAAACATAAAAACAGTGGAACAGTTAACGTCTGGTTTCAGCGTAGGTGCCGCTTTAATTTTTATGTTAAGTAGAACCATCTGTCAAAACCCTTTAGTTCCTTCAATAAAACTCATCACAGAAGGTATGTCTGGGTCAGCTGAAGCATAACTTGTTTTGATGAGAGCACACAGTGAGTGAAGTCATTTCCCATGGAAGCGGGAGGCTGCCTCTCCTATGGCACCCAGTTCAAAAGGCTAATTGGGTAAAAAGGGAAACCAGTGTGCGTGCAGGGATGAACTAGCCAGTGTTAAGCTGAGCCCAGTTCAGTTCTGTCACTTTTTAAGGCAGCAGTGCAGTCCTGCGACAAAATCCTTGTGAGTCTTCTCCCACTCCTTTCTTCTGCATCTTCATTCCTCTCACATTCCTTCCGAGCAATCATAAATCAGCACGGAGTAGCATGTATAATTCAAACACACACACGCAGAGGTATCAAACTACACACAGCCCAGCTCACAAACATCACAGCAGTAGAAGCAGCCAGCAGCAGGCATACAGCATCCATATAGCATAGCCCTGAGTCAGATCAAGACCAAGAAGCTGCAGGCTCACTGGCTCTCAGCGTCTGCTCCGTGGAGTTTGAATGTGTTCAATCTCTTTCCACCTGTGAAACATCGTTCAGCAGATCAGCTCCTGCTGTATCTCAGGTCGCGTGAGAAAGGAGGGCTCGCTGAAGGAGAAGGCGTCACGGCCTGTCTTCAGCTCACCCTGGCCCGGGCACATGAGATAGGACCCGATCAAGTCCAGCTCGGGGGAGGGAGCCGGGCTCTCGGGTTCCGACTCCGACTGGCTTGTGTCCGGCTCGTCCAAAGAGGAGGCCGACCTAGCGTGGAGGTGCGGGTGAGAGTGGGGATGGGGGAGCGAGTTCAGCCAGGGGTGGTTGAGGCCTTCTTCTGCTGTGGCTCTCTTCCTGTACACACAAACACAATAACACTGTGGATGAGTGGAAATTCCCGAATAGTTTACATAACCGATGGATTGCCTGGATCTTCTGATTTGCTCAACCCGTTCTCCGTTCAGACATCGGCCATATTCCTTTTCAACATTTGGTTTGGAAAACCACAAAAGAAGCACTTTTTGCTCTCAAGATTTTTTCCCCTCCATCTCTCACTGATTACTCAAACACTGAGGAATCTTCCACTTTTTCCATCGCTACCAGTAATCTGCTGCTATTAAATGATACTGACTAGAGATTATGGCTCTGGATGTGAGACAGAAGCTGCTGCTACTTTTCATCAACAAATTGTGGTGAAAAATTAAGGCCTCAGTCAGAATTGGGTTCATCAGAAATATAGTAAGATAACTTCCCTTGGAAATCACCTTAGGTTAACTATTCTTTTTTTTTGGTGACACTTAAAGCTGGTACATCAGTGTCTGGTGTAATTTCAAAACTTATTTAAATGAGGTGAGCTTACAACCACTGTTTGCAAAAAAGGAAATTACTTCTCGCCTAAGTGACGCAAATCTTGTTACCACATACACTCATTTAGACGCATGCGGATGTACTTCCGTGCTGGCGTGAACTGACTCACATCCTTGGTGTGTAAATCAGCTCAAAGTAAGGCTGACGGAAACGTTTTAGTTTTAGCCATAATCAGAACATCTGTTCGTATCTTCATCTTTACTGTAAGCAACCTCACCTGGGGTTTTTAACCAGCAAGGACTTGATGAAGTCAACAGCCAGAGGGGAGATCCCCTCGAACGTGTCCTGCGAGTACTCTACGTTGACTTGGGAGATGTTGAGGAATGTCTCCTGCTTGTCGTCACCTAGGAAGGGAGACTCGCCTGTCAGCATGACGTAGGTCAGGACCCCGATACTCCTGGCAGAAAGGGAGGAAGAAGGGGAAGAAGGTTATGACAGAATCTGTTTTGCGACACACTTTAGCACAACAGGTTTGGCTGTCTTCCACTGTACTGCGGCAAGCCAATAATTAACTGCAAGTATGAAGCAAAGATGATCTTGTGGTCAAAGGTCTAGACTGTCTTTTGCAAATTGGGGAGGTGATGTCACTGCCCTGAATATGTCTTTATTTCCAGAACTAAAGCACAGACTAAACTAGTTCTGCATGGCATCCACTAAAATGAGTGGAAATAGTCTCATTAACTACAGTAGCACACTTACCACATGTCAGTAGCAGTGGTGATGGGTTCATAGTTCAGGATCTCTGGTGCTGCAACAAAAACACAGCCAGTTAGTCATGATAAACAATACTAAAAGACGCAGGTGATTCTGGGTATTTGAGGGCTGAAAGCAGGACTCACCCACATACTCTGGGGTACCCAGGATCTCCCTGACTTCTGTGATGTTGTCCATGCGTCTGGACAAGCCAAAGTCCACAATACGAATGTCCCCCAGAGGTCTGGCACTGGTCAGCAAGATGTTCTGGGGCTGGAGAAGACGCACACACAGATTAGACAGAGGTATGCAACATCATGACTAATGATGATTGAAGGAGTCTGAGGTCTGACATCTGAGGTCATTAATTACATGTCAGTGTGAATGAGTCAAAGCATTTGAGGTAAAGAGGAACAGGGGTCTTGTTTGTCAGTCAGCATCTAGCTGCTCAAACAAGACTGAAAACTGCTGGAATATCCCTGCTAACCACTAGGATGGCTCCATGGTTTGTGTGTGTGCAAAGACTGTAGTATAAGAACAATTGTGCTTGATTCTGGGTCAGACTGGTCAAATGCCAGAGTTGGTTTGAATATCTGAGATGAACAAAAGAGGAGAAGACAGGCCAAGGCCAACTATCAGGCCTGGGCCACTACAGTCTCTCAAACCACAAGAGCAACTGAAGAGCGCATGAGATTCACCTCTTCACTTAACTTCACACTATGTTTATCTATACCAAAATGTTCTAAAGCATCAGTCATGCTAAACAAAGGATGAGATGTATTTGAACTGATCATTTAATCTAGAACACATGCACGTTTTTTTCAGTTGCTTATTCATTTTAAAAGAATCATATAACGTGTGTAATAAGAAACCCAATACCTAGTTAATTTGTGAGATGATGGGTAGAAAGAAAATCTCAGTGATGACTGCCTTGTTACCTCAGGGCACGCTAAAGAAAACATGATAGTTCAGTCAGGTTCCTTTACCGACCGATTCCTCGTGGGAACAGGGTCGTGACACACTGAATGAGTTGTGGTTGCATAAGAGAAATCATATCTCCTTCAGTCTGCCACTCGAGGGAATAGACTATCCTATATTGTGATATAATCTTTCAGCGTACTTACTTTCAGATCCAGATGCACCACATGGTTCCGATGCAGGAAGGCCACTCCAGTCAGGATCTGCTTGGCCAGCCGGATCACATCTTTCTCTGTGAAGGCCTCGTCGTTATCGGCAACACATTGGTTGAAGATTTCGCCACCGGCGGCGCTGGAAGGAAAGCACAGGAAGGGAAAACTGAGAAAACAAAACAAGGATAAGATGAAAAGAAAAGAACTGTACATAGAGAGCCACCCAGTGGAGTTTAGTTTGGCTTACTTTCATTTTGGATTATTAATTTTAACTTGTCATAATAACTTGCGCCTTAAACTGTATAAATACGCCCTTCCTCTCAGTTTGAATTGCACAAGTTGACAAAAGCAAATTCCAACCCATCCCATTAATGCAATTTTAGTGAACAAACCCAAAGTCATTTCCGCTTTCCTTAAAATTACGTAACACCCCGTCTCCTCATTAGTGTACTTTGGCTTGAAGGAACAAAGTCCATCCACATCTACACACACACTGCATGTGAGTCCAACATGAATCAATATCATTTTTGGTACCCCGCCTCTGTGTGTACCTTCTCCTTCTCAGGAATATTACAGAGATAAGAATGGTCATATCAGCTTACAGCAGGTTCAGATAAGGCCTTAAACAGCCTGATATATTGCAGGTTAACATATTAAATCAAAACAGAATAAACAGAAGCAAACACTGGCCAACTAAACCTTTTCTTAATGTGGAAAGGAACAGATTGTTAGATATAAAGTAGCCATAGAAGATGGCAGTAAAGTAGTGTCAAGTTGGTAACTAGATACTGTATGAGCCTCAGCCTGCATAGTTTTTTGCTTGTTCGCTCAAAACAACTAATGTGTAAGGGGTTATCCTATTTTTGGAATGTAGTAATTAGACAATGGTGACATCTCACATCAAGGAAGAGTCAGATTCCTGCCTGGTCTTGCTGCGCTTATGTAACAACGTTAAGTAAAGTTGAGACATGGTGGATTTACGGTGGAAGCTCCATCAGTCAGATCAATGCCTGAAGCTGACAGTTCACCCAAAAAACTAAAGCCATGTGTGGGGGATTTAGATGGCACACATGCTTTTTATCTTCAGAGGAAAACTTTGTGACCAGGCCCTGGGCACGACTGTTACATAACCAGCACCATCCAATCCCCTGTTAGCCTCCCATCCCTGCACTCTTTACTATCCTCAGCTGCGAAAATAGCACCCATGTTTTTAGGGATTTTGAGGATATCCGTCATTAGTCCATATAAACTCTTCATTTTTTTGCTTCCAGCACCAAATATTGGACCTGGCACCTAGCCCGCTTGTTGCAAACATGCAATCAATGCATCAATCAATCCCACTTAACAACCCCCAAAGAGTTTAGAGAGCAGTGGAGACATACAATGAAACTCAATTTGTTTACATTGATCTGCACATTTATACTAAATGCAAGTAAGCCTAGTGTTAGTGTTTTCATTTGGAAGAGGAAACAAAAGTCAAATGAGGTGTTTTTTGGAAGCTGCAATAGAAAAAAACTCTCATGCCTCTTATTGAGTTGGTGTTATATAGAAAATGAACTTTAACTTGAATCTGTCAACTTAGCATAGATTTGACCTATTACTTTACCTGTCTGAACAATTCAGTATTTCAATAGCTTCATTAAGCTGTTAGCAGAAGCCCTAAGAGGATTTAAAATCTTGATAAAGACCATCTTGTTTAAATTCAACAGACTGCACACATTCTAGCCAAGCACTTAGGAATGATTTGATACTTCCCTGAAGTCTAAATATTGTCTCCATGCTCTCTCTCCTTCCAAGAGAGTTAATGTACACACTACTTCAGTGTGTAGGAGAAATCCTCCCCTGCATGGAGCTGCATTAAAAACCCACTGCAGCCAACACGAGTGAGGGCACAGAGAGGCTGAACAACCATTTGAAGAGAAGAACCGAGAACAGATGAGCCTCATTCTCTGAATAAGAGGATATTAAGCGGAGGCAAATATATTTCTCTATTTTAAAGCAGTAAACTAAGTCAAGCTCCTTTTAGTTCTGCAGGATAAGCTATTTGGTCAAAGCCCTTCTTGGCTGACCACCAAGCTGGGTGCTCATTGACGTCACCTTAACAGGACCCTGTCAACCAGTTTCTGCAAGTCGAACCTGTCTGTTGGCTGAATTGCCTGGTCAGCACTTATACTCCAGTACAGTCCAATTAAAGGCCACTTTTCTGCACTTTTTCTAAACTTTTGTATTTGTGGAAGAGCAGGAAACAAACGACTATGCTTCCTGGAGATTTCATCACAGTGACCGTTTTTAGCTACTGTGCACAAAAAACTTTCAGAGCTCAGGAGGCGATGCACGTTCATTTTTCATCAAAGTGGCCATCTCTCAAACTAGTCATACTGGGGGTTTCTGTGGTACTGACGCACACTGGAGCTACACTTTCAAAGATGATTAGAATTCAACTTCTCGCTTCCATTTCTCTGACATTACCAAGGATGTGGTTGTGGCTACGAGAAGTGTGTGTGTGCGTGTGCACAACACATACCAGCGTGGTGGTGTACTACTTTTGGGAACCATGCTTGCTGCTTACATTTAAACCCACAGGAAATGGAAAATGGTTTTCAATTCTTGAAACTCATGCTGAGGTCAGACAGTTTGAAGATGCAGCTTTTCAGTGGTCAAGGGTCTCATTGTGAGTGCTCCTGCCGCTTTTAGGACAAATGTACAGTGCAATAGATAAAAACTGACAAAAGAATGAGTTGACATTTAAAAACAGAGCTCTTTAAGTGCTAAAATATTATGCATTCGCTGGCTGCTTGATTTTATGCTCGAAGACTCCACGGTGCAGCTCCATTTGGCAGCCGAAGAGGAACTGTGGACCAGTGCCGACTGACCTCCTGCTATGTTTTCTCTGCAGGCATGCAGGGGTGAACTGTGGTGCTACTTCCCCTTTCACACTTCAGTCAGAGGTCAAACACAGACCCCCCCCCACAGAGAGGCCTTTGTTCTGCGGAGGCATTCCATGTCTAGGATGGGGATGACTACAGAGGAGTGGGAAGGAGAGGGCTTCCTGCCCTAACAGCAAACAGTTCAGGAACAGGGTCAGGGAAACGTGGTTCAAGTCTAATTGCCGTGTGTTATCTCCTCGTAATGAGGCGAGCAAGGTAATTAAGATGCTAAGTGTCCTTTCCAAATCCTAATTAGAGGCTGTCATTAGAGCAGTCAAAGAACACTTACTGGATATGCATCATGTCATTTAACACCCAAGCACGGCAGACCAAAGCCAGACAGACAGAATGACTCTGCTGGGTCACTGAACGAGCAACTCCACTCAGCTGCCGACCAGTTCGCCTGCATGTTGACAGGCAACACAAAGTCTCGAGTACTGAGCAGTACGTTCTCACAGTAGGGTCTAACTGACTTATTTGTAGCTCGACATTGTTATTTTCACACAGTGAACGGTGGTGTGACAGTTCCTGACAGCCATTTAGCATCACAAGAAAATGAGCTGTTGAGGTTATGACGAGACGAGTAACTAACCACAGAGAGAGAGAATTTCCTTTTAAGGTAGCGTTTGTGCAACAATAGTGCAAGGCTATGCATTTCACACGTGTGTATGTTTTTTTTGTTTTTTTGGTGACAAGTGGCTGTACCCTCAGCAATAAGAACATAACTCTCAGCCAGGAAGGGTTTTTCACAGATCAGACAGATATGTAAAAGCTGAAAATTCACATGAAAATGCCAAAGCAGTGACATTCTCATGATGCAAAATACAGGATGTTGTATGACGTGAATGTAAAATTTGATGTGAGGCTTTCCCAACTCAAACATTGTTGCTTAATAAGTAGAAATGAATTAATACGTTGGGGAGTTCACTAGAAGCCAGTTCGGTGTCCTCAAATCTCTCAGACACTCTGCATGAGAAAAACTCTAGTCATGGAAAGTTTTTAGTGAGTGATGATTAAAGGATTTTCATCTCCCTAATGATTGATAGCCTAATCATTTATCCCAGTTTTCCTGGCATAGCTTGAACACAGACAAGTTAGAAAAAATTTAAAAGGCCATTTAGAATATGACCATCACTTTTTTCCCATATCAGTGACAGTGCAAGGGTGTGTGCATGAGAGCTTGAACACAAACAAACTTTGTTGGCACACACAAGGCTGTTCAGATACGATGTGGAATCTGTTTTTTCAGACAACTTTTAAAGACTTTTGTGTCGTTTCTGTAACATACAGTATTGTCTTACCACTCCAGAACGAGGACAATTTCGGTGTTGGTTTCGTAGACCTCATGCAGTGCCACCACATAGGGGTTGGCCTTGGCCGACTCCAGCACGGCGATCTCGTTTAAGATGTCCATGCGGCAGTCCTCGCCCTTCCGTCGCTTTCGCAGGAACTTGGCAGCATACTGCTTCCCCGTTGCCTTCTCAATGCACTTTTTTACCACCGCAAACTTTCCCCTGGGAAACAAAGAGGGGAGAGAGCAAGAGAGTGATTAGTGAGGAGAGAGAATAATCACAACCACTTTACTGGCTTTTCAAACATATTTGGTCAGAGATGGTTCTGTTCTGTATCCAAGTAGCCAACTGGACCACTGGATTAAATTTAGGTCATTTAAACTGGAGCAAATGAAAGGCTAAAATTACTGGACATACTCATGACAGTTTAACTGCTATGAGGTGAAACCTAGATTACAGTGCAAGACATTTGGAAAAGCCCGCCAACCAGCCACGAGTGCAACACTGTAGGCGAGGTTAAAGAACAGTTCAGAGATAAGAAGGTTAAGTGGCATCATTTGAAAATACAAAGACTGCTATTGCCCACTGATATGCTTAGCTGAGGAGGCGTCATTAGACATTCGGTGGAGATTCCCTCGTTCTCCTCCTCTTCCTCTAGCCTTCAGGAGGGTCTGACAGGAGGCAGATAAGGCTGACAGTTTTGGCAAGAGCTGCTGAATAGTGGGCAGGGACCTGATAAGGGTAAGGCTACTTTATAGGTCAAACAAAAACAAATAGATGCAACAGCTTGGTTGCAGGTAGTCACTTGTAAAACATGAGATTAAAGAAAAGAACATCCACTTTTACAGTCTCATCACTACCATTCATCTTTCAGCATATAAACTGATGGATTCATAGGAGATGTTAAGGGTCAGCAGTGGGTGTGGGCAGGATGTCCGATGTGTGCAGAATTGCCTCTCTGTGTCAAGCTGAACATAATCGCCAGCCATCCTCCCAGGCTGATAATGAGGCCTTTTCTTCACAGCTGACAGCAGCAGGGACAAATGGAATTGTGTTGACACCTCCGCCCAGACCCTCGGCAAGGGCCTGCTTCTCCTTTGACAACCGTACAAAAGCTGACCAGTCGGCTAACTGAGATGCCCCGAGACCAGGACCACCCACCTGACCGTGGCTGGGCAGGCCAGGCGGGGGGGGGGGGGGGGGGGGGGGGGGGGGGGTCACTGCTGTTACAGTCAGGTTGGAGCCTAAACAGCATGCTAAAATGGACACTGTAACCTCAACATCTATATCCAACTCAATGTCTTAATGAGCAAGCAATGCAGATACGCAACAGAAGGCTTAGGAAAAGTGAACACAGGATGTGAAAAGATGACTGAACTGGGCAGAATCTAAATGAAGTGGCCAGAAAGGTCCACTCAGCATGGTGCCAGTCATTTTCCCACACAGTGTTACTCCAAGCCCTGTGTGCTGTGGACCAAAAACAGCAACTGTTCTGGCCAGAGCTTGGTTCTGTTTTGGCTACCACCCCGGCTGCTGTGAGGTCTGTTTCTTCTCTTTTGCTATTTCCAAGTCTCGCAGAATGGTGACGACTCATTGTTCACAGTGAAAAGGCAAAACCCGTCAGAGCCTTTTCATCCTTAATTAGCCAAGTTCAGAGCAGCTCACTGTGGGCTGGGAACTACATATGGAGTGAAAAGGAATGACCGCTGGCCACGGAAAGGAGCAACAGGAGGTCTTTTCAAAGATGGACAACAGGTCAGAGGTTACTAAACACGGCCATCTTCCAGCCGGCTACGTTCACACTCAGCCATGGTACTAGACAGATGCACAGAACCTCCTGGTTATGCATAACATCACATGCTTTAATGTAATATTTTACACATTAACTTTGTTTCCTTTTTGCTCTGTTACAGTAGAAAAACTGACCCTAATGAGTGCTTTCTCAAACATCCTGTCTGGATGCACAAACACAATTATGCAGATCAAACAGCTCATTTGCAGGGTTATCATCGGTAGAATCTTTCTGAAACTAGTCTGTCATCAACCATCAACTTTACTGTGACACACAAAAGTAATTCCTCCCCAGCACTAGAGATGGTGATAATTGGTTTCCTGTGGAGTCTGTGTTTTGTCTTCCTCAGTAAGGGGCACTGACTCATGTCTGAAGTGCAATGAGATATGACAGCCCTCACAGCTCTCATTTGCCTGTTTCGCAGACAAACTGACAAACAACATGAGTTCCTCTTCCTGCTTTCGAGGTGGCCACAACATATGCTTATGCACAGTTCTGCAGGGACCCTGAAAATAAGGCCAATGAGCCACACTGCTCATTTAAACTTCAAGAAAGTTGAAAGAAGAAGTTGGCGGAAGAATTCAACTCAGGCAGTTCTAATATGGTCAGCATCCCTCCTAATGTACAGATGATATAGCTGATCTGCTGGCATGCAGCACTACTTACATTCCTGCATTTAATGCGATTATGAGGCCTGATCTCAGGATGTTGTTGGCTCGGACTCATGGGAAGAGGAGGGAAGGAGGATTTAGGGTGAGAGGAGGGAGAGGCTGCTGTGGCCTACACTTCATAGGCAGTCTCAAGCCAACCCCCCATAGGTCCTGGCTGCTGTCCCAGGGTGTCTGACAAGGAAAACTGGCTGCTACCAACTGACTCTTTATTTAGCCTGTCCCACCACACTCTGTGGAGGAGCAAACATTCAGTAAAATTGGAGTTATAGAGATAGATGCAGAATTGGCACAAACAGCAATCAAACAGCTGTAGAGTGAAACCCAAGAAGTCAACTGCAGCTCCTTGATTGTTAATTCAAATTTTAAGAAATCCAGTCTTGTCTGGCACATTGGGGAATCCCCGTTTAAAAACCACTGAAATGTGCACTTCTGATCCATCAGTGAGTGTGACCCAAAAATGCATTTAGCTGAAGAGAGACAGAGAAGAGTGGCTGATTGTAGGTACCTCACACTTACAATACTGTGACACCTCCAAAGTAATACTGAAGTTCAGCTCACACACACACACACACACACACACACACACACACACACACTAGACTCTACTAGCCCACACAAGGTGAGCACCAACAATAACACAGGTCGTGCAATTTCAAAAATATCATGCATTCAGCTCTTATACTGTATGTCAGACATTTAAGAAAAGTGTGCCGGAGTGGAAACTAAGTCCCTCCTCATCTCACAAAACTTTCTGGCCCGAGCATCTTCACATAACTCATTACTGTCCACCTCTTGTTTTTACACTAAAAGATTAGAAAGTCTTAAAATATTTCAGAAACTTTCAACCAAGACGCACAAAAACGCATTACCATTACGCGTGCCAAAGCGCAAAATCTCCGCCTTTCCCGGGGATGTAATGCTGGATTGGAAATGTCCAATTAACACGCTTCCCATTAACACGTGCAGAGAGCAAATCTAATATGATTACCAGGTTTGCAGATTATCAAGACACTGTTGCAAATTCCGCTCGAACAGCCCACGAACAAAGTCAGCACACCGAGTAGTTTTTCATCAATGAATGTTGGAAACCATTCACGCAACAAACACACTCACCTGCCCAGTTCTTTGCCGACCAACTCGTAATTAGCTGTGAACGGGTCAGCTCTTATCCTCGTGCGGATTGTTGACACCATTCCGTTTTTGCTCATCGTTGCTGAATCTGGCATTGAATTCGCGCTTGCAGTGAATCAATTTTCTTCCACCCGAAAATACAACAAAGACGGTTTTCTGGTCCGCTCAAGTAAAAACTCGCATGATAAAAGGGTCGATTAAGGCGAACAGCAGTTGTGTCAAACTACCGAAAGATAATCCAGTAAACGCGTCCCAAACAAGAGGATGGTGGCCAGCGGGAGTGTGACACAGTCGGTGCGGTAAATTAGTTTGAGCGCTACTACACATTCCTCACAATAAACTCCTCGTCAGGGCCAGCCCCACTCCTGTGACGCTCTGCGGTGGAAGCCAATGAGTTTGCTGAAGAGGACGGACCCAAGGTGCAGGCCAGCTGGCAAGTGGTGCGTTCAAGTGACAGCAGTTTCGTGGTGCAGGTACACAAACATAAACAGACCTCTATCATTAGTTTCAGTTTTTTATGTTGTTTTTAAACTAATAAAATAATGTTAATGATTAGATATGAACAGCCTACGGTCCTAACACACACATAAAACATCAAACTATCAACATAAAGGTGGTCAAACTGCTCTGCACTTTATCCCTTACAATTTACAGCAGTCATGTAGTTATGATGTACACTGTCAGTTTAGATTTATGGACATTTGTCAGCCTTAAAGTTTAGGTAAACTATAACTAATAATGTAGTACTTGATTAAGCCTTTACCTCCTTACTTCTAACCCCATATTGTACCCACCTACCCCAAAATGTACACCTAAAAGAAATATAAAGTTAAAACAAAACACAGCATGTTCATATCTGAATAAAAACACATGCGCTCGCAAATATTTCAGGCATGTTTGAGGTTATTGTTGGTATGTGTTTTCCTGTTGCTTGCTTTGGGCTTGGCTGTGCTACAGGTGAGACTTGACTTTTTCTCACACAACACTCAGTCGTGTGAAGCTGCCCTTGGGTTATGAGAGTTGTTTGTCTGCTCTTTGAACCGGCGTGTCAATAAAGAAGAATTCAAAACATCCCATTAGACAACTCATCAGCTAAAGATACTTTGCTTGGAAGGTAAAGTTCAGTGCTGATCATGTACATGTTATTCAGGGGTTTCTTTGTTATCTAATACTCATTATCAAAAGTCACCCTGTAGCCAGGAGAGTGAACATGAAACGAAGACAAACCAATGAGGAAATGTGATTGGTATTCATAGCTTGCATGACTTGGCTTGGGCAAATGTGACGATGACCTGGACTCTATGGGAAATGTGTCACCTAAGCTCCAGAGGCCTGCTGAAGCTAAAACTGTGAAACTGTGAAACTGTTGGAAAGACCAAGGCCTGGACTGACCCCAAGCAAACACAACAGCACACACAACAGCACACACACACACACACACACACACACAAACACAGATAATCTTCAGTCAGTCCCAAACGATGAAGTAACTGGTGGTGGAGTTTACACCTTGTGTAAAGGAGACCATATGAGACATTGCATATACATTAGTACATTGCACTGTAGCAGTAGACAAAGAAGCTCGTGCTGGATGTCAGTCATTGCCATCAAGGGCTACAATTAACAATATTTCATTTCATTATTGATTATTTTCTAGATTAATCATTTAGTCAATGAGGTGTCACAATTTGAGATGATGTCTTCAAATTGCTTGTGTTGTCTCATCACTTGTGGAAAACCCAGTGATTTTTAATTTACAATGATATTAAAGAGAGCAGTTTTACATTTGTGAAGCTGGAACCTAAGACTTATTTGTTATGAAAAAATGTTTATCGATTGTTAACTCATTGTTTCAGCACTCTTGTCATCATCAAATGGCCATCATCATCTTTTTCCCAAAGAAAGGAGAGACTCATACCGGCCTGTATTATTCAGGTTTCTAAATGAGGAGCTGAGTGTTTGTGCTGCCTTGAGGGAAGGGAAGGGAAGGAGTGAAGAAAAAGAACAGATGACAGGATGACAGGTCTTTCTGTACTGGTTTTATGGCCCATGGCTGAGCACATTGCTAGTGGTTGGTCACATGCCCTACATAACTGTTATCTAGTACACAAAGCAGGATTTGTCCAATCTTACCATACCAAAGCTAATTTTGTTGCCACAAACAGCAACTGATGTAAAAGAGATCTATTGAGAATGGACATTCCTCAGACCCTACTGAATCATTAGTGTCCAGCGACAAGGTTACATAACCTGTTACGCCTCCTCAAATTGTTACCTTAAGTCTAAGTGAGCCCACTCTGAAGCCTTGACCCTCTTTCTCTGCCAGCCTTCCCATTAAAGCTGGGGTCAGAGTTCAGAGGAGCCACGTTAGTGAGGGAGCTCTACCTGGCCCCAGAGACCTAATGAAAACACATACCAGCGAATTATCCTGCCAGCCTGCAGTTTAGCTAACATAAATATGAGAAGTTCAGCCGTGACCTGGGGAACGCAAACTCTTTCCGAGCCACTGGAACAAATAGGCCTTGTCATGACTGGGTCAGAAGACACAGCTCTTGTTTTTTACAAGACCTCGACTGTAGAGTAACGTCTGGGTCTGTTCCAAAAAAGTGTCCAAGATATGGATCTGATTGGTGTAAAAGAGGGATTTCGATGGCTTTAACTAGGGTACAAGGGTATGTGATAAAGTTTAAACGTTTGCCTGAGTTTGTATTTATGATAGTGAAGTGCAGAGACGCTCATGATGTCATTTCGTAACTATAACACATAGAGCAGGCATCTTATCCTCATACAGCTCTTTGTAAGAGTTGCCATTCTTACAAAGAGCTGCTGAAGAGCCAGAGTAGATAAACGGTTGTGGGTGGAGGGACAAAGGCAATCCGGTGTTAAAGAGGTGACCATTGCAGGATCAGGGTAAATGTACACTATTAAGCTCTCTTATGACTCCCTTAGGTAAATGTGTTAAGAGAGACAGACAGTCTTTTGTCCACATTTTCAAAGATGTCCTTTCTCTCGTCTCGTTTTTTGTCGCCCATGGGTGTGTAAAAAGAGGGGGTGGGGTCTCATTATTTCTCCCATGACTTTGTGACACTGTGCTGTTAAATGTTAGCTGCTTTTCCTTTGTGAGTCTGCTTGGAGGCCCGTCTAGTTATGTTAAGATCTCCTACTCTGATAACATCCCAGACTTTTCCTTTCTGTTTGATGGACCACAATGACCTGTTTCCACCCCTTGCTTTTGACGTGGAGGAGATATGACTGAGGAAGTAGGCTATCACCCGGCACAAGCAAATGTCCAACTGATGAGGTGTCCTTATTAGACAATGTTTTGAAGAGGTCATGTAGATGAAAGACAAACAGCTCTCACTTATAAAATGTTTTTGAGTCTCTTTCAATGCTTCCTTTGCCTGGTTTCCCTTGTTTTGCTCCATCTCTGAATGAGAACACCTGATGGCTGCTGATAGTAGCTTTCTTTCAAGCAACATTGCGTGAGAATGAAAAAGCCATCAACCATTCTTAAGAAATTTGCCTTGTTAACAAGGCCTAAAAGACCACATCTGCAAAATTGCAAAATGCTGAATCCTTACAGAGCATGATTGCAAGCTGTCTAAATTCTCTGTTTATGGTTAGTAGTTGTAAACCATTGTTTATGCAGAAAGAGGATTCCATGTAATGAGTGGGTTTAGACTCAGGAGGGCTACTTGGTAATCTCACCTCAGTCAATAAGTGTTCCCTGTCTTCTCTGGTTGCTTATACAGGGCTTCAATACATATCTTATCTGTCATGTGTTGTGCAATTTGTAATTAACAAGCAACTGATGCTCCATGTCTCTGCACTGGCAGACCCTAATTTGCTTGGGTGGATTGCGTGTATGTTACCACTTACAAGGATAGGGAGGGCTAACAGCATGAGGCCATGCTTTCATTAACTCCATAAATCATTCATGCAGTGGTGTAATGGTGGTGAGCCTAGGTCACACACTGGTGTGATCGCTAATCTGTTTGCGGTGACCTCAATGTAAAGCAGTCTGAATGGAGCGGCAAAGGTCTCGCACCTCATAAAACTAAACAGCCCAATAGCTCCGGTTGATTTGAATGCTTGACACACCACCCACATCTTAAGCTTTTCTCCTTCCCTTACTACTGCTGGCATTTCTGCCACATCAACTACTGTGGTAAACAAAAAGAACAAACATCTCCTCTGTGGCCTGACAGGGGAGGATTGGTGAGTTCTGGAAGTCATTCACCTCAGGACTGCAGGATGACGTGCAGAGCTGACGCTCGAACGGTATTAAAAGATAAGTTCCTAATCCTTTTGGCAACAGAGAAAAACGTAGAAGGAGGGATAAAAATACAACATCAGAATAGGCTCGAGATCTCATTGCCTTGTTTGTAATCTAAAAACAATGCATGGCAAACAGGCCTGGAGAGGAAGTGGTGTGTGGCCTCGTTGAGAATAACAGGTTGCTGTTAGAGATGCACCTACAGAGAATTATCATGCAAATCTGCAGTTTCCCTCAGCTCTCTTGGCAGCTGTTTTCAGTGAAAAAGCTCTAAAAACTCCACCAAAGACAGTTAGAAACAAGCCGATGAACATCGTGAAGCATTTAGCAGCTAAAAAGACTGATAGTTCCCTCAGGAGTTGGAGGTGGAGACCAAAAACAGAGCTAAAAGAGAGTGAAAATTGAATTGAATGCCAATGTTGCTCCATAACTGCTGGTTGTATAATAAGCAACTGTTTGCTAACAAGTTAGCCATCAATGTAAAAGGTGACAATATGACAATATTGTGTTCATAACTTATTTCTGCAGGCCCCAAGTCACAAAAAAACCCCAAAACAGTTATTGCGGGTTTAAGCCTCTGTTCCAGCAGGAACTCTGCTTCCTGATGTCTCAAGTGGACATGTTCTTCATTCCTCTCAATCCCAGTGGAACCTCCTTTAAGCCCTCCAGGTTTATATACATGTATGATGTACGCCTTTGATCGCATCTCTGTTACAAATCAGCCAAAAACAACAGCCATGTTTGACGCCATGGGTGCTACAATCAACCACCTTCAGTGTACTAATATTTTCAAAGGGGCAACACTTGTGGGTGTTAATCAAATTGGAACTGCTGGTTTTGGTTCATCTCTCCTGACCAGAAAACCAATGGGGAAAAGTTGACATGATGTTCAGGATAAATGCAACAGATGGGAAACACTGAGAAAAGACAGAGTAGAGCACTGGGAACACTTGTGTCAAACTTGCAGACCGACTGATTGCAGTGGAAAGCTTGAGTGTGAACTGCACATCTTTTTTTTGCCCAGAAATATGAAATTGCCTTTTTACTGACTTTTTTCCCTCTGGTTGCAGCAGCTGATTTGTTTTCTTGAAGCTCACACTGTGTGGGCTGGTGCAAAACCGGAAGAGAAGGATGAGACAGAGAGAAGATGAAAGGTGCATTCAGGTAGAGGCAGCAGAGAAGACGTTTTGCCACATCCTGTCTCGCTTTCTGGCAACGTGACCTCCCAGACTGGAGGAATTCATAACTATAGCTGTGCACACGTCTGCTAGACACTGTTTGCACATAAAGGCAGTGATTGTGGTACAGTGCTTATTTCCTTCAGGCAAAAAGAAAAAAATAGTATAAACACGTTCAACACAGACAGATGAATTAGTAAGACTTGTATAAGTGATACTGTGAAAAGGTATTAGATCATCTTTTCATCTGTCTCAACAAAGTATAGAATAGAGGCAGCATGTTGTTGAGCTCTTTCTCACTGACTCACAGTTTAACAAAGCTTGTTGAGATTGGCCAAAATAGCTACATGCAGATTTAGATATTACACCACCCTAAAGACTGTTGGGGTGTGGGCATGAACAGATGCAGCCAGGCTTAACCATGCACAGACACACAGCCCAGACAGACCAACTTAGAAACTGAAAGGGCTTTCTCAGCTGTTGCTTCTGTCTCCGGTCTACATCCCCCCTCACAGCCACATCATTGTCTCATTAATCCAACAACAGGCAACATGAAGCTGTTCACAGCTCAATTCACTGTACAAACTTTATGCCTACATAATACAAGCATTAGTCAGATAATATCAGATGGATTAAATACAACTTTGGGAATTTGAAAAAGCAGACACTTTCTTGGACCTAATGACAAATACTGGCCATCGCAGTCCTGCACCCGTGGCCATCCATCAAAAGCTTATCTGTGTGGGTTGGTTGCCAAAACAAATTACTGTTATCTCAGTTGGGGCTTGATGACATGGAAAAATACAGTTGTAAAAAAATAGCAATTGCAATCTGATGGTAATAAACATGATTTCCCAGCAACCCGAGATAAAAATGTGGAGGGACTTTTGTTTTTTACTCCTTTCTGAGATGGTCAGATAAACCTAAAACTATAGTCAACAAGAGTAGGAAGAATATAAATGGCACAAATCTGAAGGCGAGTGATAGAAGAAGACATGCCAGTGGGTAGAAGAAGGATGAGAGAGGGAAACAGAGGAAATGGGGAAGCTGAGAAATCCATTAGGAATGTCTGACTCAGGAGAGAAATGGAAAAAATTTATTTTAATTGGCAACTGAGCATGGGAGGTAGGAGGAGGTGGGGTGGTAAGTATTAAAGAATAGGGTAGCGTCAGTCTAGCAGGCAGAAATACCAGCGCAAAAAAAATGAAAGGGGGAATTAAGACAACAGAAAACGTATGATGCATACACTCACAAGATGACACTCTGCAAGGAAATCAGCAATGTCATTTGCTAACATTTCTATGCTATTTGTTGTGACAGTCTCTTGCCAAGGGAATTTCCTGATTATTTTTTCAAAAGTAGGTTTGTTTCATAAAAGGAAATATTCCCCTGCACAGCTATTGGAGATGACAAGCAGACACACAATACCGCTGGGAAAAAATGTTGATAGATTAAAATTACAAGCTGTACTCCTGCCTGTTGAAAATCATGTTTTGTACTTAATCCTGCACCCCCTGTCAATGAAGGGTCTGTCATCTAACTGGTCACTGCATTTACATCACAGTGGGTAACACAGCCCACTGACTCTAGTAACAGCAGGTAGATGCGACCATATGTCATCTGAGGCATGGCAGGGGTCAAAGGTTAGCTTGCTACTAATGACGACCTGCTGAAGCGTGCTGCTTCGGTTCTTTGTGTTTGTTTCTGTAGCCGTGGTGACAGTGCAACAAGCTGCGCACACACACACACGCACACACCATCAGCACATGCCAGCTTTCATCATGCTCTGACCATCAGCTCAGAAGTAAATAAAAATATTTAATGTGAGGACTCGCAAAACTATTATCAAATACAACGCCCAACTTGCTCAAGAATTTCATGACTTCAGATCTAATAAATTATTTTTTTTCCTCAAGAATAAATGCGTGTGGGAAGAGGAGTTTGCTTTAAACCATTGCCAAGTAGAACTTTAAAGAGGTTAACCTCGTCCTTACATCAATCCCACCACAAGGCCATCGGGGAGAGCTTTGTGGTTTTGGTTTGTGTGTTGGTCTCAACTTAAAATGAGGTGAAAAATCATATCAGGCCTCATAAAAAAATACAACAGTAAAGATTTTTTTGTGATTTGTGTTTGCTTGTTCCTGTGTATGTTTTGTGACTTGCATGAGGAACAGGAGGAGGGGAGGTTTGGGTCAAAGGTCGGACAAAGTGGTTAACCTTCTTTTTTTCTGCAACTGTCACACTTAATGGCTGCTCTTTTATTCATATCGTGAACAGATGCACTATATAATGCAGGAAACAAGTCTTTTGTTTTTGTGCTTCAAGGAATAGTTTGACATTTTGGGAAATATGCTTATTCACTTTCTGGCGGAGAGTTAAATAAGAAGATTATGCCACTTTAATATCTGTCCACTATAGTTAGTAGCCAGTTAGCTTTATCTCAGCACAAATACTGGAAAGAGGGGGAAACAACTAGCCAGTAACTTCTTGGAGTCTCCACTGGTTGCCTGCAACTGCTCAGAGCTGAGAAATAGTCCGGCACATAACCCCACATATAAAGGAATTTACACTTTGTAGGGATTAAACAAACAAGACATAACGTGTTGATTTGTGAGCTTTAGATGTGCTGGTAGGTAGACTTTGTTAGGCTATTTGTTTCCAGTCTTTGTGCGAAGCTAAGCTAACTGACTGGGATGAATTAATGTGTTGCGTAAATTTCATGGCAATCTCTCCATTAGATCATGATATTTCTTGTGTATTACTAAAGAATTTGGCCTCATGGTAGCAGAAATGAAATTGGTCACCAAAATCATTTGGAATTATCCTCTGGGAATAAAAAATATGTACTGCAAATTTCGTGCAAATATAGCCATAAAGTTTCAATATACCTTGACCAAAGTGTTGTTCAAGAGGAAATTGTGTCCTGAGGGTGGTGGTAGGTTAGGCGGTCAGCAAAATAAAGCCTGAAGTATATTTAGACCAACCAAAAAAACAAAACAAAAAGCAACACACAAAAAATTAACTACAGTTATGCGAACAATAATACCTGAGTTCCCTCACCTGAACTCTTATGTAACTGAACTCTGAACCTGAACCACAGCTCAGAAATCAATTTTCTCGACTTCCTCAGAAAGGTGAAATAATGACGAGGAGAGTTTGGACCATCGCCCTCCTTTTCCACAGAAATCATTCATCCCATTTTGTTGAGCTCTGACTGTGGTAGCCTGCCACTGTTTTCTTGTGTTTTGTTCTTGTTCACGCAAACCAATACTTCTTCAGCCTCAGTAAATCCAGAGGACGGCTCGAGACCCCCATGAAGGAGAATGCAGCTCATTCGTTCCCATAATTTTATATTCTCTTTCTTTAGTTCTTTTGCTTTTACCCTTACAAGACCTCCCAGGGAGACACCTAGTCTTAAGTGTATGCACTCAGATGCGTGTGTGTGTATGTGTGTGTTTCCACTAGCTTAGCCCTCGAGAACCCCACAGCTATGACTTATAGCTCACATGGACAGCCGGTTATTCATGCTTCCCCCAGGCCTCTGTGTTAAAACTGCCTTCTTTATCACCCCCTCAGCTTTTCAGCTGATCACATCACAAATCAGACAAGTGACCCACAGTGAATCCAACAAGTCTCAACATACTTTATTCCGACAATCTAATTTTCCACAGGAAGGAATTTGTTTGGCTGCCTTTTAGCAGAAGTGAACATTTTGCACTCCTGTTTTACAGCCCTGTGAAGGATTTTAAGTGTACTGTAATGCTGAACTGGTAGCAATTGGCACCAGAATATGTAAAAGTAAAATGAATTTCCCTTTAAATAATATGTAAAGAGTTGGAGGGTGTCCAGGTTCCAATGGTCTGCAGCTCCTTCCTCAGACTGAATGGGAACATAAAACACTCTGGCAGGAATTCAGATTGAGTTAGCCGCCCTCCAGCCCAATGTCTGTGGCCACGCTGAGGGCGTGTCCCCACTTTGATGGGACAGCCGCCCCTGACAGGCCCTCCTCTAATTCAAAACCCTGAAACCTCATAAATAAAGGCAAGGGTTAGCACCATCTGTAAGGTTTTAGCATAATCTTCCTTATCAATTCCAATGATTTGTCTGAGGAACCAGAGCTGGATTTTAATGTTTGGTCACAAAGCCTACACATCTTTATCTTGATTCATAGCTTAGTATTTATTATAGACAGGGCCTCTTGTGTTAACAGACACTGAATTGCTTCTTTGTCTCTCCTCCTCGTCTATTGAGTGGTGTGTCTGTTGGAGAGGGGACCATCGTCACTGTGGGATGGGGATATTTGGTTCTGTGCTACCGTTCGCCTCTCTGGTCATAACTCTGAGCTCAGTGAGCATGTTTCTCACACCCCTCACTCCAGCTGGGGGACAGGAAACGTCTCTGTTTGTGACTGAGGCTGTCGAACTGTTGTGTCTCGTGAGCGTTGCGATGGCAATATGTAGGGACGGCAAGAATGCAGCACCCAGATGCTGGATTTTGAGGAATCCCCCTGCTGACGCAAGACCAGACCAGAGGAATCTGCTGCCACATCCCTGTTAAATCAGAAGCAAGGCTGAGACACTAGCACTGAAGACAGATGAATTATTTGGAAACTACAGATCAGTTTATTGTTTAACTAAAGAACAACCTCAGGCACTGTCTTCTTTTTGTACATGAACAAACTGTAGTATGAGCAGTAGCCTTAAGGACACATCACATGTTATCATTGCAAAATAGCTGTCTAAATAAGGAGGATACTTGTTCAAAGATTTTAAATATAATCTTACTAAATTATTCTCCCATACTAAGGAGAATACAAATCTTGCAAAAACACGACCTTCCCAAATCTAGCCTGACATCTCTCTCATGTAAGAGTTTTCCAGCACCTTTGATGTCATTTCACCTTTGTCTGGGGTGTAACGTTAATGAGGAGAACAGCATATGTCCACTGCAGTATGTGATCCAAAGCACTGATCAAAGACCCCAGAGACAGGTCAGTCATATGATCTGGCTGAGTCTACTGAGAGTCAGACAGCCAAGACAGTCATGAAGTAAATAGATTCAAAGCTCAAAAGGATGAGGCCCAGAAGTGTGTTTCCTCATTGCTTTTGTGCGCTTGAACTCCCAGAAAAATAAAGGTGCCCATGCATTAAAAAAAAAAAAAAAAAATCTCTTTTAAACTTTGAATTTCTCAGATGGAAAGAACAGTGTTTTTGGCGTCCACCATAATTTGCTTTGTCTATGTTAACATTAGCAACTGCAGACTTATTTTAACTTGAGAAACTCCTGACCCTTCAGCAATGGCTTCAGTTGCTAATAAACCATCATGTCTGCAGTTATAGATGTTGGTGAATTATTGATAATGGGTCAGAGCTTTCTCACTTTGTAATAGGCTTTTAATTTGGAGGCTCTCAGTGGTGAAAAGTACATTTATTTGCATTTTCTGCTGCTTCATAGTTCAACTTCACTACATTTCAGAAGGAAATATTTTTACTCTACTACATTTATCTGATGGATTTAGCACTAGTTACTTTTCAGATTGAGATTTCACACAAACACATGATAATCTTAAATAAAATAAAACACATTGTTAATGATTAAACCAGAGCTTTCCAACCGTGTTGGCTTGTGTCTGGTTGGGGCCCCTTGTGCATTGAAGCATCAGTATTAAAAATATAATATGTCAGTAGAAGTGTATAATATATCAGTTATAGGGGCCAAGTACTTTTACTTTCGATACTATAAGTACATTTTGATGATAATACTTCTGTACTTTCACTTAAGAAAGATTAGCAGGACTTACTTATAATGGAGCATTTTTACACTGTTGAACTGGTACTTTACTTAAGAAAAGGATCGGAATACTTCTTCCATCACAGGAGACTCTGCAGCTTTTTTCCAGAAGTTGCACTGGAGGAGCCTTTGTGATGGATTAAACAGCCAAGACAAAGCAAAATGCTGATTTTTCACAACCTGGCAACCCAAAATTATGGCTAAACATAATCTATAAAGCATTAAAATTATTTTAAAAGTGATGCCTGCTTTTAGGACACTTAAGAACCTCTCAAGTCAGGAAACTATGGTGCTAATTGACAGAACTGTTTCGGTTTATTGTAAGTGTTGGGGAATGAAGGGCAAGTACACCGCCCATGCTTTCAGACACACTAATCCTGTCACTATCCAGAAATGAGCTGTAAACAAGGAAGGAATGTGAAGGTGAGTTCATAACAGCTTAATGAACAGAAACTATGAGGAGCTGGAATGTTACTGAGAGTCAAACTGGCCCATCAGCTCAGTGTAATGCCCATATTAGGCTGTAATGCCACAGCATTACCGTCATGCCCGTCATGAAGATTGCCATGCATGTCACTCAGTGAATTCAACTTGATTTCTTGGGTTGGAGAAGTCGCGGAAAAACCATCTTATATAATCAGCAGCTAATAATCGTGCGTTTGGGCTTCTCTCCTCCTGCTATGTTATCTGCTGCCTCCACAGAAGTCTGCTTCCTAAACCCAAATTATAGGCCAAAAAGTTCTTATGTAATAATTACTAAGTATGATAAATTGTCAGCAAAAACGTTCGCCCCAGATACAGCCGGTCACTCGGCTCATGTTGGAGGACTTCTACATCTCCCGGAGGATCATGCAACACAGCACGTTTCCCAGAGCTTTCTATCGACCTTTGCTCTGTCATCTCATAACTGCAAGATGGATTTAATTGCCGTCCACCAGAAGCATGTCTGAGAAATTCACCAACATGTCACTGTGACCCCTTCTATCTCTGTCGAAATGTACCTTAGCCTCTAACTCTCCCTCTAATCACTTTAAAAGACAACAGCTTTAGAGCATGGGCAGAGTATTAGTACAAAAGCAGAGGAAGACAGGAGAATTTCTCATCTACATTAGCAATAAAATGAAGGTTCACTGACATGACAGAACAGGGAGTTATGTGTGATAAGCACGTAGCACCATTTACAGTAAGAACAAGCACACTTAAGGGATTTGGCTCCTGGTCTTGGTCATTTTCAGTGAAGGAAATGATGTTGAGAGGTGATAAGACCCAGATGGTCCTTGGGAATGTTTTACATCTGCATCCTTTGCTCAGAGTGGGAGGTTGTGTTGAAAAGCACATTTACATAATCCACAGTTTATTTGGAATAAAAGCTCCCTGTGATAATAAACAACTCTCTCTTGTGCTAAGGAGCCAACCAGTGTTTTAGCATATGTTCTTCTTTAATTTGCTATTTTTATGAACAATTATGGTATTTGACTTCTACTTGTACTTGCTCTTTCATGTGGCAAGACATAATGAGCATCAGCATATTCTAATTTCTGGACCAAACAAACACCAAATGGAAATTTGAATTTGTATCAAAGTTACACAGCCAGGAGGTGCCTTCAAAGGTCCAGAAATGCCAAGACAGAGAAAAAATAAGAGATAATTACGATGCTATGAAAAAGAGTTTACTTTCTCCACCTGTTCTAAACATAGATTACTGTAATTGAAATTGACAGGAATCACAGCAGGAAGTAGAACAGAAAAACAAACGTGTAACAGTATATTTGCATATAGCAAACATCAGATACTCTAAGCAGGTGGGCTTATCTAAGAGAAACGAGGCGGAGTTTTATCTTAGTTTTTATTGCAGGGCAAGGCTATCTCTGTGTCAATGCAGCTTCTTTCAAATATAGCATCAAAAACAGTTGTTGAATCAACCAATGAGAACACCACAGTGTCAAAAAAAACCCAATGACAAACCAGAACAGGTATGTTAGAAATGAAGACAGGTGACATTTCTTTCTATTCAGGCGTGTGTGTGAGAAAAGTATTTGTTGAGGTAATAACCAGGATTAACTCTCAACTGTGGGAGTGTGGGGCATACTGAGCCTGTGCTGAGAGAAGGTGACAAAAGGCACAGAGGAAATATGATTCTTCTAAACACGTCAATTAGAGAACAAGTGATAAAAGGACATTTAGCAGGTTTGCATGCCACAGGTGTAAAACTTTATGTCTTTGTGTTCTTGGCTCCTGGGAATTGAAAGTCGAAGCAGTGATTATGCAACTGTGGTATGGGCTGGCAAAGTGGGTGGCGTTCTCATAATTTTCTAAAGTAAGAGTCACTGACTACTGTCTGCCAAGGTTTCACTGCAGCTTCCCTTTAACAGCAAGCTTATGCAAGCTAATAAAATAGGTGGGGTATCCTTGACCAGCAGAAAACAAAAGAAAAATGCAACAATGCACATGCTAAGACAAATATCAGGACAAGACTTCATTATTCAGGTCTGAGCACTGCATATCTCAACTGCAGAACACGTTAATCTCCTTTTGTGTGACTTGTATGCATTTGAGAGCCAGGGGAAGTGGGTTTGGTAAGCATTTGCAAATGAGAACACAGGAAAGAGCTTCGGAAAAAGAGAGGCAGAGGCACGTATGGCTGCAAAATGAAAATGAAAATATTATAATATTATTAATGTTTGTGGGAAAGTCTGTGAAGCAAGTCTTGCCACTTACTGTCATGCATGCTAACACAATGCATCATGATATGTCTACACTAGTTACAATGTGTGCAGACCCAGCTGTAAACAGAGGGTATCCAGGTAACCATGTGGTGGGTGGAGTGCGCCTCTGATTTCATCAGTATCTCTGGGAAGGCAAGAAGGCACATGGAGGAACATTATTTAGAAATGATTCAGACAAAAAAAAGCGAGAGACTGCGTGGTACTACAAGACAGAAAAAAAGATGCCATTTGGCGTGACAACTGTGCCGAGTGAGAGTGGTGGTGCTAAAACATGCCTGCATTTGCTGCCAAGAACTCTTTTTATGTGATATCATGTAAATACCAGCATGGCTGAGTCACTTGCCGTGCCCCAACACACCACCCATCACTTCATTTCACCACATCACAGGTGAGGTACTGATGCATGGAGTGCCTGGCATTCTCTGCCTGCTGCACCTGGACCAAAGAGACAGTGAGCCAAGAAGGAAAAGATAAAACAGTGGAATGTGTGCTACTGGACAGTTTCACTGTATAGAAAAATTATTAAATGCAAATATATATTTTGTTATTTTTATGTTAATGTTTAGAGTTGGCACACTTTCCTCCTCCGTCCTTCTGTCCTTCACATTAAACCATGACCCCCTTGAAGCTGCCCAGTGCAGCCATGGTCGGCTGCTGTCTCCAGCTGTATTTTCCCCTCCAGACCAGGGATTTGACCCAAACCTCTACTGAGGAGATCTGCACTTAGACACTTTTCTTGTGTATGTTATCTAACGAGCTGGATCTTGCAACGAAACAAGCCTCCGATACATAGCTCAGATACGTTTGTGCCTGTCGACCGAACAAAAGTCACCATGATGGTGCAGCTGCAGGAGGTATGCATACACTCTGAATCTGTCCTGCTTTGACCTCCACCTTAAGCCATGTCTAAGACATCAGTGCTCTGAGCTAAATACAGGTCAGGTCTACTCCTGGGACAGACTCGAGTGCCTGAAGGCCAAGAAAAGAGCAGGAACAGGATGTCCTCAATGTAACAGAAAGAAAGAATGCCTCGAGCGGTTTCAAGACAGAGGGGACATTTCCCATGACACAATCTTTGCCATTTCCTGGAGCCTTTGTACACAAACTGGTCCTGTGGAATGTAAAACCAGCAGGTCAGGCAGTGGCCCTGAGGGTTACGGCTGACGTAAAGCCTCATGTCCAGCACAGGCAACCATAACCCCTGCATCATTCCATCTATCAAAAACACTGGGAAAATATACATGCTTAAAATATGATGGCCCAATACCCTCTCATGACAGGACCTAAGAGACCTCTGACCTTGCTATGGGATGGAAGTTTGGCCAGACCCCTCCAGTGGGCCCACAGTAAGATTGTAATGTTCTTTCACTTGAAGTATGACTATATATTTGTTTCTCTCTGTCTTGGTCTTGCTCCAAGCTCAATGAATTATGGCTTTCTCATTAATAATACTTTCAGACAGATTGCATTTCTCTCTTTCTTAAGAGTATAACTTGCCTGTAAGTACAATTCTAAAATGATTAGGTAGGAAATCTATCTTTATAATATAAAGTTTGAGCTAGTTATACTAAAATGGTTTAAGGAAATTCTATTCTGTAGATTAGACATTTAAAATGTGCTGATTCTGCCTGTGTTCAAAACCATTCATACTTTCCACACGCCCTCTCCTGTTTCAGCCATGATGATTTTACCAGAAAGGAGCAAGCCCCATTCCCTCTATATTACCTTGTGAAAAATGCACTGTGGATTTCTCAGGCTCTCTCTTTACCCTTCACTGAAGTAAACCTGCCATATGTCGTCAGAACAGAACGATTAGTCGGAGCCACATCTCTCGTCAGTCTGCAGTTTATACGCAGGCATATAAAGTTATAGCTCCTTTGGTTTGGGTTTTTATCATCCTGGATTAAATTCTCAGAGGAGGGAATTCTTTCAATCTCTCACTCCAGTCCCAGTTGTCCTGTAGGCTGGATGAGTTTCACAGAACAGGGGATACTTTCTATTTTTACCACATATCCCTGCAACATCTAAGATAAGAGCATTATGTCCGACTGCAACACACGCACAAGCACAAAAGCTACATACATGCATACACACAATAGTGAATTCAGAAGAAACTCTGGAGCGAAACCAGAAATAACATGTCTGAGGGCAAATTAAAAAAAAAAGGGTTGAGAGGCTGCAGACTTTGAGGAATTATTAGAGTCATAGTTGAAGAAAAGGATATGGATTAAATGTATCTACTGTGAGTTGAGAAGAGAGGCAAGAAAAGGTCAAAGACACAGTAACTCTATCTCATCAGATGCAGACGCATAGATACAATCATAAAATCCATCAAGTCTAGACCAAAGCAGTCAAACTGTGGTTTTACAAAGTGAAATAAAACCCCTCCGACAGGTAGAGATGAATTCATTTGATATCAGTTGAAAACAACATGTTATTGGCTTGGAGACAACACCAGACAAAAAAAGTAAAAGTAATCAAACCAATCAATCAAAATATATATATATATAGTTTTCCAACGGCACTATCATTATTGTTATCTGCAGCCTTTGTCGACATTTAGGATTTTTCACTGACTTTAAAAGTGTAATTCATGTTTTCCTGAGAAACATGAAGGAATGAAGGATAATCTTACCTGCATAAGACACAAAGTCACAGTATCTCAAAATGGGATTACTTGTCTCATAGATGTATAAAAAATGACAATGACTGCATTTCAGTGTATTGTTTTCATAATGTGAGAGATCAGGTGGAGCAGTGGTTCCCAACCTCTTGTCAGAAGTCCCCCCACAGCCCTGTCAGATGAAGTATCCCTTTGTCGACACCCATCATTTTCCAAATGTGTTCATTTGAACTGGATATTATTTAACTATCAATGTAATTAGAATGCATAGGATTGTAACACCCTCTGTCCATTCTCATAATGCAACTGAATGTTCAATGTTTAGGTAAGTTTGGTTAAGTTTGCTCCAGATATGATCAGATCACCCCATCACGTATCTTATTATAAAGTCAGAAGGAGACTTTGTTTTTATATAACATCCTCATGAAAGGCAGACCTTTCTTCTTCCTCTTACAGGGCTTACCATGGCTGGTATTAGCTGATCACAAGAATGACACATTGATCTACAACAACCTTTTTTCTGATTTAGAACAAGTTTGATCTAATCAGCTTCAAAAGGTCATAAAACAGTTTTATCTTGTACCTATATCGTGAGGCAACATCTCTGAGAAATGTAAGATCTGCAATTTTCACTTCAGCTGAAATGCCCCCAGTAAGATTAGCCTCATTTAACTTTGTTGCCAGGTATAGCGTGACATTTTAGCTTCACCACATTCACCACGACACGTCTTCAGCTGTTTCACTTCTGCATCACTCTCACATGGGACATCCTGTCGAGTACATCTGCTTCTGAAGCCACTCAGTGTTGTTACAAACCTTGTATTGTGTCTGCAACATGCACTCATTACATGTGCCTGCCCTGGAATAGCTCAGCCCAATGTGACTCACTTGGCCTGGTCCTCCACTGGGTGAGCACATGAATGGACTGACACCAGGGAGCTGTTATGCTTTTCCTCCTGAAGCAGTAGCAGATACTTATTTTGCTGTTGGCACAGCAGTCACATTGCAGAATCCATGACTGCTCCATCACATGCACTTCCCCCTTAAGCACGAGGCAGGCCTGCTGCCTCCACCACTTCCAACAAACACTTTACTTTTCTCCCAAAAATGCCACAAAGACACACGGTTGTGCATGTGGGATGTCCTTGCTCTTGCCCTGAGCAACTGTAAGGTCTGTTTACTCTCTGTGGTGTGGGCCAATTCTGTCGAGGAGGTGTTTTAAAGGCTTTTCCAGACCACTGTGCACCTCCACTCGACCTTCTCTTGATGATTACTGGGCCACAGGGAGACTGTAGGTCACGTGTAGCAGCCAGGAAGCTTCCCAACTGCACTAGACCATGGACCATCGACTGTACCATGCTGTCAGGATGGATTCAGAGACAACTAATAGCTGAACCGCAGCCCATACTTCTGAGTGTTGCTTGACTGTGCACGGGTGAGCGAGACTAAAGGCGACAGGAGCTCAATACAGAACGTAATGAGTTTGAATTTTCCACTGGCATTTGCTTTTTCACTCAAGTTAAAGCAATTTGCACACAGTAAACTTGGACGTGCTTCATCACCTCTTCTACAAGAACAGTAACAATGCAACATGCAAACACGCATATGGCAAAGTACCATATATGTATTCAAACTTTATGCCCCCGAACAAAATAAGCATTAAATGAAAATAACAAATGGATGCATACTGTAAAACAGCTAAAACTAGTCTAACATCTGAGGTCAAGCAGTTCATTTTCTACAATGCTTTGGAGTCGTAGATATTTGAAAGAGGCTCTAGGCCCGCTGTTATCTGTCCCACAGACTCTGGGACAGCAGCCAAACTGATGCCATCTCAGGGGGAGGAACACAACAAAATGGCAGGAAATTCCTACTTGGTTTGCTCCCATCAGCAGAAGAAATTGTTTTGAATCTGGCTGCTGAAATGTTGCATAAAGATGCTAAGGTCTTTTGACTGGTCAGAAACTCAGCTGTCGGAGAATGCACATGAGACGGTAAAAAGTTAAAAAGCAGTAAGATGGCAACAAGGCAAAAATGAATGATGAAGTGAAGCTGCAAAATAACTTTCATGCAAGAAGTATGTTAACAGAAAAAAGTCAAATTTCATGTTGCATATTTTACACTCAATATAACATTTCTAACATGTCTCTGAGAATGAGTGACACTTCCTAAGAATTCATCCAAACCCAGCACCATGTCCAGTGTTTATAATAGCTTATAATAGGTGGATGTTACGTTCATAACTTACTAGACTTTACACGAACTCTGATAGATGAATGGTTAGTACCCGAGGATTCGGCGCCACTCACTCCTCACATGCACACGATGACGTCTTGTAATCGCACAACATATTTTCCAGTCACTGCTCAGAACTTACATGATGCATTGCTTGTGCTGAATAATAGACATTTCTGGGTTTCGGTTGGAATTTCTTGCTTTATGGGCCAAGTGTCCCCTTACTCTCTCAGTTTGTTTTGCAGATTTGCAATGCCTTTGTTTGACATGCCTAAAAACGATAAGACTCATTAAGATTAATTTAAAGTATCTTAGTTTAGCACTTGAGTCTCCTGAAAACATTGACTTGCAAGACTCTACTTTAACACCATTTACATTTTTTGTAATCTGTAAATGTTTGAGGAAAATAACCTCAACTCAAAGGTTTTTCTTACTACCTTTATCAGAGCTTTCATCAGCTGATGAAATGCAGTTAAAAGCTCAGAAAATGTAAACCTTTTAATTGAGATTAAGCATTTAAAGATTACAGGCTTTGCTGGATGGTTTGTCTCTATACACTTGAATCAAAACTACCAGAGCTGAATGGCATCAGTGAATGACAACTCTCTGTTAGACATGCCTAACATAACAATTTCTCTCAACACAAGCCTGAGAAAAGGGTGCATGGTCTCATGAGAACCTTATGAAAACAACACATTTTCCCTCCTCGATCCTTTAAACTCAAAGTCATTGTGCTCCTTTCTGGCTATTCTCAGCCTCATTGTCTTGCTGTGGTCAATGAAGCAGCCAGAGGTCAGAGTGACTTTATTCATGGTGTGGTCGAGGACTGATATTATGATGAGTTGCTGCCACCTAGTGCTAATGTTAGTGGTGTAATTCAGGACAAACAGGTAGAGTACATAGAGTACTAGGTTTTTCTGTTTTTAGTCTCAAAAGGTACATTTAATTGAATGTTTCCCACATGTCTCAATGGGAAAAATAAAACTATACTAACAAGGACATGAGAAAAAAAATTGGAGGACACCAGGTGGCTGATAAGATGTTTAGGATTAACTGGCCTTGTGATAGCGAAAGACATGAAAACATTGAGAAGAGTTTTCACATGCCTCCACCTTATCCTCATTGCTTCAGCTGCTCTCTGTGAAGCAGAACGTTAGTGAGCCAGGCTCCATGGACAAGAAGGTGGTGCTGATCACTGGCTGCTCCTCAGGAATCGGTCTCAGCCTGGCTGTCCGGCTGGCCTCTGACCCCAACAAAACATTCAAAGGTAACCACAGCTGACATCGACAGATCATGGTCTTTCACTGTATTCCTTATGTGCTAAAGTGTCTTCATAGAGAGCTTGCACTGGGTCAGGAACTGTTTTTTTTTAGTGTATGCCACAATGAGAAACTTGGCCAAGAAGGAGCGTCTTTTAGAGTGTGTGAAAGGCCTGCACAGGGATACCTTGGACATTCTCCAAATGGACGTGACCGGCCGGCAGTCCATCCTCGATGCGAGGGACAAGGTTGTGGAGAAACGAGTGGACATTCTGGGTATGCTCCTGTGTCAGTGCCTCCTGATTAAGATTGTAATATGTATGTGTGTGTGTGTGTGTGTGTGTGTTAATGGGCTTATCCTCACTTCTCACAGTGTGCAATGCTGGTGTGGGTTTGATGGGGCCGCTGGAGGTGCAGTCCTTGGACTCGATGAGGCAGATTCTGGAGGTCAACCTCCTAGGTACCATCCAGACCATCCAGGCTTTCCTGCCGGACATGAAGGCTCTGGGTGAGGGCCGCATTCTGGTCACCGGCAGCACCGGAGGGCTTCACGGTGAGACAAATGAATACTTGAGGAATCACATGTGTAGTTTTTGGAATGATTTGACAAAAATCACAAAAACAAATCATGCTGATGCTTGCTGCCGTGCATGAAATTGCCAAAATAACCCATCTTTCTGCTTCATGCTCTCTTACAGGTCTCCCTTTTAATGAGGTGTACTGTGCCAGTAAATTTGCAATAGAGGGAGCATGTGAGAGTTTGGCTGTCCTCCTGCAACACTTCAATATCCAGTGAGTTAGCTGCATCTTGTCTATCTATCATCTATCAACTGTAAATATGGATAGCCTATTGACTCAATGCTTCATCCCGTAGCGTGAGTCTCATTGAGTGTGGTCCCGTCAACACTGACTTCCTGGTCAACCTGCAGAAGGCGGAGCTCGGGGATACCTCTCTCCAGCAGGTCGATACCCGCACACTCAGCCTCTATGAAAAATACTTGCAGCACTGTAGCTCCGTTTTCCAAAATGCAGCACAGGACACGGAGGACATTGTGAAGGTATGTTGTGTGTCTACAGCAGATCATAACTGCATGAGACACATGAAACAATTCTAGATGTGTGAGGGAAGTGCTGGTTCACAGTTAAACCCTTTCACACCACTCTGAAACATTTTCTTTGGTTTGCTATCTAAAAATGAAATAAATAAGATAGTGTTCACTAGCTGAGGATAGGGAGGAGCCTCACCTCATCCAACTACAACCTTGAAAAACACATATATGTAACAATATTAAACCTCCAATAACATAATAATATGATACAGACAGGGGCTCTGCATATAGTACTTTTACTTTTGTGCATTTTCTTTTGCTAATATTACTTCTATTTTTACTTGATTTTTACCTGCAGTAAAATTTTGATTAATGCACTTATATGGCTACTTTTACTTTAGTAGAGGATCAGACTACCTATATAAGTTGAGTTTATCACAGGTTTACAAAATTTAGTGTGTCAATATAAGAGCACCTCTACATCTAATCGCTGTGGTGTTTGTTTTTGTCTCCAAGGTATTTCTAGAGGCCATCCAGTCACCCAGCCCGGCATTCAGATACTTCACCAGCGGTGTTGTGCCCCCTCTCACCACACTGAAGATCACAGAACCAGATGGCTCGCGGTACATCAGTGCCATGAGCAAAATCATTTTCTCAGCTGAGGAGCAATAATTTTACTTCATGCGCAGACTTGCTCTTCTTTTACTTTATGTGCAGAGGTTAATATTTTGCTCTTTCATTCTTGATTTCTGGAATAAAGTTGACTCTGACTCACTGCGGTTGCTCAACTGGAAAGGGCAGTAAGTTCAGAGTGTTGTGAGTAGAGTTCATAAGAGGGAGTGACTCCATGCTTCTATTTTTGTATGTCACTTATCAAACGTTATATTCCTTATCACAATATAAAGATATAAATATGAAAATAGACTATTTCCTGGTTGGTGGAGAAATACTTGATAAGGATTATGTTTTGAGTGATTCAACACTTTTGCATTCCTGTCGTTTGATAGCGGTTCCACACCGGTTGGCATGTTTTCACTGGGCTAGATGTGCTTCTGGACAGATTTAATTCCACATTGTTATGTAATTTTTGATTGGGAGAGGAACAACTTCCTCACTCCAAAGCATGAAATGAAAAAAAAAATCTCCAGGAGTTTCTCCAGTGACACCGAAAGGAAAATAAGCATGTTTTTACATGAATTAATTATATTGTATGTTGTATTTCTTTTCTAGTGCCTGCTTAACCACTTATTTGTCCACTTGAGGGATAAATTAATAAAGTATTTGAACTGAACTGACTTTGGATATATATATATGTTATACACTCACTGCAGATTTTATTGTAGACTTGTACCTTAATTACTTTGTCTCTAGGTATGGGAAACAATAGTGAATACTTCATCATGGAAGTTAAGTGTCAGGAGGTAATAATAATAATAAAGAGGACATTTAAAAACTATTAAAAGTTAAGAAATGTCTTTCTGAATTGTTGGAAGAAAATTGTAAGGAGGAAGTTTAAATGCCTCAGTTGGGCTTTTGAATCACTGAACCGTTCAGGGATCAAAGACTGAATGAGGGCCAGCTGGAACAGCATCCATCCCTGTGTCATTTTTGGATCAGGCTGGAGCTGTTAAGCCCATGAGTATGTTCTCTTATAACGTGAGACAGGTTAGCTTGCCTGTACGTCTACTACGAGTTACGTTTCAGGCCTATCTTTGACAGGAATGACTAAGGTTCTTAAATCCCTCCCTGATCAAGTGCCCTAATTCCAGTCTGAAGATCCTGAAATGGATCCTGCATTAGCAGTTCTGGCTGTGTTACCGCACAGCCACTTAATACAGCAGTGCTCTCAGAGCCTGTGCAGATCAGTATAATTAGAGTTAGGTAAAGGTTTTTTAACACGTTGTAAAACTTAGTTTTGCATTAGAATGCTGCTCTTTCGTGATACTTTTATTACTTTTAATACTTTTCATTACTACAGTTCATTTGAATGTAGATGATGACCTTTATTCCTGTGTAGCACCAAAGTCCAGGTGTGTCATGTGCACAACATGTGCTTGCTTCACTTGTTCATAGCTCAACCACACAGTATCATTTAGACTTTGACTTACTGCTAGAAAGCTTTCCGAATCCTGGGAACTCCGCTGTCAAACATTGTCAGTGATTCAATCACAAATTATTCAAATCTGCCAGATTGACTTGAATAAGACAACAGATCTGTATTTTCATCATCATTTCATTATCATTTGCTATTTTTGGGTGACAAGAGGTGAAATGTAAACCTCAGACTGCCATTCGAAAGGGTTTTATCTAAATTTACTCCACGTGTCTGTCTCTGAGTGAGGATAGAGGAGATTAGCTCTCACTACTATATTATGCATCCCATAATAACAATACAACTTATAATAACACATGTAATTAAAAGTCTTAATAACAAGTTACTAAATGGTTTACAAAAAGACATAAAATCAGAACATTTGAAAAATGTATGGGCCTGTCTTGTCACTATGTGTAGTTATACTTGTGGTGCTTCACAAACGTTGTCATGTTTGTAAAAACCCCAAATATACATACACTCCACCAGCACCTCCACTGATGAATACAATGTCAAAGAAATGTTCACTTAATAAAAATAATTCAATTGTAAAACAGTAATTTAACAGTTCCGTCAATCAGTAAAATCTATAAGTCCTCTGAATATCTTTAATCGTTTTTTTTTTGTTCCTTTTTACGAATCACCTGTGAGGAATCAATCTCAGCTTTTAAACTTTATCAATCCTTCTTTTTGATTGGCCAGAGCCAATCTCCTGTTACGTCACTGCTGTCCTTATCGGGCATGTGGAGCGGCTCATCAGTCAGAACAAAGCCGGGCTGCTGCTGCTGCTGCCGGGGTGGAAATACCGACGTCTCTCCTAAGAACCTGTATTCGTTTTTGTACATAAACTTCACCATGACCAACAAAACGACTCCTCTCTTTTTTAAGGCGCTGCTGGAGATGTCTGAAGCCCACTCTTCAAAAGTTGTGCGAGGAAACGCAAGAAGAGCACATATCAGGTGAGTGATAAAGAGGTGCGTACAGGTAGGCGAAATACTGAGCAAAGTTTCATTGAACCGGTTAAGATTACAATTTACCAGTAACGCGGTTATTGAAATGTAGTTATTGGTGTAATGTTTCTTAAAATTTCCCCACATCTTTTATTGTGAATAGACTGTAGATTTAACTTTCAGTGTTTGAGAAGTGTGTGAGTGATGCAACACTTACCAGTATCGGGACTTAAGCTGCTTGTAAGTTTCCTCAGTGAGAAATAAAATGTGATGTGAAAGTCAGTATCCTCATCAGCAGGAGGGAAATATTAATCCAGTTAGTTAGTTAGTTAGAAAAAGGTTAATGAATGCTTTGCTTTCCCTTGAAATATCTTCATTCATGTGAATTTATGCTCATACATTCAAATACTGAAGGTAAACTGTTATTCTTAAAATCACCGACTAAATGCACAGAAAATGTAAATTGATCCATCAGATGGCACAGGACCCCCCACAGAGTAAACCTGGGGTGTTCTTTGTATATTTCCAACAGCAACACTCTTTGTGTGTGTGTGTGTGTGTGTGTGTGTGTGTGTGTGTGTGTGTGTGTGCGTGTGTGTATATTAAATATATAACTCTTTCCCTCAGACTCTTGGGCTCCTGTGGGGCCCTGGCAGTGAGAAGAGCCAGCCTGCCTCTCTGCTCCACCATCCCCATCAGCACACCCAGCCGCAGCTTCATCAACCTGGCTGCCCCCATCATCACCCGTAGGATGGAGTACACCGAGTGCCGGACATTAGGGTGAGTACCCAGATATGATGTCCAACATGTTGAAAAACACTGAAACAAAAACACAATAACCCCTCAAAATGTACAATTGAACTGAAAGAAGTGTATGTAGTATTAAAAAATAAAATAAAATGTAAAAACTGGGAACATTTAGGTTTTGTTCATTTGCGTGGTAAAGCACATGTTTTGGCTAATTGAAAAATGAATGTAAACATCAAACACCTCATCCAAACTTCATACATGAAGAGGTTATGAATAGAGCTGAAACAATTAGTCAATTAATTGATTAGTCCACAATCAGAAAATTAATCTGCAACTATTTGATATAAAAATGGTTTTGAGTGCCATTTTAAGCAAAAATGCCAAACATTTGCTAGATCAAGCTTCTCAAATGTGAGGATTTGCTGCTGTTCTTTGTTTTGTATGACAGTATACAGACAGTAAGTTTGCTTGCATTTTGAACTATTAAACTAAAAAATGTGTAAAATTAAACCTTTAAAAAATTGTTACAATGTACATGGAGCATGACATGGAAAAGCAACTTCAAGAATTAAATTCACAAATCTATATTAAAATGGCGATATCGTCTCATTCGATGTACCTCTGTCTTTATGTGACTGTGTACTCAGGTATACTCCAGAGCAGATGTACAGTGTGGTGGCCAGTGTGGACCAGTACCAACACTTTGTTCCCTGGTGCAAGAAGTCTCGGGTCATGAAGGGACGTAATGGCGATGTCCGGGCGGAGCTGGAAATAGGTTTCCCCCCCATCGTGGAGCGCTACACCTCTGAGGTCACTGTCGTGCCAAACCACCAAGTCAGGGTAAGTCCTTGTCTTGGTAGCTCCAGAAAACAACCATTACTAAATACCTACTTACTGTCTCAGACAATACACATTTTATCAAAGCACACTTCTTGTACTTGCTGAAAAACCTCCACTGAAGGATTTCAGTTTTGAAATTGTGAGGAGTCCCTTCTGGTCCAAAGTCTCACAACACAAAACACAAACAATGTTGTCTGGGCTTTGACCCAGTGTGTGCTCTTTGCCTTTTGGCAGTCCATGATAAATAAAGGGTAATTTCTTTTGAAACAGGCCGTGTGTACTGATGGATCCCTCTTCAGCCATCTTGAAACATTATGGAGGTTTGCCCCTGGAGCCAAGGATCTACCAGCCTCCTGCAAAGTGGATTTCTGTGTAAGTGTATAAGATGAGATGAATATCTACCCTGACAGCCAAGAGGAAATCAGGTTTTTACAGAACCCACAGTAATTTGATGTGTGGAGAGATGGGAAAATGTAGAATTATGCAATGAAAATAATGTAAACAATGAGAGAATAAAACAGCAGTGACAGTGAATCCATGGAATTAACAAACGCACTGATCACAATAGAATGACTTGCCCATGGGACTTGAAAGACCAGATTGCATACTTAAGGAGCGACTCATTCCAAGTCTTCGTTCCTGTACCACAGTGAATGGATTACTGACTGAAAGGAAGTGTTGAAATCCCATTATGCTCTACATTTAGTCTTGAGTAGCATGCTGGTGTCCCTGGAGGCCTGAAATAGCTGTCAGCAGGGAACAGTGTTAAGAAGCTGCTGACAGGAGTTTGACCTTAATGTAGGCTCAGATTGGGTCAACCAGGAAGTGCTTGGATTTCCGTAGAACATTAAGGAGGACAGATTATCAATGCACTTGTAAAGGAAATAACCACAGAACTGATGGAGATGTGGGTCTATATTCCAATGCAAACAGTTCGCTAACATGTTTGTCCCCCTCCTGTGTCTTCTCTAGGTGTCATTTGAGTTCAAGTCTCTTCTGCACTCTCAGCTGGCCAGCGTGTTCTTTGAAGAAGTGGTTAAGCAGATGGTCAGTGCCTTTGAGTCACGAGCAGCGACACTTTACAGGAACCAGCAGGAGGCGTTGTTGAGGAGGCAGTCGATTTGAGGCGACCCCTTTGACCTCCACTCTACCCACATCCACTGGGACCTTTAACCAAACCTTGCTCTACCTACCATCAACACTTGTCTTACACATGAGACTGGATCTTCTTTTTGCACTCATATCTTATACTTGCGTTGACATGCACTAGGAATATGTGTAAAACAATTTATCTATAAGCCACAAGCTAATTTATTTACTTTCTTGTACATATATATATGTATATATATATATATATATATATTTATTTTAGGGATAGTAATAAATGTATGGTTTCAAATTATACAGCATTTTTGTTGGTGGAATTAAAAATCTCTTATTTTGGTAAACTTATGTCCAAGTGTTATTTATATCTACTTTTTCAAAAATATTCTGTTTCAATTTATAGATATATATCTTTTTTGGATAATTTTTCCATGGACCCCAGTGACTGGGCAAAACTGCTTACTCCTTGTTGTGTGTTGGGTAAGGGTATGGAGAAAAGCACTTCCTGGAACTGTTGCATAAGCCACATAACACCAATGACCTGAAGCTACAGTCAATATTTCCCTGCTATCCAGCTATTCAGCTTCTGAGAACTAGTTTTACTCAGGAGGTGATGATTTGTTTTCATGTTAAGAAACTTGTAAAAGGACATGTGGTTCTAATTTTACATTCCAAACAACTCATGACCATTTTAACAGCACACAGGACAAACTGAAAGTACAAGATCAATTGCTTTTGCTAAAATCAATGCCACAAATTTGTCCCTGGTTTGCTTTATTTACCATAACAAGCAGAAAAGAATCAGTGCAAAAGCACAATTAACATCATATCTGGATCCCTGGTAATAGTGCCTGATAATGTGACTCAAACTAGACATACATGAGTCCTGGTGGTACAGAGACATACAGATGTCATGTCACAGTGCATACACAGACAATAGGAGCTCATACAGTTCAAAGATATGATATGAGGCATATTCTAGATAGCAGACAATGTATTTCATAAGCTATGAACAGTTTTCATGTAGGAAGTCACTGATTTCACAAATGTTTTGAAATGTTTTGAACTAATTCTCAGAATATGGAAAGAATATTTGAATATTAACAATATCTAGATAGCCTTAAATAATGCAAAATTTATGGAAGGCATTTAAGGCATTGAACACTGAAGTAAAGATATTTACTTTCAGTCTCTTTTCAGAAAAAGTAACATCAATCACCCCCAAAACATGTTTATTTTCATCTTCCATTTTACATTTTTTATTATGCAAGGATATGAGACATAAATACAAGTCCAACATTAAACCTTTTATCCTCGGCGTAATAGAGACACCACTTAAGCCTGATGAAAGATTTCTCAAATACAGGATGCTTGTCTCAAGCGGACAGTCAGCAATCATAAACTAATGACTTGTTAAGTAACTCAGCAAGATTAATCAAGCTATTCATCGTGAAAGTCGGCAACACTATTGTACTCAAATGAGAAAAATGTAAAAAACACAACATTTCTGGCTCAAAGAAATGTATTGAGTCTAATTAGATAAATAGATTTACATTTCACTGTGATTGTACCTTGTATGATTAAATGTGAAATGGTGGAAAAGAGGGTATCATGTGACCTCACTTAACCTCCTTTGTGAAAGACAATTTATCATCATCATCCATCTCCCCAGTTTGAGAATCCCTACAGTGATTGTCTATTACTTTTTACTTTTCTTAGTTTTAAGATCTTTTTGTTGACAACTTTACTTCCGCCTGTGTTTCCCGTCTGTGTGATTGTCTGCACCTGCCCTGATTAATTTCACCTGCCCCACATTATCCCCACCTTGCTTCTCTATTTAGTCTGTGTGTTTGCCTCTCTCCACTACCAGTTTGTTGTATGTTATTTCTGTGTGTTACTTGTCTTGGCTCCCTATTTCCTCCGTGTGTTCCCATACTAACTTTTTGGATTTTTGGATTGTTATTTGAACTTTGATTCTTGCCTGCTCCCTGTTGGTTTTGTTTGCCTTTTTAGACTGCTTTCCCAGTTTTGACCACTGCTTGCTTCACCATCCTGTAAGTCTTTGTCCCCCAGGTTTTGCTAATAAACCTTTTTACCTGCTTCTGTTCCTCATGTTCTTTGCTGCCCTGCCCCACCAGCCGTGTGTAGCTGTAGATCTTTCAGTTCCCTGTTACTCAGAGTGCACTCTGACGTTTATGGGGCAGGGCTAACAAACTGCACAATACCCTGTTTGAAGTTTATTAAATCAACATCATCTTTTAAATCTTACAGTAACATGCTATATATTAACAAGTTGGACTTTTGTGTGTGTTTGTTTTTGTTCCCAACTGTCACCTCAATAAATGGGTTTTTCCTGAAACTGGTATTTCTTGTTTTGCACAGTATCAGGTGAAGAATAAAAGGGGGAGGCTTGACAGAGTGCATAGAAGCAGAGATTTCAAGACGACAAGGATGAAGAAGATTGGACTCCTGATTCTAATGTTGAGCTGCTCTCTAGGCGAAGTGCAAGTTAATGAACACAATGACAAAGTCGGTCAGTGCTCAGGATCAACCAGCTGCTGTGACATCCACTCCCTCACTTCCATCGCTCAAAACCTGGGAGCTGTGGTGGAGAGAGTCACAATCATGGCGGAAACAGTAACACTCCTGGAGGCTAAATTGCAAAACACTGAAAAAGAAGTCCTGGAACTGCGGAGCCTGATTGGAGGTAACCGAGCAATTGTTTTTATGGGATGTAATTCTTTCTGTTGTAAATTCACAGCTCTGTTTGTGGTAATTTGATCCTCTCAGGCACACCTCAAGTGGCCTTTTCTGCCGCTCTCAGGGACTCTGGCTCTGGAAACACTGGACCTTTCACCACTGCTACCCCACTGCAGTATAAGAGGGTCTTCTCCAACACTGGCAAAAGCTACAATCCTTCAACAGGTGGTGTATGCTAGAGGGAGAAAAAGACACAGAGAGAAAGGCAAATGAGAACTCTTGAAATTTAAACCATTTTCCTTCTTTGGCAGGCACTTTCACAGCAATGGTCAAAGGAATGTACTTCTTTCGATTCTCAATGTTCAACAACCTCAATCCTGTTCCCAACTCTGTTGTGAGCCTCATGAAGAACAGTGAACGGCTGACATCAGTCTGGGACACCACAGGGTCAGACAGCAACGACATGGGCAGCAACGCTGTGGTCATCCCCCTCGAGGTGGGAGACAATGTGTATGTGGAGCTCCAGGCAAACAGGATGGTCTATGATGATAGCATGAACTACAACACCTTCAGTGGTTTTCTGCTCTTCACAATATAATTCAAACATGATTTCAGGTCTGAATGGGTCTTCATGCTTTTACAGTAGAATGAATATACACTTTATTCACACTGCTGACTGCTTATTAGGAAATGTAGATGCAATTTGTTTAGCCATTTTATTAATACAATCTGGGTATCCAAATAAATATCAAGCTTTCTCTGCACAATGCCTGTATCTCTGTTTTCATCACGTTTTGGTTTCATAACACTAACAGTGTTGGTTACTTGTTTTGAAGGTAAACATGCACATAAGAATGGTGTGTCTAGAAAAACACTATAAAAAAATAAATATAACAATTGCTCCCCGTTCGGATCAGAAGTAAAAAAGAAGGGAGTGGAAAGTGGCGTGTCATTGTCAGAGGCAGAGTCATTTCTGGATGTTGAAGATGTGTGAGGCAAGGAAACTGACACGACTCCAAAAAGGCGCAATGGACAGTAATTCGGTTTGACTTCTGAAGGGGAAATACCGGAAAGAGTGTATCTTGAGTATGTGTGTTACAGGGTGAGGCCATATGAAAGAGCTCCTCTCAGATTCTTCTGCTGTCAGGAACATGAACATGTTACTGCAGTATGTAGAGGAGTCAGATGAGGGAGATGTGAGAAGGATAACTGCAATGTTGAGTTACAAATTTGAGATAGCAAGCATAGTGCCTGCACTACATCAGATATCACAAGTCAGATCTTCACTACGTAACTCAAACAGCATCATTTTAGACCTGTTTTCTTTTCAAAAGGGATATCTCAATTTATTCATATTTCCACCTGATAGGTTTGGAGGGGAATTTTGAAATGATTTAGCCATGAGCCAAAGTAAGAAATAGATTCGTGGTTTTAGCTGAAACAACACATTGTTGAAGACAGTGAATAACCATATCTTAGTCCCATGGAAGAAATATACCTTTATCAATGCTTGTAGCTCCGTAGCAATATTCATCGTTTCATACCTTTCGTACAATAATACATGTATGATATATTTCCAGCCACAGTACATAATGTACAGTTTGGTCCCCATTTGTATTAATACAATAATGTACAATACAACTGTTCAAGGCACTCAAGAACATTACGTTTAGACATTTTATGTCTGCATATATAGATATAATGAATCTACTCTTGAACAATGAGCTTGGCTGAGCAGAATGTCTCCCCATGGTCATTGGTGGCTCTACAGGTGTAAATGTTGGTGTCTTCTGGGCCAACTTTGGCTAGGACCAGGGCACAGCGACCATCCTCCTCATACTCTATCTGCACTGTAGATGACTCCACCACAGGCTCTTTATCACACAGCCACACCACCTCTGGGTCAGGGTATCCTGCCAAGATAGATGGGAGGGGTGAGGACATGGGTAAAATTTTGCAATACATTGTTTTTAAGTCTTTTGGGGGAAGTTCAAGTCAAGTCAGAAGTCTTTATAAGCAAAGCACCCAAAAATAGTGTGTGTAAAGTCGTGTGTACCTGTGAGGTGACATGAGAGACGGGCACTGGATCCCAGAGCTACTGTCTGGTCCTCCAGGCTCTGGGTGAACTGGGGTGGCCCCTGCATTTTGCGCTCCAGAGACAGCAGGGCATACTCTGCCTCCGGGCTCAGGGATGAGGCTGGGACAGAGAGGGAGAGGAAGGAGGAAGTAGATGAAATAGGGGGGAAAAACCCATACAGCAAGGTTAAACCAGGAAAACTAAAATGGTCCTGATAAGATAATAAAAGAATGTGAGTGTCTAACCTTCTCCAGGGCTGGTAGGAGATCCAGAGTTGTCACCTTTAGACAGTAGAGCCATTCTCTTCAGGGCTAACATGGCCTTACCTGCTTTCTATGTAACAGAAAATGTAAAAAGTCTGGAGCAGAAAACAAAAACAACACCAACAATAATGGATTAAAAAAAAACTTTGCTGAGGTGTCACCTTCCACTTCTGCCGGGCTAGGAACCTCTTCATCTTATCCTTGGACAGATTCTTGGTGGTGACGAGATCTCCAGAGTCAAATGCTGCAATCCAAGGGTGGGCAAGTGCCTCTTCACAGGACATCCTCCGTCTGGGAAACACACAGTGTTATAGTTGGTTAAGTGAAGATAGTATCTAGAAGCTGTGCTATAGCTATACGTTTATTAAATCACCTGGTGTCCTTGTTGAGTAAGGAGCTGATGAAACTTTTGGCCTCATCTGTAATCTCATCAAAGCTCTCCTCATCAAACTCCCACTGGGCAGCTGTGACCAAGGCCAGGGTCTCTGTATCACTGTTACCCTGGAATGGAGACTCACCACTCAGTCTGAAGCCCAGAGGAAGAGAGACAGCAGTGTCATTATATTGGCTGTTTCTACCCACATCCACCAGATGGCACTAAAACATAAAACAGACTGTCAATCCATCATGACTGTCACCAGCGGCACAGTTTTATCAGGATATGTTGTAATTGATTAAAGGCCTTTTGCCTGAGAGGTAAAGTGGATTGGGTCAGTTCCATGTACAAGGGCTCAACTGACTCAATCCTAGTTTGATGTAATAGCTTTAGTCTACAAAATGTCCCACTCACTCTGTCAGAAAATCTGCCCTCACCAATGTTGATGAAAAACATATGCTTCTACATTTTGGGAAATACACTAATTCAGTTCCTTGCTAAGAGTTAGGTGAGAAGTTTGATACCACTCTCATGTCTGCACCGTAAACATGAAGCTACCACCAGTCGGTTAGCTTAGCTTAGCACAAAGACTGGAAACAGGGGGAAACAGTTATCCTGTCTCTGTCTGAAAGAAACAAAATCCACCTACCAGCACCTCTAAAGCTCACTAATTAACTATTATTAACTAGCATTATCTAGTTTGTTTAGTCCATACAAAAAAACATAGTGTAAAACCACATATTACGGTTTTACAGGGGGTTATGTGGCGGACAATTCTTTTGGCTGGGCGCAGTAACTGGCAACCTGGAGTGCCAGGCAACCAGTGGAAACTCCAGGAAGAGCTTTATAGGTGCTGACAGGTGGATTTCATTACCTTTGGACACAGCCAGTCTAACCCCAGTCTTTCACTTTTCCAGTCTTTATGCTAAGCTAAGCTAACTGGCTGCTGACTCACTCTCTGCAAGAAAGCAAATAAGTGTGTTTCCCAAAATGTCTACTACTCCTTTAATGTAGCAAGGGCTATGGGAGTGATAGTGTGACTCACAATATGTAGCAGATGACCCCAATGCTCCACATGTCCGTGGCCGAATGCACAGGCTCATAGTTGATCACTTCAGGTGCCACAAACTCTGGAGTCCCTTGCATCACCTTCAGAGGTGTGTTGCCATCTGTTAAACATGCGTTACATAATTTGGTATTGAAACATACACTATTATGTCAAGTAAATATTAAGAGAGTTTCATTACACATACCAAGCCTCATGGCTAATCCAAAGTCAATGATCTTTATGGAGGTGCCGGTGGTGTCAACACACACAATGTTTTCAGGTTTGAGATCCAGATGGACAATATTCTGCTGATGCATGTAGGCAATCCCCTCCAGGATCTGCTGCATGTAGTGAATACTGGCATGCTCTGTGTGCTGAAAGTTGTCGTCCACGATACGTTCAAACAGTTCCCCGCCTGCGATACTACAGTCAGACAAACCATAGTGACAGCGGACGGTTATCATATCTCATTTGCAGGTGCTATAAGAATTCATCCCCTTTGGGCTTTCATGATGATACTCACAACTCCATGACCATGACCATCTCAGGCTTGTGATCGTATGCCGCGAGGCAATGAACCAATTTGGGGTGGTGGAGGTAGTTCATCAACTCTATCTCTTTTCGGGCAGCCTCCCTCTCCTTGGCACGTCGGCCTTTGTAGAACTTCCCAGCACACACACAGCCTGTCTCTTTGTGGGTGAGCTTGAACACCAGGCCAAACCTTCCCCTAATGAAGAGACAGGTTTAGTCATTCTTATCTCATCGTAGATCTTGAAAAATGTGGTAGTGTGATCCCATCACAAATAGAGATTGATAATAAAACCCAGAAAAACTGTTGCTTTCTACAGTAGGAATGTGTCTCTACATGCATTGGACTTGGCAAGACCTCCTGTCTTTCAGTGAACCCACGTTCCTGACAGATACTCACATTCCCAGTTTCTCCTGCAAATTGTAGTGATCTGTGACTTTGTGAGCAGAGTCAATAGTGACACAGGTATACGCTTGAGGGGCCTCCTCTTCTTGTGGTTTGCCTAAATCTACACACAAAGACACAATAGCTGTAATATAACCCTCATTATATTTGCCTCTATTTTCAAATGTGGTATCAACAACCCATATCACCTCACCTTTCTGCTCCATCCTAACCACTGGTGACACTGGTCCTGGCTCACTTTCTCCCACTGAGTTGTAGGCCCTCACTCTGAAACAGTATTCCTGTTTAGGCTGCAGCCAAGAGCACACTCTGTATGAGGTACTCTTACACTGGGAAGTGAGCTCGCTCCAATCCCCAGACTCAACACGTCCTTGATTCTTTACCTCGACCACATAACCCAGGACTGCACTGCCGCCGTCGTAGCAGGGCCCTGACCAGGACAGCACAAGGCTGGTGGCAGAGATGAGGGAGATCACAGGGCAAGAGGCTGGAGGCTGTGGCCTATCTGGTGGGATGATGATACATAAAGTGCTCAAGTAACTGCAAACTTACTTCACATGGTCCTGACACTGCAGAGTGTGTGTTGTCTTACCTATGACAGAAAGGGTGAGCGTGTGTTGTGCTGAGCTCTTGCGGTCCTTCACTACAACAGTGTAGCGACCCGTGTGCTGTGGTTTAGCCTCTGCTATAACCAGTGTGCTGCTCAGATCAGTATTTTCTACCCACAGCTCTGGATCATCCACTATCTGCAGATATAAAGTGTGTAAAGAAAAAGAGAGAGATCAATAATACTGAGAAACAGTGGAGACAAGCAAAGTTGGGATGGCAGTGGATATTTTGTAAACCAGCCTTAAAATTACGACACCTGTTCTTTGTTTCTGATCCAACATGACACTACAGGAGGACTGCCGGTGAAAAAACACGTCACCTGGGCAGGTTGTCCCACCTTCACCTCGATGTGATGTGGAGCGTTTTCAAAATGTAATGTTGGACCTGCGAAGACAAAACAAAGTGAGTGTTTTGACTCAGAGCCTGCCTGCTCAGTGTAGCATTATTGGTCGGGTTAACATCATACTGGAAGGAAACTATCTGTGTGTGTGAGCACCAGATAACGTGATCTGTGCTGCACTGTAAGACTGGAAGTGTATTCTTTCCCCTGAGACCCTTATTATTGTAGCATTGAGAAGACCAAGTGTCTCAACTAGAAACAAATGCGAAACACAGATGACCTACCCCACACAAGTACAACCAGTCCTTGTGTAATCAAACAATGTTAAACTAGTTCAGCTGTTCTTTGAAGACACCTATGTATCCCGGTTCACTAATATGTTTGACACACTCAAAATATTTACTCAGACAAATATCCGTAAAGGAAGCAAACACAGAACATACATTTGGAGTCTATACTGTATCCTTTAGTTAAATAATGAACTATTAATTTACATTAGATTAGAATATTCCATATATGAGCTGGAGTCAACATAATCTCTCACAATGTCAGTATTCAAATACTGTGGCATCGGGATGGTGAATTTGACTAGAGACAATCTGATAAAATTATGTTTAAATGGCTTTAATATCTACCGTTTACCTTCTTAACAGGCAAACTTGTTTTATTCTAAATTATTAACTCTCCCCGTCTAACCATAGATTATATCTAATTCATAAAACCATAAAAACAGTATGACATATCCAGGGCTCTCATCACAGACATTCAGACCTTATTATGTGAGCTTTTCATGCTTTTATTGTTGCAGGCTACTCCCTAAGGCAAAGTTCGCCAGTGTATTGGAGCACAATAGCTTAGAGCTTGACAACATTATAGCAAGAACAAAAGCTAAAAGCTAAAAAAGAAGGTGTAGCTCCAGGGTAAACTACAACAGCATCAGAAGAAACACACATACTGAACAGACTCTTATGGACAAGTTACAAAACATAAACAAGCCAAATCAGGCAATGTAGAATATAGAAAAGTGAGAAATGGAAGTAGTGATGGAGGAAAAAACAGGTGCATTGCTCGGTCATTTGGCAGGGATAGTGAGTGAGGAGATAAAGTGTGTGTTTCTCACCTGTAGCTGAGTTGGATCTCTTCTTTGGGATGACTTCTGCAGAGACGGATGAAGCGCAGGAAGGTTTTAGTAGGGGAGGATAAAGGTGTGGCTCTGCTCTTCTGGCTATCAGTTTACAGACTCAGCCAGTTTTACTGTACAGTGCACAATCCACATCCCTACATGGTTTTCACTTGAGACTGAGATCCTTGAGTGGGTGTATCAAAAAGCTACATACGAGTACTGCATAGTTCCTGACTGGTATACATGTTGCCGGACAACCAATCACACAAGGACTGGAAATGATGTGTTTCCTATACATTTAAAAATATAACATGGGTATCCGGAAGAGGTTAAAACAATGGTTAAGAGGCCGAGATAGTTTCCTGGTGCATCAAAACATGTAAGGAAGGAAGCAGCACTGTATGTGCAATACATTGACTCCTAAAATGGTCAGAGATGATCAAATCCTTTATGTGTGAAATTAATCATTATCGGATTACCTCTTGGAGTTGAGGCTGGGCTAAGCTTATCAGAGCCTGTAGGTGAGGTACAAATAGGTCCTCTGAACTTCTGCAGCTCGTCTTTGGGAGACTGTGGTGACCTTCCATTCTCCGTTATGCTCTTGAATGCAGAAGTGGGGACATTTGAGACATGATTCTGCACACCATAGATAGTCTCAAAGTCTGGATTGGTTGTCATCAAGAGGAAAAGGAGAAAAGACCGCAGAATGTCAGAAAGGAAACTGTCTAACTTCTGTAATTAACAGAACAAATATTCTATTGAATGAGGAGCCCTGCTTTACAACATGCAAGAGGCAGAGTTTATAATTAGCAGGAAGACGTCTGCATGAATTGACTGTAATGTCTGCCATGTCTCCCTCACCTCTGACAAACACAGCAGCACAGCAGGATGTCTTCCCTAAGCTGTTTTCTGCCAAACAGGTGTAGGCGCCAGCATCCTCCGGCAAGCACTCCCTCACCACAAAACTCATCTCCCTGCCATTGAAGGAAGGAGTCCCAAAACGGGCCACTTCACCTGCCCATAGGAGCAAACAAACAAACTAGAAACACTCTCTCCCTCTAGTGTAATGTGCAAGGAAGAGCAATGAAGAGGAGGCATGTGAGAAAGGAAGGGCTGACAATGATGCCGGATACGGGAGGAAAGAGACTGTTAAGCTCTAACCCTGTTGTGGATTTGTCATAACAAATGCTTGTTGCATGGCCAGGCATTGTTCAAACCCACACTTTGGTTTATAATTATAATAAACCCCATAATCCCAAAGTCTAAAATACCCTTTTCCAGTTAAGGGAAATGTGAAAAAAAAAGTCAGGCAAAAAGACATCAAGAATGTTTCCATTTGATGTAAAAGATAAATAACTTGTTTTATAACCAAATTATTTTCTTAATTTATTATAATGTAGAACAAAATAAACTGGAATTCAGACACTATGTTATGCTATGTTTATTTACAGTGACTGTATCGGGGGGGGCTTAGGGTACTTTGGGTCAACATTAAACCCAAGCAAACATCGAGATGCAGCAGTGTAAATTGTCCCTGCTCACCATTGTGCAACCACGACACTTTGATTGGCTGGCTTCCGGTGACAGCCCCGCGCAGTGTGATGTCACGTCCTTCGTCCACGGAGCAGTCGTCCAGGGGCTCTATGAAGACGGGTGGATCCAAACGTTTGCGAGAGGAAACATTAAGAGACCCTGGGTATGGAGGAGAGGGTTGGAAAGAGGTGAGGAGTCGGATACAGAAAAGAAGAGCATATTAACCTCCTAAGACCTAAGCTCTATCTTAATTTCACTTTGCTATTTGGGCTTATTGGGACCTGATAAGTATAAAAACTAAGCATCATCTGTTGACATGATGTGGTTCCGCATACGGGGACAATTTTGAATTTCCATATAAGCAGAATTAAGTATTATGGTATAACCCAAAATGTGATGTCCACGCATGTGGATGCCAGGTCTTGGGAGGTTAATATATTAATAATGACTTAAAATATTATGTGTTTCACATTAAATCACACACTAAACTACTGTATTATCACGCCTTGTCAGAGTATGTTCCACTTCTCATCTACCATAACACACCACTTTTTTTGTTCTTCCTCTTCTCTCATTAAAAGTCATGTGAATTCACTACCCAGAAAACCACAGCACTGACATCAACCCTCTGCCTTGATATAAAATACATAGTTCATGGTAACTGGGCTGTGTTTTTGTTTTCTTTTTTTAAGCCTTCCAGGACCAAGTCTTACATTAAATCCAGTAATTTCACTGAAGTCAGAGCTGAATCATTGGAGCACGGAGGTGGGTATTCCCAGGAAATGCTCTCCCCCTGATCCAGTAAAATTTCATGAATCAAAAGCACATTATCAGCACTACAGGCTGACAGTGAGTGGTATCACCAGTACAATTCACTGCCATTACAGAGGCCTGTCTGGTGTATTGCAGTACTTTAGCTAAACATTGTGTGAAAGTGGACCAAATCTGGTTGTGTGTTGTAATACCATATTAAAACATATATGGTATACTAGTTATGGTTTATGGTGTTTTACCATCAACCTTTAGCCAGTGTTTACAATGCTGAATTATTCACTGTAAAGCCTGATGTTTGAGGACAGGCACTGCCTGCTGTTCAATCAAGCAACTACTTTGAGCTGCACACACCTCTGCACACAGACACACTGAGAGGTGGATTTTCACACCTTTCTCACATTAAGACTCTGACCGCTCTCTCGCTCTCTTTTTTTTTCTTCTTACACTAAAACTTTTACTAGCAGGTCAGTGATGTGAACCATCACTCAGCTGAACCAAAGGCTTACAGGTTGCTCTAAAAAGCTTCTACTGTTGTTGAAAACGAAACTTTCAAAACACTTGTGGTTGACATAAGTCTGTTTTATCAGTTCCTGATATTTTGACATGTAAAAGATACTGTACAGGGTAGTCATCTGACAGACAGATGTGTGTGATAATATCTGCCTGATGACAGTTTACGCTGAAATTATTTAATTATGTAGACTTATAGACAGGTACATTATATTTAAATAGCCAAAAGATTAAACCTAACTGTGTTCGGTTTTCAAGTTAACCCTTACAGTTTCACAGTAAAAGCCTCAAGTTTATATTAGAACAAAGTGAAAAAGATGTGTGTTCTCAAGCTATGAGAGCATAACAAATTTTATGTTCAGTGTGGGTTGACATGGAAGTGAAAGGTCCCCTTTGCAATAAACAATCAGATACTTACTTATACTAACTAAATACTAACTTTAAAAACAACAACTTGAAGCGTATGACACATTTCTCTGGAAAAGTAAAATCTCTTTTTACACTAGGAGAACAGTAAAGCAGATTTGTTGTAGCCTGTGCAGTGCACCAAACTGTTACCAGGAAGCATCACCATGTTCAGACTTGTCTATTCAAACCCTGACATTAATACAGGAAATACTACCAGTTGAGCTCTTTCCAACTCAAATACACACCCTTAGATTATTAATCTCCTCTCTCCCTCTCGCATGCAGCCCTTACCTGTGTCAGTACATTTGTCTGAAGTCCTGGTGTCAATAGTTTCCGGCCCATTCCCTGGTGCAGGTGATGCACAGGGCGGCTTGATGTGCATCCTGAAGGTTGACACATAACGCTGTTTGCTGTCATCACCATTCATTTCTGTTCAAAAATACTCTGGTCTCTGACCAGAACAACAACATATAATTTACACAGTCATTTCCCAAGCTGATTATCACACTTCCTCTCTTTCTGCACTGCTGTGTGGGACTCTGCTTCTTGAGCTCTCTCTCTTCTGTAAAACCAACACTCTGCCTCTCTTTTTCACTCCCTGCTAAACCAGTGCAGCTCTGCCCTCACTCCTCACACTTCTCTGCACATGTTCGAGCCCTATTTTTCTCACCCTCCCCTGAGCTACACTAACTCCACCTACTTCACAAATCTTTCTGTTTTACTTTGGCCTTCTCATGCAGGTCAAGCATCTCCTTATCTCTCCAAAGTCACTCTAATGTCACATCCTCCACCCACTACTCAAAACCCTGTCTTTATTATCATGGCTAATAGACACACACTACACATAAACAAGGAAAGACAGAAAGCGGGAGAGTGGGGGGGGCTTATCTACCCACCCAGCCAAAGGTCGTATTGTGTGCTGTTTGTTGAATGCGCTGCCGTTTATCGATTTCCCTGTTTGCCCTCTCACTTATCAATGCTGCAACTGAACTTTGTGTTGCCAGTGACGTCAGCATTTCAAAGGTTCATTTCACGCCAGTGGATTGTAAAGCTGTGATTGTGAACAGGCTCATAAATCCTATGTGGCTTTAAGTCTGAGCGGCGGCCCCGTTACAGTATATCCCAGCACACACAAGGTGACCATTTCCAGGGTAACAGCGTCACTTCAAGAGATCCACCTGCTTCTACGGTAACCAGAGATGTCTCAAGAGGGGCCTGCTGTTGTTCTCATGATGAGCATTTGTTGTTGAGACAGTCAACCGAATAGATCATACAATCTGCATGGTTTAATATGGGAAGCCATCATTAGGGAACAAATATGTAACAATTTCAACCTGGCGTGATCAACCTCAGTGAACACAACAGAGGCCCACTGAGGTGATTATAACACCCCTACCCCCCAGCTTCCTATGAATTCAACATCAGTGATCACACAGAATAGCACTGTGAGGGGCTTGTTGTAATTTCTGTGAGGGAAGAATTCCAAAATCAAACATTTACCAATGGGCTGCACACACAGAGACACCATTGTAAGGATATTTTTATGATGCTGATTTTTATATACAACTGAACACGTCTGTAGTATTGGCCCTTATTTGTGAAATTCATCACTGTTCTTAAATAGCTGTATATCAGTGTATTTCAGTAAGTGCTGCTGTGAAAGTAGCCCAGCCCAGTCTACTAGATATCATGTTCTATCTTTTTTTGCCCACCTCATTGTTCTGAGATGAAATTAACCCAGAGGTGGAGTGAAACCACTGGAATTCACTAGAAATTCACTGTTAACTTAAAAATCATCTTATACATACAACAGAAAGAAAAAATATAATACTGCAGATAAGACAGTCAGAACCCTTTTCCTTTCTCAAGCTGCATTTGCTCGAGACGGACATCCTCCATGCCTTGTTTGGGATTACCACGTAGCCACAGGTTCCAATTTACAAAGGTAAGATCAATTGATGAGTCCACAAGTTAATCTGTCAAATAATCATGGTACCTTACACTGCATGTGCTACCTGCTGTAGCACACATTGATGACACTGTGTGAGTGATTCAATAAATCTGATTGTAATGGTGTTAATGGGCTCCTGGTGAAGCTAATTGTTGTGATATTAAGAGAGAGTGTCACAGTACAAAAACAAATCACCATTTTATCTATGTTGCACATCATGATGGACAAGATATCTAATAACGTCTGACTCAAAGCCTTGAATAAGGTGTGACTTTAAATCAGATTGGACAGCTTTAAATCAGATGTGACAGCTTCCTGGGGAAAAGAAAACACACGCAGAGAAACTTAGCAGAGACTATAAAGCTGCAGAGCTGCTCATTAAGAGGAAACAGTGAAAATGCTGCATTTCCTCCACAGAGCCTTGGCCTGTAGTAATTAATGTAATGTAGGCACAGGGCCACTTACTACACACAATAGAGTCTGGAGCAGGAGGGAGACATGCTGACTGACCCATTAATCTACCTCCCCCTCCACATGCTGCAGCTTCTACCAGTTGATGGTATGCATGCAGGTAGTTTGGTCTGTTCTCGCTCCTGGAATGACTGCTGAGATCTTTCCAGAACTAGCCACCATGACTCCACAATCTAAATCAAGGGGATAGATGCAGACTGGAGATAGTCACAGCAAAGTGAAGAAAGAATTTGGTCTTAGGGATCTTTGTAGTGCTTCAAACGTGAAACTGATGCAATGTGAGACAGGAAAAATACCCTGAAACTGCAATGCATATCACATATTACTACAGCACAAATGTCTGACTGCATGCGGTACAATCTAGGAAGTGAGACATAATGGTGCAGCCTGACCATCCTGTCTGAGTGGTGTCACTGTGCTTCTTTACATCTGTTTGAGGATTGTTGCAGATACAAAACTGCTGCCATTTAGCTTATTAAAAAAGACTGCGGACAATTTCTGGAATAAAAAATTGTGGAAAAGTTATTGAACTAATGAAAAATAATGTATCAAATAATGAATAAGTCATTATAGAAATGGTATAAAAATAAGAAAGTATTAAACTAATAGCCACAGTATCACAATGCCAACAGGTGGCAAGCAGCATTCATTGACAATGCATATACTTAACATATATGCTGGAAAAAAACCCATGTTATTAGTATCATATCATTATTTTCTGGTGATGTAATGAAGCTATGCTGTTTCTTTTTCCATCACATATGATGACTTCAGTTCATACAGTATATGAACTGTTTATTTTATTTTATCTGTTTTTGCAACATCATATATGATCCTTCAATACTAATGGTGAACAAAAATATGAACAACATACAAACAAATATATGATGAAATATTTATGACACTGTCAATATTAAATGTGTCCATATCAAAATACTTAGAGTATCATAACAAACCCTATGTTTCTAATGTCCTGACGTATCTGAAAGTATGTACAACATGCTTTTGCCTTTTTATTAACAAGTATGTGCAACTGAAGTGCAGTGCCCTCTGGACATATCTTTGTTTGCTTTTTGCAAAACATGCTACCACAAGTGATGCGAATGTGCTGTGAATTCAGGTTGTGTGTCAGCTAGGGTTTTCCAGCAAAAGGCAGGGAGCAATATGTGGTCGACCATTAAGTTTAAAAGGCAGCCAAATGGTCAAACAAGGAATCATAATGTCCACCTGACAATGATGATATAAAACTGCATGTTCAGCTAATGACACCTCTTCAGTGTGGCTGTTGGCAGCAGTCAGTCCTTTTTACTGGCTCCATCTAGAGGCTGGCTTAGCTTCTCAGCTTCGTATACTCTCCCAGATTTGTTTACTATGTAAACTCTAATCATCTCACTAACATACTTTAATGCAACAATGTTCCCTTTAATGCTTTAATGTTGCATTGTAAAATTTCAAATTTCAAATTCATGGTTCCAACAATCTGTCTTTACTTTGTCAAAGCTTTTGCTTGAAGGTGATATGTTATTCAAAATGTTATTTTGATGTCTTGCATTAGTTCCTGTGGCAATAAAGACATATATTGGTCCTTCATAACTTAACTTTAAAGCCTACCTCCAATCCTTTCTGCTCCATCCTGTCATGGCCTGGTTTAATAAATGCTCTTTAGTTTCATAGTGACCTTTAGGGGAACTCTTATATACCCTAAAACCATAAGACACCTCATAGACCCGTCATGGCCAACATCATTAAGAGACTCAGAGGTGTACAGAGAAACCTAAAATGGCACTATAACACCCCCCTGTGGCATAACATGAATATCCATCCTTCCATCCATTTCTTTTATAAACGCTTATCCTGTGCAGGGTCACGGTGGGCTGGAGCCGGTCCCAGCTGACACCGGGCAAGAGGCGGGGTACACCCTGGACAGGTCGCCTGTTAATCTCAGGGCTGACATATAGAGACAGACAACCATTCACACTCACAAGCACATAACATGAATATGTTTATTGCAAATATGTCACTTCAAAGCATGGGCCTCAAAAGATATCAATACAATTGATGATTCATAGAATGACAATTTCAGGAATGGTGACATACTAATCTGAAAAAATGTTGTCATCATCACCATATCAGTGGTGGAAAGTAACTAAGTACATTTACTCAAGTACTATTTTACTTTACTTGAGTAATTCCAGTTCTACTCCACCGCATTTCAGAGGGAAATATTGTTCTTTTTACTCCACTACATTTAAGTGATAACTTTAATTACAAGTTACTTTGTGTATTCAGATTGATAATACAAAATATATTCATAACAAATAAATGATAATGTATTGTTATAGATATAGTCTTTTGTAGTTTTACTCAAGCCCTGTGGTATTGCTACTTTTATTTGAGTACCTCTAACACCACTGCATCATATACATTTTCTACTCACGGCCTTCACAACTAGCTGAGTTGTGGCTTAAAGAACTTCCTGACATTTTGTGCTAAGTTTCTAAAGCAATACACATACACATGCAACTTTTCAGTGAGAATATTATGAAGCTTCCCAGGCGCCGTGAAAAATGTAACACTTAAGCTGACCAGTGACCCCTGACTTCTCCCACAGCAGCTCCCATCTGGCAGGACAAACAGTCATACATTGCCTCTGGCTGTAGTACTGAGAGACTAAAGCTGCAGTGTGGCCCGCTGGCCATACCACTTGTGGATGTTTTTCTGAAAAGGGCCTTCTTTTGGGAAATAATGGACTATCAAACTAAAACTCATCCAGTATTTATGCATTTATTTATGCACAGTCACAACTAACAGAACACCGAATAACTGCATATTTTATTGCTGAGGGACCATTTCATCATGTTTTATCTGTATGGGTCATTTGTGTGTTCTCAAGAGGTGTGTATTGTAGCAGTGTATGAGCCAAAACAGCAGGGGGTGTTGTTCACCATACCACTATTAACATTAGCCATTACAGTAATCAGATCTTTGAATGAAATGTTTGAAATTCCAAATACAAATTTTTGTCTCAGTTCAGATCACATTATGCTGCCCGTGTCTTTACATTTTATGGCTTATACATAGAGTTCTTTAAATACCATCTCTCCTATCAGGATTTCTGGTACCTTATAATTTATCTTTCCTGCGCCTGAAATAGCAAAGGAGCTCTAGAGGTGTCTTTAAATGCTGACCCTGTTGTGCAAAAGGTCCTGTTGTTTTTCGCTCTGTTGGTTTCACACATTGACCGTGACTGTCTGGCCCTGCAGTCCTCGGGGCATTCCAGGCCGACAGTTCAACATGTGTGGTAGGAGCCGCCATAAAAAAACACAGGATGCAAAGGAAAACCACAAAACTCCTGAATATCTCTAAAGGAAATTACTAATGAGCATAAATTAGGCATACTGGCCTTCCTGCTATTTCACAAATTAAGAGATTGCAATAATAAGATTTTATCTTGTTCGCACGCAGGCCTGAGACATTACACATCTGTGGTTTGAGATGCCAATGGCAAAACGGCTATGTACAGTATTTTCCTTGTTTTGAATTTAACTCTTAACATCCTTCAAAAATTACATTACACAGGATTAAAGTAAACCAGTCAAATATAATTTTAATAACCTTACCAAATGTAAAAAAAAATCATTCCTTCTCTGAGTGAACAGGCTCGGCAGTCCTTTTCCATGAGAGAGAGCATTTGTAAGCCTGTATGTGTCTATGTGTTTAACTCCCACCTTCGCAATGAGGCCCCTCCACCACTCTGTTGTTGGGCCCACATGGAAGCGATTACACTGTGCAGAGAGTGAAATTACAGAGAGAACCTACAGAACTGGAGCCCTCCTATAACCACTCACTCATTCACTTAGATTTACACACTGGACCACAAGCTCAGAGGCACATACAGCCAAGCGAACACACAAACACACACACACACACACACACACACACACACACACAAATATAGAGAGACAGATGGGCACACACGGGCTCACACAGAAGCTCTGCTGCCACCTTGCCTGAAGCTGTACATTTCCACTGCTGGCTCTGTCGGGACAAGGCTGCAGTGTGCTTCCCTCCCTGCCTTCCCTCTCTTGGACTGGAGTGGGACGGGGCCAGGGCTGTAAATTCCTCAGAAAGAGCTGTTAAGAGCGCCTCCATTAAAACAGGGGGGCCGGCACTCGCCAGAGAGGAGCCGACTCAATAAGTCATCGTCGAAGCCTGAGGCCTTACTGGGGCCCATGCGAGAGTAACTATAGCCACAGACTGGATGAGAGCTATCTTGTCCTGTTTAACACACCTTTTCTGCCTGGAGATGCGCTCTGAGTGCTGCAATATTCAATAAGAATGATTTTACTGGCTTGTGATGTATCTGCAGAGGACTGATTGACTCATCAATTAAAAGCTCAGTTGTTGAATTGTGTGGCTTTTTAGACTCACTTTATAAAAACAAAACTCCCTTCGTACCATTGTTATTTTAATAAATTATAAACTCTTACATGCACCGACTCACTGTTTGAATCACAAGCCAAAATAGCATCTCACAATGCAGAATTATTATTGCAGTATTTCACAGCAACATTGTATAGGTGAGAAGACTGGTCAGGTTGCAGGTCCAGCTGTTTCTATTTTGTTAAATAGTCAATAAAGACGCCATGATATATGATCATAATAATAATGATATAAGAATATACGTAATTCATTGTAAAAGTATGTACTCAGTAGTGGACAATATAGTCTACATTCAGGACACATGAAACATGACACATCTGACAAAATGCTTTGGGCTATCACTGTATTCAGGTGATCAATCTCTGTAGCTTCATGTCTCAGAATTACAGATATTATTATACCAAACTCTTGTGCAGGGGGTTTGGAAGATAATATACCCAGATAATAATATTTGAACAGGTAAACACTTGTCTCGTTTCTATGGCTGCTCAGCTCAAACCACAACTGCATCAAATTTCCATCCAAGTCTTGAACTGTGAAAGTTAAAAAACAAACATAAAGCAGTAGCTTAAAACACCAGACACTTCATCCGTCCTTGTGTTATCTTTTGCTACTTGCACCATCACCCCGAAGGTTTATGAGAGTGGCATGGTTGTGTACACACTGTGGTGTCTGGATACACATTAACAATTCCCTTCCCTCCACACACACACTCCTCCCAATCAAGCCCATTATTATCGCAGGCGTGCTGCAGGCTCCCAAAATATCTGTCACGCAGCTGTCGGCACCTCTCTGCTCAGCAGCTGGAGAGGCTCTGAGGCACTCCCTCACTTTCAACCCTGATACCATATTCAGTGCACCCTCGCCCTGAAGGACAGGGGGCAAAAAAGACTACCTTAACATCAGTCAGTCTCTACAAGTCTGTTGTGTTTGTTTTCTAGTCAAAGCCACCCCTGAGTGGCCCGTGCACATGAGCAATAAAATCCAAATGGTGTGCATGAAGCATGAAAACGAGCCACTAAGAAAGATGGGAAGCTTAGTGACCTGAACTCCTTTCTCCTTTCAGCAATTTCTACCCTGCTGCAAGGATGTAGGCCACATGTTGATCTGATTGTTTAGTCAATAAGGTATGAGACGCTGAGTTTAGTGATTCAAGAACAGCTGGACATCTTGTATGGCATGATGCAAGCCTAAAAGAAACCAGGAGGACAAATCATCATAGAAATATTAAAACAAATAAAACCAATGATCTCAGTTTTTGCCAAGCAATGTAGTTCTTCAACAGCAAAAAATGCCATGGTTGCTGAGGAGCAGCACTTTTATACGTTCTGATGTTTAAATTAAATTGTCAAAAGTTTCCAGGAATTTATCATATATCTTTCAATGAAAAATATGGCTCTGATTTTAACAAGAGTAGGGCGGATGTCAAGTTCAAAAAATGATTTTAGTGTACATAAGATATATGGAGAAAAGCAGGACACCTCCTCATGGTGACTGTCAGGACCAGTATTTATGGCTGGAGGCCCTGAATCAAAGTCAGAAACTGAAATGCACATTTAAACCTTCAGTCTCCTGCCAACTTGTTCCGCTCCACTCACAGTGGCCGCCTCTCAAAGCAATGATAGGAGGAGAAAGAACATATTGCACTTCCTGTTGAGATTTCAAGGGAGAGCGAGACAGATAGATATAGTGCGTGTTCTGGAAAATCTCAGCTGCTCTCCTATGGTTAGGATAATGTATGACTGCAACTAATCTAGTGTTAGCCTTCAGAGCATGAGTTCTTCTTGAATTTGTGCCAAGATTTGATTAGAAACAGTCTTACTACATGTCTGGGTAGTTTTTTTCTTTCTTTTTTCCCCCATTTTTCTCTTTTCCTCAAACCTGATTTCCTTTGTATGTTTTTGAGCCCCTTTGTAGGCCTGATATAATTCTTATACAAGTTAGTGGTACATTCGCACAAACATGCACAATGGCTCCACAGTAATAGTGAGAACACTGGCGCTTGTGACTAACAACACGATCCTTTTCTGACATGCCAAGGCCTTCTTCCAATAAGAGCGACATCATAATATCAACTCGAGGAGCATTCTTCCTGTCTTACCCCCGATCCTTGGCTTGTCCCTTCTTGCCTTCAAGCAAGCAGGAAACGGCTGCATGCAAGATTTAAGATCTGAGATCAACAACTTGGTAGGCGGCTGCCACTGCAAAACTGGGCACCGACATTAAAGACAAAAGAATCTTCTCTAGAAAGCTAATTTGATACAGTAAGTTTGATATGTTTTTTTATTATAAACCTGAATGTCTCCGTGCATGTATGGAGAAGGTCCACCTGGTAAACTCTATGTAAAACTTCCCCAGATCAGTCGTGCAACATACACATCAAGATTTACTGAGAGAAAATTACTTTGTGAAAAGATTTTTTTCCCTGGCTTGAGTTAAATACACAGCATCTGATTCCATTTAGTTTTGACGTTCTGAGATCCAAAGTTTTAGTTGAAATATTCACAAAATCACAGTCACGTCTCTCCTCATTTGGATTCTTCTTTTCTTCCTTTCTTTGTTGTTTTCCCCTGGAGAAAGACAAAAGCAACCAAATAATACTGAATTTTCCGTCATGCTCTCCAAACCCCTCCTCCCCTAAACCCTAAAACAATCTCGGTCTCTTCACCACCAGCACCCCACCCCATGCCGCTTCTCTTCATTCTCTCACTCTTCATTCGTTTCTCTGCTTCAGTGCAAAGCCAAACAAGCCAGCCATTAAGTTGAGTTAAGCGCAGGAAGTAGGCCTTCGGGCCAGGCGGCACTGTTTACAAGGAGCTAGTCAGGTTTCAGCGGTGCTTTGAAGTGAGCAGTACACAGGAGACTGTCTGTCACTAGGCAAAGGCCCAGCACCGCTCCACTGACTCACTCGCATTCCCCCCATTCATCTGAGCAGAGAGAGGGAAGGAGGGTGGAGGCAGAGGGGGTGTAAGAGGGTGGATTTATGTTTTTTTTCCCCTCAGAGTATCTGTTCCTACCTTTAATCACTCTCACCTGTCTGTTATTACAACCCTTCTTTATTCAACCCCAGATAAGGATATAAGAAAGACAAACATCAACTTGTCCAACAGGTCATGAGATTTAAGAGGTCCATTGATAGTAAGGCTCTGCTATATGCTCATGTCAGTGCTACTGTAACCTACAGAGGTACATCCTAATATAGTGATAATATGCTGTATCATGTGCCTCTCTAAAAGTTTGCAGTTACAATATAAAAGCACACAGTATGTGCGTGCAATTCTCAAACGCCTGCTTGTAGCCCAGAGCCTCTGCTCTGAGGCAAGAGGATCAGCTTTCTCCAACACACCCATCTACTTCATGACATCACCACAGAGAAGGTTCAGTTTCAGCCATGCATGGCTTGGGGGATTCCAACTTGGCACAGAGCACAGTGGCTCCAGAGAAGTAACACTACAGCAAAGCTGAACACCTTGTTTTCCCTTCACCAAGCAGGCAGGCAGGAACATTTTCACACCTATACAACAGCACAGCCTTTTCTTGCTAGATGATTCCTGTTAATTTAACAGGGCCCTCTCCAACAACAGGCAAAAAAGGTTTCTTGTTTTGTTTAGCACTTGAAGGCGATGTTGGTGTACATGTGTGAGGAAGCCTCCTGCCACATTCTTACAGGCTGACACCAGTTTCTCAGACACAAAACACATATATGTGAAATATTTCAGAATATATTGACAGTTTGGGTGATAATTAACAGTAGAGATGTGATTAATTAACAGTGTCAATATAAACTTGTCCCTTGTATTTCCCAGAGGGCTACAGTCTTGTGTAAGAAGCTAATTTCCAATAATATTTTAGTTTTGCCTGCCAGTCTGAGGTAACAGATGTTCAGGTGTGACACAAACCTCACCCCCTTGAAAAAACAACATGGCTGTTCTTTTATCAAAGAAAGTAACTTGTTATCAATACAATATTTAATCATTAATGACTACTGAACATAAGGAAGGGAAAAACATCAATACTGTTTTCCTCTTGAATTTAAAATCAAGGATTTGATTTATAGTTATTTGATGATATCTGCACATTTCTCAGCACGTTTTTGGATAAAGAGGAGTGACAGTACAGCGGGCGAAACAGAAAAAGCTTCTTGAATATCAACAGACTGAAATGTAGACATTCTTTTAATCCATAAAAAACGTAATTTATAACCAGTTTATAACCAATTCATAAAAAAGGAGCATGACTAGATCTACGGCATGTGGCATTCTTACAGTGCAAAAGTAAAGCAGGTACAGTAGCAGATAAGGAAAAGTATTTACTTTCTTTAAATACAAATATATAATTTCATGTTTTTACAAATACTATTTACAATTTCATTTATGAAATGTTTACAGAGAGAATAAACTGCCATTCTTCTACTGCTCATTTCTTCGCTCTCTATGATCTTGGCTGCTGGATCATCACTCTGTTTGAGTTCATGGTGGCTTTATGAAAAGAGCCAGAGGGGGGGAGGAGAACATTTCAGCACATGGCATCCATAGCCATGCTTGTTATTTGTTCAGACAGGACAGGTTCAGTCCTTGTTTATCCAGCTTGCCCTTTTGTCAAACCCTGACCCTCAGTTTGGCATGCATGTGTGGCTATAAAGCTGAGGCGAATACAAATGCTATAAGAACATATAGCTACTCACTGTGCTACTTACCTATAACATGAGAAACAGGTAAATAATACAAACATTAGTCCCAGCAACATTTAGATGTCCCTTTATTCTACACAGTGGTCTCTCCATGTTTGCCATTTGTCAGCCTACTGTAGAACTTATGCCAGGAGTGGAGAGTCTTTCCAGACCAGATCCAGAAACCGGAGGTGATACCCACTATCAGTGTCATCAGGTACTTGATCATGTAGACAGTGAAGTCTGGAGTCATGCGAGGCCCGGTCTGCATAGGGCAGGGGATGGCCAAGCCCCTGCAGTTATGGCTGACCCAGCTGCGTTCCCAGTGGGGGCGGAAGGCCTGCTCATAGAAGAAACAGGCAATAACAATGGTGGCAGGGACGGTGTAGAGCACGCTGAATACCCCAATCCGCACCATCAGTCGCTCCAGCTTCTCTGTCTTGGTGCCATCGTGTTTCATGATGGTGCGGATTCGGAACAGTGACACAAAGCCAGCCAGCAAGAAAGAGGTACCGATGAAGAGATAAATGAAGAGAGGGGCCAACACAAAGCCTCGTAGAGGATCCAGGTTGCTGAGACTGACGAAGCAGACACCGCTGAGCACATCACCCTCGATCTGCCCGATGGCCAGGATGCTGATGGTCTTGATGGCCGGCACTGCCCAGGCTGCCAAGTGAAAGTACTGAGAGTTGGCCTCAATAGCCTCATGGCCCCACTTCATACCTGCTGCCAGGAACCAGGTGAGAGACAGGATAACCCACCAGATGGAGCTGGCCATGCTGAAGAAATAGAGCATCATGAAGAGGATGGTGCAGCCTTCCTTTTTGGTGCCTTGGACGATGGTTTTATAGCCATCTGGGCTGAAGCTATCATTGCACACCACTCTGTCCCCCAGGAAGTAGCCAGCTATGTAGGCTATGGAGACCATTGTGTAGCAGCCAGACAGGAAGATGATAGGTCGCTCAGGATATCTGAAGCGCTGCATGTCAACTAAATAGGTGGTTACTGTGAATAATGTAGATGCACAACAAAGCACAGACCAAACCAGAATCCATATGCGGGAAAAATGAATCTCTTTGTCACTGAAAAACATGCTCCCACCGCTCCTTGATGGCTCACATGGAGCTGCACAATCCTTCTCATCTAAAAACTTGTAATTCACATATGGTGGTACTTTGAGAACAGGCGGGCAACGAAAAGGCCTCTCAAGTGTGGAGACTATGGAGAGGTCCTGAGTCCCCGGGACAGGCGAGATGGGTGGGACGGTGGCGGTGGAGGAATCGTTTTGGCCCACACAGATTTGTCCGTCTCCCAGCACAGGGAAGTTCTCGCAGCGCAGTCGGTCTGGCCACTGAAAGCCGAACTTGTTCATGAGAGCCTCGCAGCCCTGCTTGGCTCTCTCGCAGATTGACCTGCAGGGAGGAATGGCCTTCTCCAAAACTGTGCACACAGGCGCATACATGGAGCACAGGAAGAATTTCAACTCCGGCGAGCACTGTACCTTTACAAGAGGGTAAAACTGGTGCACCTCGAGCCCTGCATCCTCCTGGTTGTAATGGCCGACTAAATTTGGCATGATGGTTTGGTTATAGGCTATGTCCGTGCACAGAGGTATTGAAATCGGCTGACAAAATCCATGCTCCGGGACGACTATTCCGTTGTCCCCTTGATACTGGGCTGATATTAGCAGAGGCAGCAGGAGTGCAACAGACCAGGTCTTCCACAAATTCATCTTCCCAAGATTAACACAACAACTTTAGCCCGATAAACTTGAAGTAAATTTGTTTAGTGTGTATCACCAATTCTCCAAGCAGTTCTTGGGCGAGTATAACGTACTAAAAGGAAAAACTCTGACGGTGACGACCTGGACGCAGCTCTCTTAGTGCTTGGTCTCCGCTTTGAACACTGCGAGCTGACTTTTTTCTTTTCCACAACTCCGATTCCCTCACCATTGTCAAGGTAGTTATATTATAAGAAATATAACTTCCGGTAGTAGCTTTCAAAATAAAATACTAGTTGACGAATGTGTTTTTTTGTAGAATTTTATGCCAAGGAACCAGTACATCATAAATATTTGATAGAATAAACGACTATGTTTCGTTTATTTTTCATCAAGAGTATGAACAAAACTGTTATTTCAGTTTTGATGCCTACTTTGATAATAATAACGTATTCATATCATATTAATTCCATTTATCCATTCGATCCATATTGTATTGATATGAGGACAAACTAAATACAGCATCATAATCATATTCATTGGAAATGGACGCATTTGTATTATGCAATTTTATTGAAGACAATGATAAGTTTTGTACGTGCCAAGAGTATGCTTTTATTTCGAAGGAAATGTTGCTTGTGTACTGGTCGTAATTTTGCTAATATTGTCACACTTGACTCCGCAGCTGGATTGCGTGGCCCAACTAGACTTTCAGGTTTCCTTAAAGTATTGTGTCCATGGGAAGAGGAGGAGGTAGACTTTCCCAACTAGTGTACTACTTAATATCCATGCTATGTTCATATTCTACATCAAAATTTACAATCAATCAATCAAGCTGTGAATGTATGTATGTATGTATGTATGTATGTATGTATGCATGCATGTAATAATTTTGGCCAAATGTACTTTGTAAATTTGAATTTTTGAACTGAATCCACTTCAATTAAACTGAAACGCTAAACCGAAATGCATTGAATGAAAATATACAAAATACAAATAAATGCAAATAATGCAACAATTACAATGCAACGGAAAGAAATTGTAATTGAAAAATGCAATGAGAAAATGTAATTATATGCAAATTATTATTAGGCAAAAGAGAAAGTCCAGTATATTGATAACAATAACATTAAAAATAAAATAATGAATTATAATAAAAATAACAACATACTGCATAATACAATGAATGCATATGTTTATTTCTTTGAATTTATGTAATTTATACCAAATGGATAAACTCCAGGTGGGCATAATGACAGGACCACCTGTGCCTGAGGGATCCTGCACCATGGCCTAAAATATGGGGGAGTGTATGACACCAGATGTTGCTATGCGCTTCGATCTCCTGCTTGATGTCAATTGGACCAAAAATAAAATTCCTCAGGCTCAGCCAATGTGCGCTCAGGCCGCGAGGGCAACATCGAACTTCTGTGGGGGTCACGAGAGCACTTGAGGATAATGGACTGAGAGTGAAGAAAACTGTTCCAAACCCCAAAAGTTCCCGTTACATAACATACGCAGGTAGGTTAGTTATGTGCTTCACTCATATTATTTGGTTTGTTCAGGCGAAGTTAGCCAAATTTGACCGACAGGGAAGCACTTGTAATATGGGCGAAAGTTTAGTCCAAATTAGCCGAGGTAACATCGACAGTTAGCTTATTCCACTAACGTTAACGGCAAAGTTAGCCAGTTGATTTGCTTTCCCAGAAATAGCAGTTAGCTAGCTAACAATTTGTATGTGATCCCAAACCTCTGTCATGTAAGATTATATAAAATATTAACAAAGAGTACCTTGTGTTTTGCCAGACCAGTAATGAAGTAAAGAATCAGGTCAAGTTCAAGGGAGGTCAGAATGGCATTTGACGGGCATCAGAGCACATTTGCAAATTCACTCTTTCCCACATACCAGCGTCAGGTAAGCTATAAATTTAAGGGTCGTAGCCATGATATTCTTATATGAAATGGCATAACGTTATTTGCAGTAGCCATAGACCTGTGTTAGGTGTTTATGATGAAGGTAGTCAATGGTGGAAATCTTTTGAATCATCTATCATAGTTACCCATGTTCATTAAATTACATTCTGGTACAGAAGAAGATAATACCCTGGAATACTTTTTGTCAGACATATTTTTTTTTTTATCTCAGGTCATAGCAGAAACGTACTCAGGGAACTGTTGTGATATTATCACTGAAGCTAGAACGATTATCTTCATTAATCAGTTACATTTTCCTGACCAAGGTGATGTCTTGAAAATTGCTTGTTTTGTCTGACCAACAGTCAAAAACCCCCAAAATATTCAATTTACAATGATATTAAACTAAAATAGCAGCAAATTGTTACAATCTAATTCATTTCAAATTTCAGGTTTAATTGTCTCATTTCGAGTTTTTACATTCTGTATTCTTAAATAGTTTGCAGCTTCTGTTGCACCTACAATTGTGCAAACAAAGGCTTGTAATTTGCATCGATCTGCTTTGTGTAAGGAAGAAAAATACAGTAGTTGAAGTTATTTTTTCAGGTGGGCTTCAGATTGATTAACTTTTGCTTCTCTCTCTTTCAGGCCAGTGTAAATGTAGGTGGGGGAAACAATAGTAGCGTGGCATTGCCCTTCATTTCCATCCCCAGTGTCTCACTGCAGGAACAGGACACAGCATCCTACGTACCCTGGTCTCATAATGCTCATGATGATCCATATGGCCTTATCAATTGTGCCCAGAGCAGCATTAAAAGCAGGTATTAATTTTTAACTAGGATAAGTGTGTGATTATTCATCTGTGCACTATCCCAAATGTATTAAATAGTGTTAGGCAATCACACTACTCTGTGAAAGAAAAATGAATAAAGTTGTCAGCAATAGTGCTAAATGAATGTTTTCACAGAGTCCAATTCTTGGGGCATGTTTTCTTTCTTGAAGGAAACCCACTGATAATCCTGATTGTGACGGGGAGAATGATCTACAGGGTCTCGTGTCAAATATTTTGGATGAAGCAGATTCACAAGACAGCTACTACAGTGAATGGTAAGTCATGGTTTAAGGTTTTCACATTGCAGGGTTTGGTGTATATTACAGTATGGTGTTGTACACCACAGAGTTGAACAAACAAAAATATGGTTTTAGTTTTTGATCATATTTTTTTTAAATGTATATATTTCGTGTATGTTGTATTAATTTTAGAGACACTAACATTAAAGGAAGTCCTCAATTCTTCTTTTAGGAGCCTACCTACATGTAATCCCGTCTGGTCTCCAAAGACATTGAGAGAAGAACTGCTACAGTATTTTCAATCGGAGGCTAAAACACAGCATAACCCCATCTTTCCTCCAAACTATGTTTCCTGTGAGGCTTTAAGTAAAGCGCAGGGACAGTCAGATGTTGAAGAGTTTTATCAACAGTCAAATGGCCTTGCTACCAATCAACAATGGCTTTTTAATGTGCCCAACGGAGATAGTGACAGCTACACCCTCCGTCCTCAGAAACTGCCACCAGGTTTACCAATGCCCAACATAGGAAATACCTACCTGTCACAGATACAACAAAGCAAATATGACAACACGTCAGCTGATGGAGACAGAGGGAATAGTGAGCCTATGAATAATTTCCCTGACCTCAATGATGTCTTTAGACCTCAAAGCGAAATGACCAGCCCATGCTTTCATCCTTATTATGAAGACCACTACATGCAGAGCAGCTCAAAGCCCATCAGTAATGAGCAGTATGTGCCACAAGACATTAACCAATTGGTCAGCAGTTTTCAGTCGTTCATGGTTGGTGAGCATGATAGCTTATGTCGTGGAGACTTTCCAAACATGCACAGGCAGACAGTGGGCATGCACCATGAAGACAGCGTGGTTGAACAATGGAAAATCACCAGTCCTGCAATGTCAACACAAAGTGCTCCTGCAATGCGGATCCAAAAACAGCTGGTGGGAGAATTTGGGACAGTGCCGATGGAAAGAAATGGAGGAGCGAGGAAACAAACATTTAAGCGCGGTGCCTCTCAAGATCTACCTGGTTTTGGCCCTCAAAATACAGAGTATGTCCAGCAACCAAAGCCATTCTCTGCATCTTTAAACCTTCCAAATCAATACCAAAGCAAGGTGACCATGTACAGAGGAAACACTTCACCCCCCATTAACATGAACCAGTATTCAAAGCATCACATCCAGCAGGGCCAGATACAGAGCAAGATCAAGCCAAAGATGCAGAGGGAAAAGATGAGGATGCACATGTCTGGGTTTCTGGGAGAAGGCTTCTCTACAAGACCCCTAACTAACATTAACATGAGAGGGGGAGATAAGAAACAGGCCCTCTTACAAAACCCATACTTTGATCACCTGGGAACCATGCAGTCTCAGAGATTTGTTGGAGAAACCACCATGGTCACTGCAGGGAATACACAACAGCTCATGCCTCTCATGTATCCTGTAAATGACCCCAGAAGGCACTCCAGCGTGCCCATCAACTCCTCTAACTTCAGTTCTAGATCCACACTGCCCTATGGAAGTGGAGTTCCTGGCATGGATGTGGGTGATATGATGTTAGGCAATGAATGTGCAGCTTTCAACTCCTATGTCAGTGACATGACAACCCACACAGGAGAGAGCACGTATCATGGCATGGCCTCAGCCACGACAACTTCAATGGTGATGAATCAAGGAGGGCCTGTGATCCAGCTTTACTTCTACCTGGACGAGTGTTATGAGCAGTGGAGGTGTTTGGAGAAGGAGAGAAAGAGGGTATGCTTTTGAAATCTGATTTTGTGTCTCGTTAGAGGTTACTTAGATGATATCCTCTAACTAAATGGCATCACAGCCAATTAATATTTTTTTAATTGAACAATAGTGGCTATATAGAGTTAGCTTTATTTCCAGTCATTTGTTATCAATACATCACACTCTGAGTATTATTTTAATATGGAGCTATTCAGTTGTCAAACTTACCGACCAGCTTTAAGTCTACTACTTTTAACGTGGCCCATGTCCACTGTACAGTTCCCCTATGGTGGAAGGAAAAACATTAATATCAGTTTGGGACCAAGTGTTGGAAAATATTAAATATTAGCTTGGGATCAATGGAAAATATGTATTTTTATTTTCTCATACGCCTGAATACTTGCTGATATTTATTCAATATTTATTGTTCCCCATTTTTTTGTACTTTGAGTAATTACCACTTTTTCACACACAGAAACACTTACATATATACAAAATGGATATCATTATCATATCATATCTTTATGGCCTCTACCGGTCAATAAATGTGAAAAGAGACAGTATAGTCTGATCACGGTGTCTGCAAGAGATACAAACATTGTATCATTACATTTATGTCCAGATAAGCACTGCAAATGATTACACATCTCTTCATATTTGTTAGCTATGGGGTTGTCTATCAGCCTGAATTTAAAAAATATAAAAAGAAGAAAAATAACTGTTGCTGTTGTGTAAGTGTTAGGTTGACATGTTCTCACTTGTTTTCTATTTTAGACAGAGGTCATCCTTACCAAGACATTTGTTGGGAAGAGGACTGCAGCAGTGACCATCAATAACCTACCCAAAACTCCACCAAACCCCACAAGAGTGGACCACCTCATTGTTAATCAGATGAGGGAACAAGGAAGGGTGAGACCCCTGAATTAATTGCTTCCATACTGCCATCTACAGGTGAATTCTGTAAGGGCAGCCCTGTTATGTTATTTGTGGCTTCATTTTGCACACCGACGAGTTCTATAAAGAGAAAACTAGTTCCCTTCAATGCACTCTCCTGGAGGTATGTTTCATTTTCTTTAGTTTGGACCCTGAATAAAAAACATATGTACATACAAATAACAGCATCTAAGACCTTAATAAGGCAAACAGTTCATCTTTTGGAATGTCTTGTTGATAAATTACTATTACTATGACTATTTCTTTGCAGTTATGTTTGTTTGAGGACTCATTAATAAGCACTGTCTCCTAACACTAAGAAGGTCCAGGGTTAAAATCTTTCTGTGGAGCGGGAAAATTTTTTCCACAGTCCAAAAACACCTCTAATTAGTATGCAAACTAATTTTTTCAATTAAAAAAAAGCACACACATGGATAAAGCATAGATACTGTTTTGTTGTAGCAACATACGTAGATTGTCACACAAAGAAATCCATTTCTAAGACTGAGGGGAATATATAGGTTAATTATGCTGGTGTGTTGCAGGTGGCAAGCCTTCTGGATAGAATGGAGTGTCTGCACAATATTTCCCTCCATATCAACATCCACACAGCGCTGAACAAGCATCACATGGCTATTTGCATCACCCAGGCAAGACGCAAGGAGGAGATTGCCAGCATGTCCAAACACCAGCAACAGAGAGCTTATTTCACAGAGGACGGAGGTAACTCATTGCAATGGTAGGCGTATGTTCCCCTCTCTCATATGCTGTTGGTCCTAACTTGCTTCTGTTTCTTAGACATGCTGTTGTTGGTCATTGCACTGAAGGACCTAGCTGCTACCACGAGGAAGCTCCGCACAGCCCTGTGGTGTGCTTTCCAGATGACACTCCCGAAACCTGTCAATAGGCAGGACCACCATGTTAAGAGGGAGGCCACTCACAGAGAGAGGTGCTCCTCTCCATTTGAGGGATACTCTTTTAAGTTATGATTTAGTATGCAACAAGCATGTCAGGTCTTGATTAAATAAAAAACACTCCAGTATGCCCTGATTATAAATTTCCCATAGGCAATAGGGTGATGTAAAAAAGACATTTTACCTGCAAGTCTATAGTGACATTTTACCTGCAACACAGAGATCACTGCAGAATATGAGATGAGCAATTTGAAGCTTGATGATGGCTACACTTTTTCGGCACCCAGTAGCTTCAGGTGACTAACTTTTGCTGTGTAGGAATTGCATGAAATGTAATTTATCCTGCTGCATCTTAACTTCATTTCATTTAATTAGTGTCAGTTCCAAATTAATGTGAATCTTGCTCCATCACCGTTGTATTTAAAGGCACTATTTATGCGGAAGATTTCAGTGAATTCTTCATTGTTTTACTTATTTATTGGAATGTAATGGAACCTCAGTTCTGGGTATTCCCAAGCAACAATTGAATCATAAGGGCAGTAGTTTAAAATGAACATGCTAAATATTCAAATGTTTTCTAAAATGTTCCAATTCATTTCTGCAGCTTCAGTTTATGTAACCTTAACATGCCGTAATCAGAAAAAAGTTTTATCTATCTGCTATTTAATGAGGTTTGAACTGTCCCAAAGATACTCAAACTTCTGGAAAAAAAAGTTCAATGCTTTACATTGAAATGTATCAATCACATTTTCCATTGTCCATCCATATATTAATAAATATCATTCCTATCAGTGAAATGTAACAGCTAAGTTAAAAAAAATATCCTCTGGATGCAGTTTAGTCTTTGATGACATGCTCTATATCACCAGTTTAATCTACACGTTAAATTATAAAATGTTTTCTGAAATGTTCCAATTCATTTCTGAAACCTTTTCTTCTGTTAACACTGTAATCAGAAAGCCGTTTTATCTGCAATTTGGTCAAAAGTTTCAACTGTAACAAAAGATACTGAAACTTTGTAAGTTCAGCGTTTTAGAATTTAAATGTATTAATCACACTTTCTACCAGATTATTTTCAGATAGTATTATTAAATATTATTCTTATCAGTGGGACAGTTTGTCAGCTAGGGACCAAAGCTTGCTTTGTGAATATGAGCCGAGTCCTATTCCCTGTCATTTTATTGTTCATGTTGTTTTTTTCTTGTTACTTGTTCTGTAAATGAAAAATTTAAAAATAAAGCAATCCAAATTTCTGAAAATGTGTTTTTTTTTTATTAATTTAAAAAGATCAACCTCATTATAAACATTCAAATTATGGTACATGATATATTTGAGGTATAATTTAGCAACCTCTCCTTATATCTCCCTCCAAAATGCAGACAGTAAAAAGAAAACCTAAATCATCGAAACTCTGTGGACTGAGTTGCTTTACCAGCATTCCTCCATTTTTACCATGATCGATGCAATTTGTGTTTCAGTTGTATACTTGATCATTTCAGAGTTAACTGTCAAAGCATAGCCAAACAACATACTGGCAGAGACTTGAATGAGCAATAATGTTTTGATCAACGACATAAGACTGACTCGGATCACAATCATCGTCATATAAAGATTTGGAGCTTTATTTCCAGACAACATCTTTCTGCATCTGCTTGTATCAGTATCCAAGAACAAATCTTGATTTTGGACCTGCACAACATCCAGTATATTGTTCTTTACACATATGGCGAGATGCAGAAAGTAATCAACAAGGAGGGTCTGATGAAGATGTTCTCATACTGAAGGTGTCAATGAGGTTTAGCTAAAAAGAGGCTGTTGTTTTTCATATCTGTTTTATAACAAAACCTTTTTCACATACAAAGTGTCCTGCCTCTTGGTTTTATCTTTTGCGTTCACCTTTTTGTGTACGCTTCTTCTCCTTTTCTTTTCTGTCTTGTTTGGCTAGTTTGTCCTTCTCCCGCTGCATCTTGTCCCCTTCCTTCTTCTTCTGAGCATCTTCACGAGCCTGGTCCCGCTTTTGCTTTTGTCTGTTCAGCACCTCTTCCACGTTGGTGTTCTTAAACAGGGCTGACACTTTCAGTAAAGGACAGTTGGATGAAAGCAAAAGTACTCTGCTAATTCATCACTATAAAGGTGTAAATGATAGGAACAGCGTATCGTTTAGTCAGTGCTATGCAACAATTGCATTATCAATTCATATTGCATTAAGTAACACTGAATCCCATATGATGTTAAATGGTCTCTGATCATAAACAGCTTTAGAAAGGATACATTTATCATTTCCAGTAAAGTTATTTCCACTTGGTTCCTCTTCTTCAGCTTCAGTGCCTTTGTCAAGGAAAGAACTGACATCTTAAGGATCATGACTGTCTGAAGGAAACATTCACTGGATGAGACAACATAAACTGTTTGCTTTCTTAGGAATATGTGCATGGACATCAAAGAAACATTGGTAATTTAGGTGAAACATATGGACCATTCTAATATTACTGTCATCACAATTAGCAAAATCAAGGATATTCCTCTTCGTCTGTTACATTAGCGTATTGAGCAAGGAGGGCTTCTTTCCTTTTCTTCGACTCCTCGGACACCTCCTTGTGTTTCACCACAATCTGAGCTTGTTTTTCGATCATACTGGCGATGGCCTGGACCTCAGCTGCAGAAAAAGAATTACATAACACAGCCAAACTGTCAATAAACCACAATAACATTTAGTTCCTTTACTTGCAATAAAAATACCTGCTTTTCACTGTCAATATGAAAGTACATTAACAGAAGGAGCCACAAAGGCACCCATCTGAGCTTGAGCCTCCAGACAGTATACACATCCTTATAGTTATGTACATAGTCAACAACTTCTTTCCAGGAATAACACTGACAAACCAAACTCGGTGGAATTACTTGCTGGCATAAATCCTTACTCAAACCACAAAAACTTTCTACCGTCTCAAGAAATGTTAATCTCTCCCCAAGACAAAAGTGTCTTGCACTCTGCTCCAAACTCAAAGCAAACAATTTAAAACTTAAAGAGCGTATCCCTCTGTATGTTTAAGTGGTATTGAGGACACAATCAGTAGCAAGCTGTCTTTGCTGTTTAGTCAAGATTTAGAGAAGAGAGAGAGAAGAGCTGATGAGCCTGCTGGCTTTACTTTGGACTGCTGCCTTTTAAATGACTATAGAATTTTTTGTGCAAGTTTGGACTGCATTGTTCCATTGTTTTTTTTATGTTGCTCTTATTTTCATTGATTTATGGTTGCACTATAACTGTACAGTACTGTATGTGGATGTTCTGCAAGATTTGCCAAGATGTTGCCAACCTTGAGAACTGGTTCCCCAAGAGTAGCAGTAGTAGTTAGTAGTAGTTATTTTTACTGACATGGTCACTTGAGAAAAAAAAAAAATCAACTTACATTTCAATGAGATTTGAAATTGTGGATGAATTAAAGTTACATAAATACCGTCATCAGCATCTCTTTTAGCAGCTGATTGACTGCAACACTCTGTCCACTGCTTGATGATCTCTTTGCAGACATCTTCCACGGTGTCCTCATCCTGCACCCACAGGACAAGTAACAGTTAAGTACAAGTAACAGCTCACTTTATATACTCAGCAGCTGACTATCCTCCAACCAGGTAATTAATGTCCATGAATCAACACAGTCTGTTAGTGTGAGATGAGGCATAGTGAGGTGCTTTACAGATGAGCCCCTACAGGACAACAGCATCCACTGGATAAATTCACAGCCAGTACACGATACAGTGGTACTGGGATCCCATATCTGGTTTGACTACGGGACGCTGACACAGAGACAGTATTTAGCATGACTAAAATTTCAGGATATGAAAACTGCACATGAGCAGTTTTTGCTTTATATGAATTCAGTGAACTGTTATTCCATGTTAAGCTAATAACAGACAAACAGCTGGTAAAACTAACCAAATCTCATAGTGGCAGCTTATGGTTGGCTATTTCAGTACATATATTATACAGCACCACCTTCAGTATACTACACACGTGTGCAAATGGTTAACCACTTGTCAACATGTATCTGTACCAAATAGCACCGTGGATTTGGGGGTTCTTTTTCTTCGCCGAATTTGTTAAAACACCATAAGGAATTGTATTAGGTATTGAGTCATATGTTGCTTGGTGTCTGCCACTGCAAGACCACAATTAACTACAAGTTCCAGATGTATTTTAATGGGATTTGGCGTGACAGGAGAGAACAGCTATGGACCTTAGTTGAAGAAACACTGCTGCGTATAACGTCGATATGTTGCTCCATAAATGACAGCTGACATCAGCGCTGTCACTAAGTACCGCCCGGCACACAAGACAGACAGCAACACATGAAAAAACACAGCCTCGGTAACTGAGCGGGACATGCCGCTGTAGATATTCACCAGAAATGCGGATAAAATTCCTTGAAGTGCATCTTCTATTTCCTCGTCACTCTCTTCTTCTTGTAGGACCCCTAAAATGTACGCCCCATACACCTCACGATCCACTTCTAACGAGTCTAGACGATCATTTAGCCAGCTTTCAAACTCGCCGGCGTCTGACTCGGGCGCAGCCATCTTGGCCTTTTGAGGTCCTTCGGTGGTGTATGGCTGTCCTTTGTCATTGCCTGTGAAGAAAGGTGACGTAAACGCTATGAGAAAACTGCACGTGTTTGATTTTTCAGCTTTTTCGAGGTAACCGTTCAGGTACAGGTAACTTCATCATGTTCACAGTCATTTTGCAATGCTGATATACAAATTTAACAGCTGATGGATTGACTATATTAACAAAATATTTTGGCTATCAACACAAAGAAGAGAAGCTTGCTGTAGACTAAAAAGTCCCATTCATCTCTCATTGATGCTCAGTGAGTCATGTTTTGTGGCGGAGTTTAGTTAACTATACATGTCAATTTACAGTTTTTCTTAATTGTTGGCATTTCTGAAACATTGATTTCCACAGTCATTATAAAAGTTTATGCATTATGCAACACACTTTATTTTTCTTGTAAAAGGTTATAACCTACTCAAAACATTATGGCTTGTTTCAAAATTGTATTTCTGTATCAATTCTCATTGAGACAACAGTCACTCAATATGAGTTCAATTTTCTCTACTGTAGTTTTCTCGACTTTTAGCCCAAAGCTTTATGGCCTATACTTCCTGTCAAATTGCATTTTAGAATGAAAGCTATTATTGATTAATAGAGAAAAATGTCCCAATACAACAAATTAATGTAAATTAGGAACTACTGTAAAATCCAAATACTCCTGGCCAAATACCTAATATGTCTAAAATTTACTCTTGCTTTGGACAAAAATCCTTTGGATGGTGCATCCATCCCCTGCATGTCTCTACTGTGATGTCCTCACAGGCAGCTTGCATATTTTTCTCTCCCTCTGTCTCTTCCCCATCCTCTGTGATCACATATGCCCACATCTTCCTATTGTCCCTCTCTGATGTCTACCTGTTCCATATTAACGAATAGTTCTGACTTTGTGCTAAATTACAGCTTGTGGTCCATGAACACAAGTCTTGTCAACTGTCCATTTGAATGAAAATGGCTGTACTGACTTTGTCATGCTGCTAGCCTGGCTTGTTGAATTAATTTCAGCAGCCAAATTTTCAATCAGTGCAAAATGCTCAGCGTTGGCAGTCACATACAGTAAGTGCCCTGGGATACTGCCACAAATCCCAAAGTTCTTGATTGAAAATTAATGTTCAATTGTCCCACAGTTTACAGAAATACTTGTGAACTCACTCGTGGGCTTTGAGCACTAGGCATGCCAGGACTAGTCTAATTGAAACGCTGATTTCAAAATAATCAGCTATTCTTTTTAAATTCAGTGGGCAGCTGGCAGTCAAACAGCCTTTGGCAGAACATAATCATTATCACAATATATCAAAATACTGAAAAGCGATTTGTTTCCACTATCTAATTAAGAGGAAGACTTCTTTGATAATTATTATGTATGATTGTAAACCTTTGAGAAGGTTGTGGCAATGCATCATTGGCACTGAGGTTGAGTTATCGTACTTATGTCTCATAGATATGATAGGTTATATTTATTTTAAGCAAAACATTTACCACCAGCTTTTGCATTACTGGGGTCCTTGCCTGTGCAAATGGAGGCACAGATGAAAGACAGATGTGTTGCTATCAAGAATAACAACAGCAAGTGTGACATTCTGCTTTTGGCCTCTGGGTGGAAGTAGAGGACACAGATTTGTTTACTCCTCTCTTGTGGTAGAGACCGAGGATACAGCTGAGTCTTGGATTTAGTTGCATGACAGTAGTTTGGAGCGTATTTAGTATGTGATTCATTGCAAATTGCTCCATGCATGTGCATCAGACTCGGTTTGTTAAAGTATAGTTGTAAGCAGAGCTGTGGAGCAAGAAAATGCCCTGCCAGCTGTTTGTTCGTCCTCTTTCATTTGACACTGGGACAACAGACAACACCTCCCAGCTGTTTGAATATATTAAACAATGTTTCCATGTGAATGGCTTGATCCTGCTTCCAGAAAACACTTTGAGCAAGGGGTTTATTAGTTACCCCCCCACACACACATGCACACACACGCTCCCCTTCCTACTGCTCCTACATAATGGCTTCACACGTCGCTGGCCTTGCAGTAATGAAGTGTGAAGCTTCTGTGACGCCACAGGGAAGCTACCGTGTGGAACTGTACTCTCTATTTTAGTGCACCACCTTCAATTCCTTACAGCCAAGATACATTTGCTCACATTGGTCATTTAGCTCACTTTGTACTTTCTAAAGGCACAATTCAAACTAACTTTCATCAAACACCCTTAAACAATTGTGAAACCAGACTGATAAGTTGGTGCACCATGCTCAGTACTTACTACTTTTGTGCTTCTGCGCTAATAGTGTTTTGCAGATGTTTCAAATTGGACCAAAACAGACATAATCTGTGTCCCAGTTGCATATTATGTATTAATTCTATATGTGAATTGAGTACCGCATTGGGAAAAAAATAGTACTAGCATTTTTTTCCAGTGTGCTTCACTTGATGTTTGAGGTGCTGATGAACAATGGACATGGACCTACAATGACAATGAAGGTGCAACTCAGTGCTGTAAAGAAGTTAGTTAATTGTATACAGTGTGTGACAGCTCTGGTAACAGCACAGGAAACAAAAAAAGAGTAATAAACTCTTGGAAAAACACTTTCATTTCTTTCAAATTGGAAGTAGGTTTCCCAAGCCTAGTTTCATTGATGTCCGTTGGCGCTGACTTGCCTTGTATTATTGTAGTCAGTACAGAAAGTACATTAATTTCATGTATATTAACTGCCAAAATAGTTGACAGAGTGGTGTGCAAGTTAGAGGGAAAGTGCCATTACAACAGGCTGGCGTAGTCATATTTCAAGCTGAGGGGCCCAGGGTCGATGCATAATGCCATTGCCTCTCTTAGTACTGCATAGCTTTAGGACGCCTGTCCTATTTATATTGAGGGGCTGTGGATTGATGCGAAATGACGAGGGCCGCGAGGCTGCTGAGTGGGTGGGCATCCACATGCTCCGCTCCACAGGCAACCCTCTCCTTCTATACACGCACACACACATACACACAGATACACACTTGTCGTCATGTCCCAATGCCACCAGCCTTAGAAAAGCCCTACAGTCTCAATGTGCAATGTCCTCTCTCTGTCAACATATCCTCTATCCCAACGTTAATGTGACAGAATATAACCAGAGCCCAGAACAACCAGGCAGAGCAGAGCAATGAAAAACAGCATATGTAACAGGCGTGTTTCCTCATCTTCTCTAGCAGTTTGCTTCCTCATCACATGGTAGTTCGACGTGTAGCAACGCTGAAATCTTAAAATGCTTGTAATTCGGTTGAATAATGTGCTCTACAGATTGGAAAGCCCCTTGAGGCAAATTTGTGATATTAGGCTATATAAATAAAATTGACTTGACTTGAATACTTCTTTGTTATGTGGTAGTGCAGAGACCTGGATTCACATATCCATACTGTATATCTCTGGTAACTGTTACATTGCAGGACATCGTTTTAAATGACATCAGATTAATGGCAGTGATGATGGCATGTGATATATCATTTAATAGAATTGATAGTACTATTAAAGTCATAATTTCAGAGTGTACAGTAGATGACGTCAGTGATCTAACCTGTGAGACATGACGGGTGGTTGGACACCAGACGAGGGACAAGTCATTGGTGCTGTTTAAAATGCTTAACAGTAATTCCAACAACAACATAATATTTCTATGTTATGTTATGTTGCATTTGTTATTGTTAATTGTTAACGCATTGTACTTCTGTTCCTCCACTTTTATTCCTTTTCCCTTCTCACAACTCACTTTCACACACACACACACACACACACACACACACACACACACACACACACACACACTCTCTCTCTCTCTCTGTCTCTCTCTCTCTTACTCTTGCTCTCACTCACTCTTCTTTTGTCCCCCTCCCACACACACACTCTTACAGACACACAAACGCCGTCCTTCTGTGGTTAGTAGAGAGAAATAATAAGAGGAGCGAGAGAGACAGTGCGAGAGTTACCGTTACAGTAGCCAGTAATGTCAGTGGTATTATGGACAGAGGTAACGTTTGGCTACTGCTGTCCATCAATCAGTGTCAGATTATTATTAAACATTGCTGACAGAAAACTTACTTAGCTCTTATCTTTAAGCCATTTGATCTTTGTAGTATCATAACTAAGCCCATATAGCTTAAAGTAATAGTTCATTTTGAGAAATATACTTATTCGCTTTCTGGCAGAGAGTTAGACAATCAATACCACTTTCATGTCTGTACGGTAAGTATAATGCTATGGCTAGCAGCTGGTTAGCTTAGCACAAAGACTGGAAACAGCTAGCCTGGCTCTATCAAAAAAAGTTCCCTAATTAATTGAATCTGTACAGAGTGTAAAAACTACAGTTTTCATTTTTACGGGGGTTTATGTGCTGAACTATTTATTGGCTTATTGACTGTTTATTGACCCAGTAAAGAAACAGTCTGATAGGTCACCAAACGACAAATTGTTGTTTTTACTCTTCAGTTTTTGCATAGATTATATGAGATCTAACGTCTTTTGGAGGTGCCAGGCTAGCCGTTTCCCCCAGTTTCCAGTTGTGCTGAGCTAAGCTAACCGGCTGCTGGCTGCAGCTTCATGTTTACTGTACAGACTTTACAGTCATATCAGTCCTCTCATGTCACTCTCCACCAGCAAGCGAATAAGCGTATTTCCCAAAATGTTGAACTATTCCTTTTAAAGGTGGCCATTAAAAGTTATACTGTCCTCCTTCAGAGAACGACATCTGTGGTCAGCTTGAATTCATGTCGTCTACAAGATACAGAATTTATCAAGTATCAAAAGTAAAAGTACTTGCACTTGTAAAAGTACTGCTCGTGATCACAAGGTAAATCTAAGAGCTTATTAATGATGTAGTAGAAAGAAGAAAAAACACAAATCTGTATACATTTTTTTTTAATCTTTGCTGTTTTGTAAAATACTGGATACTTTTACCTCTTTTGGCCTCAAACAATTATTTAAATGAAACCATGTGAGAAGTTTAGAATAGCAGAATGTGAAACATGACCATGTGAGAGACACTGCTTTTTGTAAGAGGTCACAAACCAAAAAGAGAACCACTGTTTTAATCTTTAACAATGTTTTATGAATATTATTATTATTATTTTTTTTTTCATGTCTTTTAACGTAAAAGTCTGAAAATGAACTAGTTGCTATAGCTGTCAAATAAATGTAGTGGAGTAAAAAGTACAATATTTCTCACAGAAATGTAGTGGAGAACAAGTATAAAGTAGCATAAAGTGAGAGTACTCAAATTAAGTACAAGTACCTCAAATTTGCACTTAAATATCATACTTGTGTACTTTCCACTGCTTTTGGTTCAGAGAGCCAAATTGCTGGTTCTTGTTGATTTTGTCTTGTGCACACCTCTGGTGGATAAAGGGCCCAGTTGTTAAATTACAGATGTTTTGTTTGTTTTGTTTAATGATCTGTACAGGACTGCTAGCATTTCAACTTCAGTGGCTAAGTAGCAGTGATGCGCGCTGGTTCATCAGTTTGTTGGAGCCCAGTGACTGTGTGTCTCTTTGGAGGAGAAAAATTGACTTGAGCTGATAGCCGAGGGAATAATCTGGTTATGTGTAATGAGGGCTCTTATTAGTAGTTATGCGTTTATCAGGTTGAGTGTGCTGGTGGTGGACTTCCCACATCTCCCTCTCAGGAGGCATGGTGCTTTCACTCCGCTCTTCTAGCTTTTTAGTCTGAATTGTAGGCAATTAAAATCCCGCCATGTGAGTGAGGAAAAAAAGGTAATGAATATGGAACACTAACTCAGAGAAGTCTGCAGAGACCGCTCGTCGAGTTCTGAGGGTTCCTTTTTTCAAATCACTGGGAAGCTCAAAGACCATTTGACAGCGTTTTTTTCCCGCCCGCTTGGTGTACGTGTGACTCCCCAAATGTTGGCCCAGAGGTTTTAAAAATGCAAAACCCATTCTTTCCAGGTTGTTGAACTTCCGTGACCTCTGGCAATGAAGAGAAACTTTTTGTCATGGGTTTGGCGCCCTGCCTGGCTGACCATGCCAGCTCTTGCCGCTTCTGAGCTGAACAGAGGAGTGATGGGAAGGGGGCTGAGTGGATGTGTCTAGACAGCCAAGTGGAGGAGGGCAAATATTTAGCCATGCCACTTGGGGAGGGGATCCAGGCCTCCTCCCCCAGCTAAGGCATGCCTCTTAGCCACAGAATCAGGCCATGTCTCCATCCCGCTCCCTGTGCTGTTCACACTCTGTATTCAGGGTCACGGATCTCATTTCTTGGATAATATTTCAAGCTGGCCACAGATGGGGAATTAAATTGAAGACCTGGCTTGGTATGGGGCATAAAGGATGGATTTTGGGGGGTTCTCAGAGAGATGATATGAAAAGGAAATGGATACTGTACATTTAGCTGTACTTAGGCCACTTTTAAAGGTCTCTGTAAATGAATGCATGAAACGCTGACTGAGTTTTGTCAGCTTACTGAAAGGAGAACAACCCCCACAGTCATCACTTATTATCCACTGTGACACATCAGTCACCTCATTTTAAAATGAATTGTTATTTTGCTGTTGATAGCTGGATGCAATTTTCCCCTCTTCCTTTCAAAACAGTGTCAGGTTCAAATTTGACGGTACTATATGTGTTAACATGCAAGCTCCAGTATTTTCCTATATTTCCTCAAATGCACTGCCAATCCAAGCAAATTCCCATGGCTTTTCTCCCCGCCTGTCCCACATTTGTATAAGTTCGTAATCAGATGAATTGCTGTCAGATGACTGCCTAACAAGGCTACTCAAATCAGGGTAAATATTGCGCCAAGTAAATCAGCACGTGACAGTTTATGGTGACACCACGTTGCCACGCTGACAACAATACACATCCTCGTATCACTGTTCTGGCACAGTTCATGGTGACACAGAGGGGAAAGTCAAAGTTTGGAGAGGGAGGGAGAGCAGTCCGGCGAGGCTCATGCACAGTTGTCGGTGCTGCAGACTGGCGCTGGTGTCGCGTCTGCTGATGGGCTGAGTCAACCCTGCTCTACTGGTAGCCGTCACTCACCCACACATCAGACAGTGCGGCGCAGTCTCACGCCACCTGTGTTCTCACAGTGTCTTTATGATGGTCTGTGTCTCTGGCCTCCTATTCTTCACCTAGTCCCTCTGCTCAGAGCCAATAAGAAGAGCTCTTTTTGTTCTGACGGGAGAGAGCTTAATACACACTTGTGCATGTTGAAGAGGAAAGCCATCAAAAGATTTTTTTCTCTAACTCTCTAGCAGCCATCAAGCAGTGCTGAAACAATTAGTTGATTAATCAATAATTTGATCTGCAGAAAATTGACTTGTGACAGTTTTGATAATAAATCATAAATCATTGAAGTAATTTATCAAGTGAAAGTGCTATATGTTTTCTGGTTTGAGCTTCTTTGATTTCTTTTGCTTGGACTTTCACTGTCATGTCATGGGCATTTGTCATTATTGTCATGTTCTACTAGACTAGATGATTAATAATCAACCAAAGTATGATCACATCACAACAAAGTTTGCAAATATTACCAATCACCACCCTTTTCCATATAAAATAATTTTTCTTCCAAAATAAAAACCACTGTTACAAGCTGAGGCGTGAAAGGACTTTTTTGTGCCGGATGTACACTTATCAGGGTCCCACCAATGAAAATCTCAGCAGATAGTCTAACACACCTCAACTAAGTATCAGTAACCTAATATCTTAAAATAACAATTTTATTTTTGGTATTCAGCCTGAGAGGAAGTACTACCTGGTGAAGCTAATTTAGGGCAGAAAAAGTCAACTGAGAATCTTCATCAACATTAATCAAAATAAAACGTACTATGATTTACTATAAATTACAAATTCTTCATCACCACTACCAATTTCGTCAAATTCTTTCAGAGATGCTGGAGTAAATTCTGAACATTTGGACTGTAACAATCACAACAAACTCCGGTGTGACCGGATAATGACATTTGTCTTCCCATCCTCTCTAGAGCACAATACTGCACATGTGGTGAATTTCCAGTAATGTATGTCACACGGGCCTAATCTCATAAACACTGCACACATATTTGTGGATCCCACCCTTCCGAGTTAATGAAAGCATTTGTGTCACTTTAATGTAAAGCCTTGTAGGGCTCGCCCATCTGTCTCCAGTTGTGCTGTTACACTGTGTGTCATCAGAGTCTACAGCAGCAAATTACAGCTTATCAGTACCAATACCAGCAGTGACAACATTTATCAAGGAAAACATCTCCTACTCTCCCTAATTGTCCCCCTCAAGGCCCACTGTTATGCGGACCGGTATCGACGGCCAGGCAGTCATTAGGATATCACACTTGAGCTGACGAGCAGGGATTTCAGGGGACATGTCCACCCTGATTGGTTAATTTGATGTGAGTAGAATGACACCACGTCTGGATGAGGTATGAGGATGATGAGGTATTTATAGTCCGGGTGAGGATATCTAGACACCCACCGTTAGTTTGTGTGCTTCTGTTCGTGAACTCCTGATAGAGCACTGCCCACGGGGCCTGGTGGCGCGAGCGAGGCGGGCCGGGATATGAATAGCTGGCAGGGAACAGGGGGCCGTAGGTGGAAAGGGCAGTGAAGTTTATGTGTCAAAGCACAAGAGTGAGTAGCTGATATTCAAGTATATCTGTCAGTCTCTCCTGGCCTTTGAGAGTGACAAAGGGTGCAGGTCAGCCCGGCCTGTCTGAGCTTTTTTGTCTCTCCTCAACAATGGGCTCTTGTCTGATACAGATACGCTGCCTGTCTGTCACTTTTGTCTGTGCGGCCAGTACTGCGTGAGGCCGGCTCATGCACCTTCGCATGAATGTCTGTGTGTTTCTTTCGTCAGATTGTGATCTCCAGTCAGGTGGAATTGTCCCCGCTGCTGCCCCTCGTTCATGGCGATACCTCCCTCCTGTCACCTTCCACTTCACGCTGCTTACATCTTCCGGGAGTGACAGATAGAAATCTGAGTGTAAGCCGGGCTCTCAGCAGCTCAGCACCCGCTCCCAAATGCTGCGATTTTTTAAAAGGGCTTTACCTCTGAGACACCTCCCAGCCCACATATCCAGTTCTCAGGTTTCCACTATCTACTACCGTAGAATTTCACACTGAAGCAGTTTGCCTGTGTCCACAGTCTTGTCTCTTTCACCCTCGCACCAGGATCATACATCCCATCATTTTTCACACTGAGGACCATGCACCTAAATCATGCTTTTTTCCCAATTGTTCCGTTGATCAAGCCTAACTTTTCTTTCCTGCCAATTAAAATGCTTTGATGTCTATCTGTGGAATGGGTGAGGCAAGAAAAGCATCTCTCTTCTGCTGCCTCTTGGCTACCAAAGGCCAGACTTGTGCTGGCAGAAGATAATCAGCAGTTCTCACACAAACAAGATAAAAAAAAAGTGAGAGGATTTACTCCCATCCTGCCTGTCAGGCAACCCACTGAAGACAGGGGAATTATTTTGGCAGCAACACTAATGTGGTGACGGTTGTTGTTTCCTAAACTGATTTCCTTAATCCTCCACTTGTTCCACGCTTTGTAAACACGGGGGCTTGATTTTGTAATCTGGGAGGTCCCACTGACGCACAGACACACATGCACACACACACTAACAACTTGTCCCTCTAACCCCCTCCTCGTCAGCCACTGCCCTAATTAGTCAGAATTAAGACGAATGCCTGGGCCTCCCACGATCAATTGGTATCGAGCGGACCTTCGCTCGCCCCTGCCTGGGGGCCTCTCTCGGCCGGCAGATCATTTATATCAATCGCTTTTGTTTTTCTTTCCTTCCCCCTTCCCATTCTTCCGTCCACCAAGTGCAAGGTTCAGTCTATTGGTTTGCGTGCAGAATGGACGGCAGGCAAAATGGCAAAGCCCGGCACGTTAACTGCTCCAGTTGTATTGATGTCACAGGGACACATACGCCTGTCACATGAATATATGTGTCATCATATTCATTTGTGTGTGTTTGAGCACAGTTCAGTGCTTTTTATGTTGTCACCTTTTACTAACAAGCTCACCCTTCAGATGCAGGGGTCCCTCTTCCCTGCCCTTCATTCTTGTTGCTCTTCTCTCAAATATTTCTCTCTTGCACTTTATTACTTGTAATTCTGGGTGAGGCTGTATGTGTCCCATGCTTTTATTGATTTAGCCCATTTGGACCAAGATAATAATCAGTATGAAGGGATGTATATCAATCTCTCACCTGCTTATGCTACCTCATTTTTCTTTACCCACCCACATTCTCTCTTTGCCGTTGCTTTTGTGCCATCTTGATTTCCAGCACTGTGTGAGGACAGAAGAAGACATGTAGATGTGGCTAGTGGAAAAGACCCAAGGAAGGCAGGACTCTTGAGATATTAGATATCTCAACCTACATGCAGACAATTACGAATAAAACACTGTGTGAAGTTTTCAGTTTTCAGGAACAAATGTAGCGTCAGGTCAATGGAGGATAGCATTTTTATTTTAGATGGATTTCCAAACCACTGTTTACTTGATTTCTTTGTTTCTGCTTTAACCTTCTCTCCATTTCTTGTTTTTTCTTCTTAAATGCCTTGGATCTACTTCGTTGTGTTATTCCTGCATTATTCTTAGGTCTACTCAGACACAGCACCTTAGGGAAATTCATTTAAAGGACAAATTAAATAGAGACAACGAAAGGGTACAAAAGCACACTTTTATTAGTTCCTTTCTCCAAGGTTAATGCTACAGTAGTGAACTGCCACTTAAAGCAGACATAGATCCATTTTGTCCCCTGTGTGTGTCTCTATGGATCACTGAGTGTGTACTTTTGTGAGCTGTATGCTAGTAGTACATGAGAGTGTTAGATACTGACTGCTTCTTCCCTGGAGGCGAGCTCATACCTCTCAGGTCAGCAGCCTCTTAATGTTGCATGCTTTGTGTGCATGCCTGCCATGTTTGTGATGTTGCAGAGACCAGTGATGGCAGTACTGCATGTATATGGTGCCAAGCTTGGATAGAACACTACAGCACTTTATCCATCCATGAGTTGGCAAGTGGCTCCTTGGTTAGTGGCCTCTATTCTGTTCACCATAGTGTAGCGGTATGCTTTTGGTGTGATCCACCTGAAGCTCAGTCCAGTGGAGTAAACCTTGGCTAACTGACTTAAGCTATGTTGCTAAGCAAAGCTGAACCTCAGGCTGCAGTTTACATGTGGCAGTGCCAGATGAGCTCTCCATATCTGCTTGAGTGTCCATTTTTGGGTGTGCATGCATGTGGTGTTTGAAGGGGTTGACTGTATGTTTTTATTTAGGCACTCTTGAGTCCCCGTCTCCCTGACTCATCCCTGACGCCACGGCTGTCCTGGCATAACGACCCTCCGTCCCTTTCCCACATACTCTGTTCTCTCTGTTTCTTTGCCACCTGCTATTTAGAGACTTTTACTCCCTGCCTTCTCATTTTGTTCAGATACTGCTGGAGAGAGCCCTCATCTGTGCAAACACATACCCAGCTCTGTATTTCTACTTTGAACTCAGGATCATTGGGGATATAAAAGAGAAAGAAAAAGAAAGAGAGGGAGGGATGCTCTATAGCTTCTTTATAGATTAATGGGAGGAAAAGTGGGTCTATTAATCCTCCTTTCTCACTGCGATGTGGCGTATAGGATATGATGGAGACAAACTGCCATGTAAATATTAACCACTGTATCCTTTTACAATTTTGCCCATTCACCTACATTTTCTGCTTATTATCAGGTCTATAATGAGTCACAGAGGAGAAACACACTCGCCTGTGTGTGTGTGTGTGTGTGTGTGTGTGTGTGTGTGTGTGTGTGTGTGTGTGTGTGTGTGTGAGTGTGGGCATGTGCTTGATTGGGTGGGACGGTTGGCAACCACTTCTGTGTTTCTGCCTAATTTGCCATTGTGAATACTATTGAGTTAAGTGGCCTAAGTTTGTTTTGCTCCCCAGCTCCCTGCTGCGCTAGCATTACTACACCACTTGGGCTATAAGCAATCAGAGGGAGAGAGAGAGAGATACAGGGATTTAAAAGAACAGGGACTGCAGTATCATGTTTTAAGTGAGGAGCACAACAAGTGATGCTGATAAAGAAGGATGTGGTGAAGGGAGACAAATGCCTGGGCCCAGAAGTGTTGTACCAGTCTGAGAGATGGTCCCTGTGAGGCCCCCTGCAGTGGAGAGTCAACTGTGGCTAGCATGAACTCCTGCCAAGCTCACTGGCTGTTTGAGTTGTTGCAGATGGTACAGGCAGTAGCACGGATGTGGCAGGGTACACATTATGGAAGGGGAGAGAAACCGACAATAATATTTGTCCTTCACGTGTTCTCCTTCAAGTTTTTTGGACTCTGTGCTGTTGATCAGCTTACCCTTCAAGAGATGAGTACACATACCAAAACCATCCATATGTGCTGGGTAGCTTTGTGCTCTGGCACTTCAGTTAACTGCTCTACTGATCTCTAACTGTTATATGCTGCTTAGTTTGGAAATGTGGTTAGAACATTTAGACAAATATTACACAATAATAATAATGTATTCAAAATAATAGGGCATGCTCTCCCTGTGATTGTTAGTTTGGATAATATAATATATATATATATATATATTTCCTATCAGCCGACGTATTACTTTTCTAGAGCATCAAAAAGAACAATTGACCAGGGATGAGTGGAAGGATGGATTTTGGTCACTTTTCTCTGAACGTATTTGGCTCATCACCCAAAGACCCAATAGGTCTTTTGGGCCAGGGGGAGAGGTCTGAGGAGGATGGTGAAGCAGCAGTATCTCACTGTATTTTACTGTGAAACTTCTACATACTGCACTTTACAATATAGGCCTGTGCTATGTGGACCCAGATGCAACAGTTTGGTTTCAATCCTCCTACCTGAAGCTGCTCCTCCTGAATCTGCTCAGCAACTGAAAGTGCAGCACATCCAGAGAGAACGGAGCAGAAGACAGCCTGTTCCCCTGGCTTCATGATGTATTCACAACCAGAACATGTTGTTTCGAGATCCACATGGCAGATTCTTGTTAGCCTAGATCCTGAATAATCAGTTGTTGCTGGGGCTCCCAGCGGCAGCCTGTGGGGCCACAGAGACGTGCCCAGGGAACCTTGGGGGCCCCGGCTGCGGGGATGAGGGTGCTGTTTGACTGCTGCGTCTGTCTATCAGGAGATTTGTGGGGATGCTGGGGGCACAGAGTGGAGACAGTGTCAGGGCGATACCCTTGACGGTGATGTGATTGAGTGGACAGCCGCGACCCGCTCCTTTCTTTACCCGCCACCCATCTCTTTCCCCCTTCATCTCCACCCACCCTTCCTTACACAACAGCTCCCCGTGAGTGAGCGATCACTTAAAACAGCGCTGGTTATTATACCTAAGCACATCCTAGTAATTTATGCATGATTTCCTGGCAATCTGAGGCAATTCATCATCCTCTTTCCATCTTTCTTTTTTTAATCTGTTGGTGTCTTGTTCCTCTGGACTTTAATCTATAGGGCTATTAAGTATGCCTGTGTAATAATGGCTCAGCTCAGGTGACAGCATGACATTGGCGCCGTCATTGCAGTGCAGGTTTGGGATCCTGGAGGACTGCGAGCAGTGAAAGAGGCCAGATCTGGGTTTTATAGCCAGGAAGCTGTTAGACCATCCATTGTTTTGTTGGTGCAAGACCTCCACTCCTGTCAGGCAGATGGGAAGAGCTTTGTCTGTGTGAAGTGAAAACACTGTGTTGTATCAGAATTTAAAAAAAAATGCATTTGTCTTTACGTAAACTGTATCTGCCATTTATGCATGCCAGTGTGTTTGTTGTTAATGAGCATTGATATGGACCATACAATATTGATAATTATTGAATTGCAGTTACTCTTTTTAACTGTGTGGATGATGAAAAAAAACTAGTTCAATTTTAGATCATGTAGTTTTTCACTGTTTCTTTTTTCACTACTGGTATAATGACTTAATAAATAAATAAATAAATTGAGCGATTTAATTTGAATTCTTTGTTTGTTTGGCGATTGTGTTTTGACAGAATGTGAGGAATTAAGCTTAGCCACAATATGTTGCAGCATTTTCTGAAATGCCTTGACTTGCCCAATGGATGAATGAAGATAACTCCATCGTTTGTGGAAGACATTATGTTTACTGCTGTGTATGTTTTGTGAAGTTTGTTTTTCACACAAAAGCAAGTGGTTCAAATATATGGCATCAATACAGGGAACCAGGCCACCTCATGTGTGATACACAAACGTGTTTGTCGCATGTCTGCATTCTTCTGTGCGTGTGTGACAGACACCATGAAATATCCAGTGTGAGACAGAGGTGTTAACAGCACAGGCTGACCCTTCTGTTTGTGGAGTTATCCATCTGTGACTTCAAGGCATGGCTAATGGATGCCGACCTTGCTACATGTTCTCTATCGGTTCCATTCAGCATCTATCAACCCAGGGATGTATCTTGATTTACCCCCCTGTCCCTCTTCCACATCCTGCTTGTAGAGCACAGCACCAGAGTACACCTTGGCCCGTTGCAGGCCATTGTAATCTGCCTGGGCTCTGTGAAGGCTAAATTAAGAACTGAACAGCATGAGCAAGAATGAGACTCCAGAAGGCAGCAGCTCAGGAGACAATCAGACAGGCAAAGGAGCCTCAGCAAGTGACCCTGGGTTTTCTTTATCATAATCTTTACTTATCTAATTGTTTTAGCTTTTAAGCTATTTATTCACAATGGGGGCAGCAATATCTAGCTTGGTGGGTATTGTATGACATCGCTGCAATTATTTATTATTATATTAAACAGCCTAGAGCTCTTTACTGAAGAAAATTCTTTTTTTTTGATGTCTGTGTGATGTCTAGCTTAGCTTTTAGGTTGATGGTCGTATTTTGAGGGAAATAAATAAGGAGTTGGGGATAATCAAATCTTTCTTATACTGCTGTTAGGAATAGTTCAACATTTTGGGAAATATGCTTGCTGGTGGAGAGCTGGATAAATGGATTGATACCACTCTCACAAATAGTCCAGCCCATAACCCCTGTAAAATGACAAATTGAAGTTGCAGACACTTTGGTCTTTGTATGGCTTAAACAAACAAGATATAACGCGTCGATTAGTGAGCTTTAGAGGTGCTGGTAGGTGGACTTCATTATCATCTGACAGATGCAGGCTAGCTGTTAGCCCTGTGTCCAGTCTATGCGAATAAACTTATTTCGCAAAAGGTGTTTTTTGAAATAGTGAAATGTTACACTACTTTTCTTATGTGAAAATAGTAAACAATTACTACAATGTCTTGTTACTCTATGTATTACCGCACTGTTCCTGATGAGGTCCTCTCCATTCTTCTTCTCTCCCACTTATTCATCCCTTGCTCTGCTGTTTACTTCTCTTCTCGTCAGTGCAAATGTGTTTTGAGGCAAAATTTTACCTCAATCAAATTTGCCTCTGCAAGTCGAATTTCTTGTTGGGGACTTGTGTTCTGACACAGATGGTTGGGGTTATGTTAAGAACACGCAGATGGTATTCAGAAATATATGAGTCATATTTCAGGCGATGTGTTACAGTACAGAGCTGCATCTTCCGTTTACCTTGGTGTGACAGTGTAGAAAGCCAAACAAAGTCAAGTGAAACAGGTGACACTTTTTCCCTCAAACTTTTTTCGTATCTAGTTTTTATCCCTGGATTAAAATTGGTTTCTTGTGTTCTTTCTCTTAATACGGAAACACTTAGAGTAGGCTATCTCATGGGTCTGAAAAAAATCCCTGGCAATGAAGTAATCTACCTAAAAGACACCCTGTTGATTTGTCTCTTATTCAATTGTTCTTGTGTATGTGTGTGTGTTTGTGTGAGTATAGGTGTGCGTGCCTGCGTGTCCTCATTTGCTTCTGTTTGTCTGAGTCTGAAGCCACGTGGGTGCATTTCTTGGATTGCACCTCCAAACATTTCATTGACACTCACAGCAGCCGTCAGTGCATTGATTTCCCATTGGTCGATGCTGGTTGAGTTTACAGAAGGAAGTGCAGAGGTAAAATGTCTTCTTTTTTTCTTTTTTTCCCCCGTCTGCAGCGCTCACACCATTCTTTACTTCTTCTTTCAAAGAAAATAGCAAGAAAGTAACTTTGGAAATCTTGACGAAGGTGACTTTAGCCTGCAAGTACTTTAAAAGACATTTAGTTTAAATCATAAACAATATAGGATCACAGGTACCTGGTGTACTTACACTATGAGATTCTGTGAATGCTGGGAATCATACGCGTCACACATTACAAAAAAAAAAAGGATTTGTTCAATGACTTAATTTTTTTTTCTTTCATCACACTGTGCAAAACAGGAAGACATAGTACACACATAAAATGACACCAGAACTGATCTAGTATAACTTGAATGTTTGGCCAGCATAGTTTATTAACCATATCCACAGTTTCTTTCCTTAACATTTAAGATGCCATTGTTTTCATGCACAGATATTGTAGAAATGGCATGGAATTGACAAATAAAACTTCATTTAATGTAATCTGGGGTTTTGCAAAATCCTCCAACATTGACGTTCTGGTGATCTTGGTTAAAATTAAAATAAAAAGGTCTAAGTCTCCACTCAAAAGAGTGCGTCAGTAAGCATGGATCTAATGCCATACAGTATATAGACTGCATATGACGTAAAGCCTGCGAGCTAATTCAGGCAGCCAACTCGAGTCCACAGCTACACTCACACGGCATACTCCTCTCAGTGCAGCATATATCCGATACACCCTTTTAATCATGGCGGTGTACAGCTGTCAGTGCTCTGCTCACTGTTTTGGTGCCTGCCTGCTGCCACACTGCTCACTCAAAGCTAGGCTGTCACTGCTGCTGCCCAAATAGGATTTTAAAAGCCCCACCTCCACCACAGCATCCACCTGTAGGCTCTGAGTCCACCTTCTCTTTAGGAGGATGTTAGTATTGTTACCCATAGGTCTTTAAATGTACATTTTGAAGCCTGGAGTTTGGATTTGCACTCTTTGTCCTCTGTCAGTTATTTGGAGTTAGAAAATCCAAATTTGCCACAGTGCGAGATAGCAGCTGAGCAGAGAAGCATCTGACAACCACCAAGGCTGAGTGTTGAAGTCAAGAGATCCGTCAATCAAGGAAAATGCACTGCCAAACATACCTCCTTATTAATTTATGATTCTGTATCATTTTCATGAAATGATAGCTTTAAAAAGCTCAAGACACAATCAGAAGGAGTGAATTTTTATTGATTATGTAATTCTAGAGGGAAAGGCACCTTCAGGCATTGTTTTCTACATTCAGAATTAATGGCCATGACTGTAACTACAAAACAACTAATAGTACGGTATATACAAATGAAAGACGGTCAAGCTTTATGTGGACACTCAGATGGCCTGAAAATGCAGCAGGCCATAGGGCACTGGTGTTGTTCAGCACTGTTGGGATTTGGCTTTCTTGCTGGTGTTGTTGCCCTCAGAGCATGGCTCCTCCTCAGAGGCCATTGTTGCGTACTCCATCTTCTCACATGGAACACCAAGCCTGCTGGACACGCATGCCTGTTAGATGGTCCCATGACGACTCAGTGTGACATTTCTTTCATCTGTGTCTTGCCGTTTCTTCTCGTCCATGGCCTCATCAAACTTTCTCTTTCTCTCTCTCTCTTTCCCCCAGAGCTCTCTGTCATCACTTCAGGGCCTCACTCTTTTAAACAGAGAGAAAGGATAGAGGATAGCAAAGGAGGTTTGGGGTTTGCTGAGAAATGATTTGAACTTTTTATTTACATGTCCCCCTTCATAGACTACAGCTGACATGATCTTTGAGGTCGTATAAGCAGTTTTGATGTTGGAGACGACCTAGTGGTTGTAGGTGTAAGTGTTTGTGACAAACTGACAAATTCAGAGGCTCTGTGTCACAGCCTGTCTGATCGCACATATCCTTTCTTTCTAACAATCTCTTGATGCCTGCTTTCCTCCTCGGACAGAGCCAGCAGGCTCGGCAGAAAGCTGTGCTCAGGGCTTAGATAGAAGACAGATAGTACAGAGGTGGTAAAGGAGACATGCTGTAATCACAGAGATGGAAAGATGATGTCAATCATGGCGTCTGGTGGCCTGGTAGAGGAAGGAGGGATGAATATGGCCAGAATTGAAGGATCTTCAGTGTCAGAGCTGGAGCCACCCTGTTTCTCCTTAGTCTCTCAGAAGAATCCATCTCTCCTGACTATAAATGCACTCACTCTTCTCATGTCATTCATCATCCAACTTTATCCTCCTACCCATCCTCTTTGACCGCTTCTCATCTTAATCACTGCCAGAAGTTGGACTACAACGTGGCAGACTTTGTGTGTGTAGTGTGAGTTGGACATTTCTTCAGTTTTTCAGTGTGGTATTAACAAACTCTTTTACACTTAGATGAAGTCTTGAATTATGCTTTATACCTTAACAAGCGTCCACAGCTATGCTAGCAGTTCTGTGAGGCTGTACAGCGGTGCTTAAAGCAAAATGCTAACCTCAGCATGCTAACATGATCAGAAATATAATGCTAATTTGCTGATTTAGCAAGTATAATGTTTGCCATGGTCACTCTCTTAGTTTACTTCTGCTGTTATTGTCCATTAATATAAGACAACGTTTTACTGTCGCTATCTAAGTACCTGTGGTGCATTTTACATTAGCAGCAGCTGCAGTTACAAACACATAGATCTCATCAATACGGGAACTCTAGGTGACATTACGAACAGTTGTACCAGCAGTATCCACAGAGTCTGAAAAGACAGAGAAAAGCTGCATTAACAAAAAGGAAAAAGACATCAGAGAACTAGACACATTTGTTATTGATGTGATCTCCTGGAAAATGATTGCCCAAACACCTCAGCAGTGACCGCTTAGCACCAGAAGTGCAACAAAAATATTTTTATTTTAAACTTTGAAATCATACAACAAAATAGCAACTGCGTTCATCGGCCGTGCCGTGGTGCTGCGTGTTTGTAACAGACAATGGAGTCTTTGCTCCTCAGTCTCTGGGAGGCAGGGAAATAAAAGGGAATTTGATTTCAGACAGGTGTTTTACTCAAGAACCTCTGAGGGGCCTCTCCTGACAGTGCTACTTCAAAACCCTCAGTAAAAAGTGAGGTGGGGCTGTCACCAGCAAGTCCCCACTGATGTGTCAGAGATCTTCAAACTTTTAAGTATTTATTTATTCATCCATATCTGTTTGTTTGCATATTTCATAGTCTTCTTTCCTACTTTGGAGCTGTGGGTACCCTTCATAATTATCTTTTATTAAGTAATTTCTCTGATGGTGGTGGTTTAATTCTCAATTTGTTACCTGTTTTTCCTGATGACTTCTTTGGAAATCAATATAATTTCGTCCTTTGTTGCCTTAACTCCTACTAAAAAGGTCCCAAGTTTGATTGCCACTACGGTCACCATTGCTGTTGGATGTTAAAGGTACTCTGGCCTCTGACATTTATTGAAGCACTATCTTTCAGCTAAAGCAAGCACACTCAAATTTTCTTCAGAAAATGTGGCCTTTTCTCTGGTTTTTATGATTACATTTTGATTTGTTGGTTTGATAGATAGGCCTTTGGTGCCAGCCGGCCTCATCTTCTCTTGCTCTGACTGACTGTGTGAAGTAATTAATCGTCAACACTGTACTTATGAAATTATTAATACCTTAATAATAGACAGTTAATTCTTACACCGGAGACAGGATATCATGCTGATTTCTGTATTTAATTGAGTCATTTCTCTGGCTGCAAGATATTGACTGTCTTGTTCGTATTTCATCAGGGTCTCAATCTGTCTTTTCCTCACTTAAAATTACACCTGGTGCTTCAAATATTCCCAACACAGATAGATCTTCATTTTCTAGTCAAGTATATCAGTTTTTTGAAATGCTGTTAACTCTCTGCACACAAATTTGACTTCAGTCAACAGATTAGTTTCTTCCTCCCATTTTTCCACTCTCCTCTCATTTTCTGTTTTTCTAAATCTTTCTCTCACTCTGTCTTCCTTTCCATTTTCATGCATCAAAAGAGCTTGATGGTTTGACAGGACGGGCCCTAGAAACTTGCTGCCTCCCTCCAGACCCTCCAAAGTCTCTGCTCCCTCATTGAACTGTTATCTGCCCCATTTCTGGGCTTTTCCATGGCAACTAGGAACCAGCGAGCATATGAGCGAAAAGAGTGAGGTCTCCAGTGGAAGCAGCATCTTGTCTCAGACAGCTGTCTGCTAAAAAGAAAAAGGAAAGAGAAAAAAAAACAAAGAGGAAAAGGAAAGTTTGGGAAAGTTGTTTTCTCCTTTAGCATGAAAAACAACTTAAATGGATGCAGTTCACTGCACAGTGATCTACACCTGCATTCAATTAAACCCATTGACAGTCATTGAGCCATGGGTCTCTGCCCTGCTTTAAAAAAAAACCTTGCGTTATGAAATGTAATTGCTAAGCTGACGAACACATAGCAACAATGTTCTCTCCTTGAACGGTTCCTAAGCAACCTCTTCACTTGACGCAAGCAGCAACTACTGACTGACAGTCCTCAAAGTTTCATCCATGGGACCCCCTCAGTGGAAGTAACCCACATTTCACTCTATTTTAAGCTTAATGTCAGATGTAAGGCCATACCAAAACATATGGGTCTCTCCACTCAATATGTATCAAATAGAACCTGGTTCCCTGGAAAGCCAACATGTACACATGATTCTTTCTTACACAAGAGCCCCTCTTCACAATCCGTAGCCTCTCCTCTCCAGGTTCTTCACTTGGATGTGAAGCGACAAGGCAACTTTAAAGTTGGGCTATGCCTGCGTCTTCCGTAGGATTACACCAGAATCCCAATGGTTTTAAACAGTCACACTCTGCCACTCAAAGCCCGACATTTTCGTTTGGAGCGTTTATTAAAGGAGCTTGGGAGTCTGTGGTGACAAGTGAAGCGTTTTGTAGAAACGGAATGAGGGATAGAGAACAAAATTCAGCAACTAGGGTTTTCCTTTTTAAAAGTTTCAGTCTCAAGACTTTCATAGCCTTTGTCACTGTGTTTACAGTCACAAACATAGCCCAGAGACACAGTGGCCCTGAGGACTGGGAAGGAACAAGCAGTCAGAGGCAATCTGTGAGTGGCGATAGCCATGTCTTTATAGAAATGGTTTTCCTACTAAGAATACTATTTGGGTAGAAGGAACGGGGCCTCTCCATCTTGAGTGCTTCTAAAAGGTTGATGTGAGTGTTTTTTTCCTTCCAACATCCAGCGTAATCAGAAGGGGGAGGAGGCGTGTCATGTATTAAAGACAAGAAACAATGTAGGCACAGGCGGACCATTTCTATTGCAGAGTTCAAAGGTAATGGAAAAAATGACAATTGTGTAGCAGATTATAGAAATAACTGTCCTTCTATAGGAGAAGGTCATCCTGTATTGTACGTATTGTATTTTACAAAGGTAGAAGATACATAACTACAGTAAGAGTAAAACCCCATACGTACATAACATGTCTTTGGAAAATATGTGAAGATGATAGATTTCTCATTAAATGTTCTCTTTGCTACAGTAATTTCAGATAAATCAAAATAATAATCTTGCAAGATGTGTGATTAATTGTGTGTGGGATCAGCATCATCCTTGTCAGCGACCCAAAACTATTATGTGCATATTTAGACACTTGTGTGTCTGTCTTGCCTCTGCCAATTCTTTCAATCCACCAAGAGTAATTAATAGCCATTCTTTTCTCCATTCAACAATCTTTACCACAAAATCTATTTGATGTTTTTAACAACAGGCTAACAAGGCAGTCCTGAGTGAATGGCCGCATTTATCACCTTGCACGAATAAGCCAACAAAGATGGAGGATACACAGCAACATCTTTTCCCTCTGTCCAGGGTTTCCTCAGTGTAATCCACCTTGTCCAGCTTGTGAAAACAGAGACGCGCTCTCTTGCAAACTGCCTCCTCTGTCAGCTTTACTGCGTTTATCTATTCCTTCTGTCACTCCCTGCTCATCGGCGAAATGGTTGGTGAGAGTATGGATCCATTTCATGACAATCCATCATTTATGACAAGTAGACACAGTAATCTATTTTGAACAGCAGGGAATGATGCTGATGATGCATGACAGAAGAGGGTATACAGTATACACACTTATGGGCGTGCATATTGATAATCAATTTTCTTCATTTTAACCACTGCAGGAAAAAATTAATCTTTCCAGGAGCCACTCTGTGTTGCAGTCTTTGAACGCAGTAAATAATGTGCATTGTGATTTTCTGTATTGACACATCTCCTTGTTAAGAATACTGGAAAACTGGCAAGGGATAAATTTGAAACATGATGGTGGAAACACTTCTAACAAAGTCCTTTTAGTCGGCATCCATCTTGTTAGTCAGAGCACAATGGACTAGCAACATAGCACTGAAAAAAGTAATGAAGCAAACAAGTCTTATTGTATATTGATCTGTCAAAGCTAGAGAGCTTGGAGTTTCTGTTACACAGACAGAAAGCGCTGCTGCAGAAGCAAAATATCATCGGTTGAGTTCAACGTTAACGTGAGGAGCTACAGAATCACAATGTGTAACACTGATGAAACATACTTATGTTGCAACATGTTCTACATGTGTACATTTGTGACGGTAAATAGGAAGTCACAGTAAGTGGTGTGATCATAGAATTAACCTCCTGTGTTGGTTTTTGCTTGGTTGCTGCTGTCAGGGATCAATCATACAAGTGACGCTATTTTCTTCTTTGCAGCCTTTCCTTGGTTTCTTCCTTGTTTGATTTTTGCTTAGATTGTGGCAGGAAGTGGCAAATATTACCATGGCAACATGGCAACCATCCAGTCACACTGAGCAACAGTCCTTGATGTTGCCCACGACATTTCAAAATTTTTGATGTGTGTGCCCTGCAACACTTTTTCAGATGAAAATGTGTCATTTATGTTGAGAGAAGACTGTGTTAAAAATCTATATCTCTATCATATACATATAATTAATGAAGTAGTGTCCCACAGGATCTCTCAGATTCAGTTTCTCATCCTCTAAGCCGCCATTCCTTCCTACCCCATTTTTCCTCTTTTCCCTCCCAGTACCCCATCATTACCCTCTCATCCCTGTGCTCATAGTGGCAGTGAGCCCATGAATTCCAGACCATTCTTTGGAGATATCTGTGGGCTTTCTTCTTGCTCCCAGCCCCTGTTGCTACAATTTCAATCTGCCTGCCGGTTTGAAGGGGCTGCCAGGTGCTTCTGGCTCAACCATATGTCCTCTGACACACTGTCTTGGGGATGGGGGAGCCGGGGATGGGGGTGGGGGTTAAAGATGAGGCTATCTGGAGCTACCTCTGAGAACTACTCTCCCTGAAACTCACTTGGCTGACAAAAACCTAAACCCTGTCCCTAATTCTCTCTTTGCGCTAGCCCTGAGCGGGATTCAGATAGGGATGGCAGTGAAGTTCTTCAGCGGGTCCCCACGGGGTCGGAAAAGCAGATCCTGTTTCAGGGAGCCAGTTGGCTTGGTGTGGCGCAGTGACCGCATCGCCATCTTCAGCTCAGAGTCTGTCAGTCAGTCACAGTCTGCTGGTCTGCGGCTTCTTTCCTGGTGTCTTTGTCTGAATGTTTCTCTGACTGCCAGACACATTCTTTCAACTCTGAAACCTCAGTCTGTGCCTCTTTCTCTGTTTCCGATCCAGGGCTGTGATTCTGGGCTGAACTGGTCACACCATCGGTCCAGCTGCTCCTCCTGCCTGTAGGTAAGGCCTGTATGCCCGGTGATAGTTCTGCTTGCACAGAGGCACAGTCACACACACACACACACACACACACACACACACACACACACACACACACACACACACACACACACACACACACGTATGCTCAAATGCATGCACATACACGCACATCAGAGTTTGAAACCACTTGACAGCAGAGTAGCAGCATAAACAACAGCTAAATGTCCCCTTTGATTTGTATCCTAAAACTCTCGCGCGAGAAAGGCTGTTGTTTAGACTTTGACAGAACAAACAACAGCCACAACAGGGGTTCTTATGCTGAGACTGACATGCGGGACTGGCTGTCCCTTATTAAATATCTACTGTGCCCTTTGTCGTTTTGCAGCAGCAGACGCACATTTTCCCAGAGGTCCAGGCAGCCCAGCGGTGTCCTGAAGTTACCAGGACTGCAGGATGTATTATGACTGACTTTAAATGTGAGGAAGAGGAGCCCTCATCACCCATCACCTCTGTTAGATGAAAGGCCCCGAAAGCAGCCAGCCACCCTGCTGGACACAGCTCAGCTGTTATAAGAAGTGTTTGACAGGAGTGGCAGGTACTTGACCTTCTCTCTGGCTTTTTCCTCTCTTCTTCTCTCTCTTTTTTCTCTCACACTCTTGCTCTGTGTCACTGCTTCGCCACAGGCTGACCACTCTCGCCCCCCAGCCTCTTGGGTGTTGTCAGGGAGCTAACAGTCCCAGTGCGCTGTAGTACGCCTGCATTTGTTTTTGTTTATTCCCTCAATTTTTAATAAATACAACGGAGGAATCCTTGTGCTGGTGATAATCTTGCTGGTGTGCAGTCTTGCATACTGTGCCTCTTTACCAGTGGTGGAATGTAACTAACTAACTTGAGGTACTTGTACTTGAGTATTTCCGTTTTATGTTACTTCATACTTCTACTCCACTACATTTTGAAGGCAAACTTGTACTTTTCACTCCACTACATTTGTTTTGACAACTTTAGTTACTTTTCAGATGGTTAATACAAAATATAATCAACTTATAAATGATGATGTATTATTACGGATTAAGCCACCCGGCAGTACATAGTAGTTAAAATTAGCCCTATCTATACTATCTGTAATATTAGTGATGCTGTCACATTAATGAATCAATAATTATAATACAATAATACAATATATATGATTCTGAGTACTTTCACTTTTGGTACTTTTTATTTTAATCTTAATAGTTTTGTACTTTTAGTTTAGTAAACATTTGAATGCAGGACTTGTAACAGAGTATTTCTACACTGTGGTATACTTAAGTAAAAGATACGAGTACTTCTCCCACCACTGCACGTTACTGCCGGGTTAAGTTCCCAGGTCTCAGGAGAATTTGTGAACGACTTGATGTCAAAGGTTAGGAGAGATGGAATTGCTGCTCAGTGGATGAGTAAAAGCAAAAGCAGGAAGGCTCAAATTGCATAAACTTGTTATTGACTGTGGAGTTTCATGAAGATTATGACATTACACCAACATCCACTGGCTAAATCAAAGCAGACTTACAGTGGCAAACATGATAGGTTGCCTACTGTATTCTGAGCCTTGATCTGCATGTCTGGGTGTGGAAGGCAGTTGAATTTTTAACAACCTTGATGCACATTTTAGTTTCTCCGGCAGACAGTGTCCCATGTATTCATCTCTCCTAACAATGGCGAAATGTCAGCATACTTTCAGGCTGCTCTAAATTAAACATTCATCCCCTCTGAGTATACAGCTATAGAGCCGTTCTTGCCATCCCCTCCCACACTATTTTTCTATTTTCACATAGAAAGCTTTGACCACATGAGGAACAAGACACTTTCTCTCACTTTGGACCAGATGGTAAGGATGTAGAGTATTTAAAAAAAAAAAAATTGGTTTACAAATATGCCAAATGACAATTGTCTGGCTTACTTTTATGGTCATATCCCAAATGTCCCAGGCCTCGATATGTGTAATGGCCAAGAAAGTTGAAGACAAGACTTAAGATGGGGAGGGGGATCTTTTATTAATGGGAACTATTAATATTCCATCGCAGTGGGATGATGGTGTGTTTCTTTTTGCAGAAGCATAATGAATAACTGAGCGCCTCCATGGTACCCGATTCCTCAGCATGAATATTCAGGCGCTGGTGGTGTATCATGGGAGTGTTGAGAGCCTCTTCTCTACCCTGTAGTGGATCACACCCGAGCATTTTGTCTCACCTCTTTATTCCTCCCTATTTCCTTCCATGCACACTCAGGCATGCGACTAAGGCCAGTGGCATCTGGGGACCAACGCCTATAGATCTGATGCCTGGCACTCAATAACGGCCCTCCACATAGGCTGGATTGATTGATTACACTACTGTGGCTTTGTGTGGGTTTTTAATTGATTGATTAATTGCAGGTCTAGGTTGATATGTGATTGATTATGAGTAGTCAGCAGTGGGTCAAAGCCAACAGGGTGAGAGGTGAGCTCATTTGGCTTTTGTAATAAGCTTGTTCTCTTATCCAAAAATGCCACTTTCATCTCTGATGCTTGGTACAGCCACACTATGTCCTTGCCCTGGTCACCTCTCCGGAGCTCCTTTTCTCCCTAGTTTCAGTGAGTATGTGTCCATGTTCACGTGTTCACATGTGGTGTTGCCTGGAGCTCTGTATGCCAGGAGGGTCAGGACTGTGGCATTCAGCAGATACAACAAATAGTTCCATACAAATTTCAGAGATGCGTCTCTCATAGAACCCGCGTAAAGAAATAGTTCAAACATAAAGAGAAGAGGATATGAGCGGCGAAGAATAGAGAATGAATGTGACAGTGAGGAATGAAAAGGGACAAAGAGTGGCCCCACTCCAGAAACGCCATTCAGATATGATGGTGAGTAAGAAATGAAAGAAAGACAGAAAGAAGACATCAGTTTGATAATATAGAACATGAAGGTCAGTCAGTTAAATGCAGTGACAAACAAACATTTCAACAGCAGACGTGTCACTCTCAACAAATGGTACACTGAGTGTCGTCCCAGTGGGCCAATAAATAAAAAAAATCTTATTTCGACTTGTAATTCTAGCAGGCTGAGATTGGGGGCGGTTGGGGTACTATGACCAAGACACAAAGCGTAGATGCATCACAGTCATTTCTTCGAGTTTCATTAAAATCTGATCAGTGTTGTTTCAGGATGTGTGACTGATAAACAGATGAATGACTTAACAATAAAACAAACAGGGAACAAATTAGTTAACAAACAAACAAACAAAAGAACAAATGAGCCAACAAAAACTTTTTATATTCTACTTATTTGTTATCGAATCAATAGCACCTTCAGACCACAGCAAATTCCTTGTAATGTATGTTACTTGGCAATAAACAGTTTCTGATTCTGATTCTGATTCTGACAAAGGAGCAAAGAAAACAATTGAATGAACAAATAAATGAATTAATGAATGGACCACAGACCCTAGCATGGGGATGTGGGGTGTAGGCGGGTATCAGTTCACAATGTGTTTGTCTGTAACCTCCCTGGACAGAATTTCCATTCAAAATAAACTTGCCACCTTTGGTTGCTTAAAGGGCAGGACGAGCATCTTGACAGTTAAAGGCTTTGTCTAATCACTCACCAAATTGGGGATAAAACAGGAACATGCGCTGGTTGTGCTCCTTCTGCTGAACATGTCTCACAGGGAAATGTCAGAAGCAGTTGAGGAGGCACATGTTGTGTTTTGCTAATAAATATCCTAAAGCAGTCTAGGTTACTTCAATATTAGTGTGTTTGCTTCCTGTCATTATTTGCTGATGGATTCTATCAGGTGTTTTTTGTGTTGGCCAATGAGAAAATATTTGGTCTGTTCCTTGATTGGCTATTGGCTTTTAGTAGCCTATAAATAATCCGGCCTGTCCTGCGTTGTCTTCCTTTGTACAAACATTTGTACTCCTTGCACTTGGCACTGTGGCACATTATTAGTAGTAGCCAGTAATTTTGATAAAAAGGCAGAGGAGCATGCATTCAAAACTGGCAATGGGGCGTATGCTGTTATGTTGAGCAGGGAGGAAGTTATTCTTTAGTGGCTGAGCACAGTGAAGAATCCCTCTTGATGTGCTTTACTGTAGATAGATTGAAATGAGCCAGAATCTCTGCAAAACCCTCCAGCCTCAACTCAGCAGAGGACCAAAAGGTTCACAGCCGTCCATCCTCTTCCTGGACAGTCCAGAGAGAGATGTGTAAGTGGGCCGCATATAACCGCCATCTGTCAACCACACACTCCCAAATGTGGTGGATGGTATTATGAAGGTGGCACCGTAATATATCAAATCCCCATATTCTGCAGTGGGACAGACACAAATCAAAAAGAGTAAAAGATCACATACGACAGTGTACCTGTAAATGAAAATGCTCTCCTTGAGTCTTCCCCTCTTTGAAGTTCTTATTAATAAACAATTACTCAAATTAATTAATCAGTCATTGGAGGTTTAAATAACATTCAATTTTCATGAGTAAAAAGCATCAATCAAAGTTAAGAGTCTATCACTGAAAAACTCAAAAAGATTTGATTGACAGTCTCCAACAATGGTCATCACATTTTGATTCAAATGTTGCTAAATCCTGATTGGTGCAAGGTTCAGAAATCTCTTATGTGAAATAACCTAAACTGTTCCAGCTTTAGCAGAAAGCATTGTGCTCCTGTAGGATACCATTATTCATACGGATTGAGAAAATAACTTTTCAGGGTCTTTAAAGAAACCGGGCTCTGTCACAGAGTGCGCCGTGGGTTTCATGGACAGCTGGTGGACTTGCTTGGACACTGCTGACAAGAAAGGTCCTGTCATGTGCCACAATTCAAATCAACACCATCAGTATATCGCCTTAGGTCTGAACTCTGATGGTTATGCTGCTTAAATTAAATCAGTGTCTCACTGATGTTGACAGTCTCTTCTTTTATTCCCCCAGTGCTCGGCCTTCCATCTGTAATTAATAAACAACAGTTAGCTTGTTTTGAGTTCCCGTCAACATTTCTAAGTTGAGATCAAACTATTTCTTGATTTCATCAAAGTGCCTCTAATGTTACAGCATCAGCTGTTTCTTGCGTCAGTATTTTTTCTCAGTTGTTGCCACTTTACTGCTTACACTGTAAAAAATGTGTATTTCTGGGTCTGGTTGCCAATCATCACCTAGTGGTGCTCTCCATTCGTCACTTTTTTCTGTGTGTTTTTCTGCTTTTCTGGTTGAACATGAACAATTGCTGTTCATCAAATACACTTCAGACAAATTTGAAAATTTGTCTCAAAATAAAGAATACCTCATTAGTTTTCCATAGGCAATGGTGGAAAAAGTAGTCACCGACTTAAGTAAAAGTACCAGTGCAAAAATGTAAAAAATACTCTATTACAAGTAATATAAGTATTATCAGCAAAATATACTTAAAGTATCAAAAGTAACAGTACTCCTTCTGTAGTAAAATGACCCTTGTGACTGATGTATTGTTGTGTTATATGACATTAGATTAGATAGAACAAAGTTCTGTTACCAAAATTTATATTCTTTTTTTCAGACTTTTCTCCAATCTTTGCTTTTTTGTGACATATTTGATCATTTTCACTCTTTGGGCCTCAAACAGTTCTTTAAATGAAACCATCTGAAAAGTTGGTGGAACTCCTAACAACTCACTGACATCTGAAACGTGTCAAGGAACCCCAACAACACACTGTTTTTGTGAGATGTCACAAGCCAAAAGGGTTGTACCAGTGGTTTAATCTTAACAGCGTATTTTATAAGCTTGTTGTATGTATTTTTAAGTCAAATCTTAATTAGTACAAAGTAGTAACTCTACCTGTCAAATAAATGTAGTGGAGTAAAAAATATAATATTTCCTTGTGAAATGTAGTGGAGTAGAACAATAATGTACCTCAAAGTAGTAGTACCTCAAAATTTGCACTTAAGTACAGTTCTTGAGTAAGTCTACTCTGTTACTTTCCACCACTGTCCGTTGGTACCTTTGTCCAGAACTTGTCTTAACAAAACCTTGAGTCAAGTGTGAGTGAGGCCTGTGGCGTTTTCAGGTGTTGGTTTGCACCGTGGAGCAGGAGGTGCGTCAGGCTTTGGCTTTGGACAGCTTGTAGGTTTCCTATGGGGCCCAGCAGCAGAAGCAGTAACGGAGTGAATGCTACTAACCCTTCCTGCTTCCATTAGAGACAGAAACTAGAGGATTACTGCCAGGGGCAAGGCTAATGACTGTCATGGCCACAGAAAGCCGATTTACTGAAACCGTGGCAGGGAGGCGTGAAGGCAAAATCTCCCACTAAGACCCAGTGTGAGGGGCCTTAATAAAGGAGACATTCTGCTCTATCGTCTGCTCTCTTCAGTGAAAAAGTTGTAAAAATCACAAAAAGAGTATGTAATACATGCATCCTAGCAGCATTTAACCAAAGAGTACAAATAAACAACAACAAAAACATATGCTCATAGGAGTTAATTGGAAATAAAGACAATCCAATGGTGATTACACTCCTTACAGATCCACAAACCTTTGCAGCCTAATCTCCTTTGGAGAATATTTAAACTGCTAGAGAAGCACAGCAGAAATAAATAGTCCCATCATCATTACTAACTCATAAGACATAAATCACTAAAAACATTAGTGTTATAAGGTGCCTTCTCTGTTACAGTAACAATACAGTTGTGAGTGTGATAGATGTGTTTAAATGTTAATGCTGTTTGAGGCTTCATGCAGAAACTTGACGACATTCATGTTTCCAGTGTATGCGTTCAGTTTTGCAAATAAGAGCATTTTCCTTAACTAGGACGTAATCATTGAAAGTAGAAGACATGTGATGGGAAGCGGGGGGGGGGGGGGGGGGGGCTTCCACATGAAAATCCTTTTTTTGTGGCATGTTAAGGAGCAATACAAAGTGTGAAACACAGCGCTGAATGCATTGAGAGCTGTCCCTGTTGCCAAGATGCCTTTATATTCCACACGACACCACCGAGAGACTCTTCAGCTCGGTGACATTTAAGAATATCTGATCTGAGGAATTTCTTATCGTTTACTGCTGCTTCTCTTATTCCCTCCATTTTCTCTCACTCCTTCTCCTCCACCCTCAGAGTTGTCCTCCCCTGCTCCCCTTTCTGTCTAAATAACATGCACACACACACACACACACACACACACACATGCCTGGGCATTGATTTGGCTAGTTCAGAGTGTACAGGGGCGAGGGAGAGCACTCATGGAGAAGTTTGTACAATTGATCTCTGGAGGGCTTGAGATGCAGGACCCACTCTCTCTGTCTCTCTCAACCTCTAACGCTCACTCTCTCCGTCTCTCTTCTTCTGCTCCTTTGTTTCCTCTGGCTGAATATGCATTTGCTGGATTAGAGTGACGGCGAGGAGGAAAAGGAAAAGGAAGGACATTGCTGTTTTTATAGTCTGCGGGTACGGGATCTCAACTGTGGAGTTTGTGCAAAAAAAAAAAAAAAGCAAAGAAAAACTCTTATCCTCGAAGGAAGTATCTGTGTGGTTGACTTGGCAGTAGGACTTATGGATGTTAGACAATGTGTGTCAGCTTGCAGATTAGTGCTTTCTCCAGTGCCCCCTATTTTAGGGAATCCAGGGTGCTGTAGTTTAAGATTCAAAAAAAGGGAGAGATTTTACCTCTGAATGTATCCACGTGTGTCCCTGCTACTCGCTATTTAGTTAAACACACTATCTACCTGTTTGTTCTGCTTTTTCACAATATCCAAATATGTTTTTATGTTAACTATGGTTCACAGGAATACTTTTATGTAAAAAACAAACAATTGTTACCTGACTCTGCAGTTCCCCACAGCCCTGCGGGGCTTTTATAGTGTCTTTCAGCTCAGTGTTTAACTGTCCGGCCCGACCTTACCGTGTTGGATCACTCTCACTGCTCTCATAGCGTTGCTTTTGGCTGCAGCAGGCAGATGTTTGCTTAGCAGAAAGCTCTAAAAACCCACTCTACGCTACCTGCTCAGCACCAAATGGCCCACAGACAAAGTTAATGACTAGCTGGTGAACATAGTATAGCATTTAGCTGCTAAAGAGCCAGATATTTCCCTCAGGAGGTGGTAGAGACCAAAAACAGAGCTAAATATATAAATATGGGACTTTCATTTGCCAGGTGGACAGAAACATGACTCAAATTTCTCAAGTTTCTCACATTTTTAGGCTGTTCTTGACAATTTGAACACACATTATATCAGTGGTTCCCAACTAGTGCTGGGCAATAGCACCTAAAATCAATATCACGATTAATTGTCACATTTACCTTTGTAACAATTAATAACAAACTCTGTAACAAACGATATCTTATTAAATACACTTGTATTGAATACACACGATTATCTGTCCTCACAGGGGTGCTCTCAGAGTGTGATTTAGTAATATTTTTTGGACATATGCAGTTTGGAATGGACTGACATCATTATAAAACTTGTGTAACCGACTGCTGTGTCTGAAATGACCTGCTTCAGCCTCCAGACTGTGTTTAGAGATCAGAACAGGCTGAGTCGTGGCGCTGGCTAACCTCTGTGTCACAATACTCAGCTTCTGGTGTACAAAACTCTGAACTCTGCTTGGTTCGGGAGAAGCTGTAGCATTTATTTGTGGAGAAACTGTGCAGTAGCTCATACTGAATATTTACTCTTACCTTGACAGTCACCTGCCGGTCATCAGCACAGACACACCGCCTCTCCCTGACGCCCGCAACAAACTGCACTGAGCACTCCCAGTGAGGCTGCACAACTTTGTTATTTCCAGCGGTATTTACATGCAGCTTCATTTTGTCCTGTATGGTGTTGACTGAAGCCAAAGTGCACCCACACGACAGACATGACATCTTTTTTGTGTACCAGCTCTTTCTCCTCCGTACCAACCCCCAGCTGCATTTCAACCTTTTTGGCTTGTGACCCCTGACGAGAAGTCTGAAAAAAAATCAACATAATTTGGTGCAGAAGACATATATTTAGACATATATTTTTTCTGCTTTCCTATCCTGTTAATCATTTCGTGATGCTCCATCACCACGGCAATACTGGCTGTAAAATGTCCATTAATATGGGATATCGTGACATTTCAAAATGGGTTTTCGTTCTTGTTTCTTAAGTGAAAATATACTCAAATTTGTCACAATATAGAACATAATGGGCTTGGTTTTGTCATTATTTTTCAATATCAGGACACCTTGTTGTTCATCATTGTTTACATGTCAACTCAGTAATCGTAAGTGAAGTAGCTGACTTTTTTTTTTTTTTTTTTACAGTTTTAAAAACTGTATATCACAAGCTGGAATGTATTTGTGGCCATCAGATGTCTGACTGTATTTTCTCTGAAATCCTTGTATATTTGTGAAGGAGGAAAGTCTGGCGAAGGATTAGGGGAGAACAGCAAACTGCCAAAATCTGCACAGCCTGTCAGAGTTTGGAAAAGAAAGAGACAGGAAAGGAAAAAATGTCAAGAAGGAGACTGCAAATGAGGCTTGTTTCAATAAGGGGATCGATGGGGATGCAGGAAAAGATGTTGTGTGCATCGATGATAAGTGTCCACGGGCAAACACAGGAGGGTAGGTTATAGAAGGGGATATATGTGTGTGTTGGAGGGATGTTGAGTAGTGAATATAGTGTGGGAGAAATTAAGATAGAGAGTGTGGCCCACAGAAGGCTGCAGAGTTTTTTTGACTAGTTTTCCAAAGCACTGGTTGTTTGGGAAGCTTAAAAACGATGTTTCTAATTAAGCAGAGGACATTGCTTGATTGGGAAACAGACACTGTGTGAGATAGGTAAGGGACACTCAACAACAAACCATACTTGGATATGTGTTGTATTACAGCATTATCCCTGTCAAATTGTTTTTCCATTTTATCTGAAGCCTTGATGATGATCATTCACGGCTACTGTGTTTAGTGGGGAATCTCTACAGGCTTGGTAATTATTTTTAGGCTGTCCTTTGTGTTATTCAGTTCCCTGGCTTGGGCCTCTTTTGGAAGATGTGATTGTTGGGGACAGCCCTTCAGCAGTTGACCATGTCACAGGGCCTTGTGGGGGATGCACTTTTCACTGCAGGACCCGTCATGGCAGACCAGCCCCAACTGCAGTCGCTCTGTTTATTACAACCTTCATTCCAGAAGTATATTATTTATTTGCACTGTCTCCTCCAAGCATACATTGAAGTGAAGCCTTGTGAAGGAGAGACAGGCAGGTTTATCCCCTGCCTTGATGTCAGCTGTGTTATTCAGCTCCTTTTGTCAGTGCCTCCAGCGCATATGTTGAGAATCCACTGACATTGGGCTCATGGATGAGAGAGGTTCTCCCTCATGCCTAGACATGATGCCATTAGTCACTGATAACCTTATTGGATCTAACAATGGCTCACTGTAGACTGTGTCAATTGTTCCCTGGCTTGGAGACCAAAGAATTTTTGTCACCTGTTATGGCATTTGTCTTTGTATTATAATGATCGAGGCCAGATGAGCCCACGCTGTAGAGGAATATAATATACAGTATATATCTGGACATTGCAGGTTGTTGGACAATGGGATATTGATTTTTTTAAAAGGAGAAATAGTGCAGATATTCAGACATTTCTTGATGTCTGTCATTACATGTTTATCAGTAACATGTGTATTGATCTCTTCACACTGACTATAAGACAGATTAGCTGCCGCAGTGGCTTTTCTTTTGAATGCTGATGGCAGTAGGAGGAAATCTCTTCAATGTTTCTTACTACTTGCCATCCTGTGTTAAAAATAGTCACATAAAGGGTGACACTGAGCCATCATGGCATGTCATTTTTGGGACTGGCTCTGTCTGCTGAGAAACCGCTGAAACCCCACTGTCTTCCCATTGATAGAGGGGAGAGAAACGCTGTTTCTCATCATTGACCACCTGGCTCATGTGCTTGTCCTGTGGTAATTTTGTATGGCTGCAACTCCAGGTGAAAGAATACAGATGTAGGCCCTAATCATGTTGGAATGGATAAATCTGAATCATTTCAGGGCTTTGTGTTTTTACTGGACTAACTGGAGTCATATCCTAATTTAAAGCTGTTTACTGTAAGATCTGGGTGTGAGGGTCACAAGATCAGGTGCTATATGTACACCTCGTGAGAAGCTTCAACTTAATGTGGCTGCTCTTTTTGAGTACTGATATTTTTGACAGGAACATTTGCTAGAAACATTTTCCACTCTTCCACTCTTCTTCCACTCCCCTGTGGCTTTATTATTGCTAAGACAGTGTTAAGCCTGCTGATGTCTCAGTGTAGTGTGTAACATGCTAATGTAGCACCTTCAAACTGTTGCATATCTTCTGCGCTGTTGATAATTGGTGATGGTAATTGTTCAGCAAAATATAACACTGCCTAAAAGTGATAACAGCACCATTCTTTAAGGCAGTGGTTCCCAACCTGGGGGTCCAGACCCCCATCATGGGTCGCCAAAGCTCTGCGGGGGGTTGTGAAGCCCTCTTGATTCTAAGGGTGTAAGAATTTTTATATATATAAAATATAATAAGCATGCATTTAATTAATTTCTGTGAAGAAGACAAATAAATTTAAGGGTTATTTTAGAAGTGTATGTCTTTATTTATTTATTATAAAGCCAGGTTGCTTTGACTATTAAAACATATGTATGATAGTGAAATTAAGAGAGAATCATAATACGGACAAAATCGTCTGATACATTACAATATCCACAGGAAATAGTCTGTTCAGAATTTTATTCAAATTGCTAGTTTTACACAAACCTCCTGCAGGTATTAAGTTCACTATTTAGGTTAATTGTACAGTTAATTGTTCTGTGCTGTTGTTGTTCGCAATGAGTGTAATGAAATATATATGATTATATATATATATATTATTATTAGTACTTTTCCCCCTTTTCTGTAATTGTGTGTGGGTGAGGGCGGTGGGGGTAATCAGATTATATACAACGGTAAAATAGGGGTCCCTTAAAAAATAGGTTAGGAACCACTGCTTTATGTTGTTTGCTGAATGAAGATGGAGATAACAAAAGGCTCTAACAAGTCTCTAACCCAAAGGTCCTCTCCTCTCCATCTACTGTCTGCAGTGGGGCTCTTGAGCATGTTGTTCACACAGAGGCACATCCATCTTCTTTTTATCCCAAATTACTCGCCGTCTTTGATTCTCACTCCCTGTGTAAATGAAGTGGGTGTGAGAGGGCGGGAAAGCGGTGGGCTGATGGATCTTATTAGAGGTGTTGCATTGATAATCAGTGGAGAGACAACACGATACGGGGTGAGAAAGGCGGTGAGAGAGAGAGAAAGAGGGAGGTAAGAAGAGGGAGAACAATAGCGATGTCTCTATTCACAGTGGCAAGGTGCCCTTGAGAGGACGGGGACAGAAACGGCAGAGAAAGACGGAGAGAGGACGAGAAAAGAGATGGAGGAGAATGTGGAGCTGTCACAAATGTAGCAGTGATGTCACTTTGGTTTATCTCCATCAGTGCATCTGACTGACCAGAGAGGCAGTTCCACATGTGTGAGCTGAGTGAAACTCCATGTTTACGGAGGGATAAACGTTTGTAGCGCTCTCTCTCTCCCTCTCTCTCGCCTTCATTCCCTTCCCTGGGCGTTCTCTGGCCCTCCATTTAGGAAGTGAGAAAGTACACATCTTTATTTATAAATCATGGAACTCCCATATCTTCCACTTGGCCTATTTGGTAACAATAACTGCACAATTCATTTGCTCTTTTCTGTATTTCCTCTGTGTTTCTTCTGTCACTACTGACGGAGGAATGTCTTTCTGTATGATTATGTTTATATTGAATAGCGTGCATGCAGTGCACTCCTTCGCCTATGACAACCATCCTTTCTTAACATCGTACCCTGTTCAGTGGTACTCCAGGTTATGCTTCATTACGTGCAATGAACAGAGCACCACTCTGACAGGGGATGTGTTGCTTGAAGGGGACAGGCTGTCTGTCATCCCTCAATAGGATCTCCACCTGCTTATATGTTTGCCTGGATGAGGAGCACAGGGGAGGAGGAGCAGTGGATTAAAGGATGTAGGTACGTGCCCATGTGATGACAGGGGGAGCTGAGAAGAGGTTTTCTTTTTTTGAGAAAGCCATACTGTATGTTGAGGTCAGAGATAAATTGAGGAATCTTCATATCTAAAGACAATAAGTTCATATCCGTAATTTTTCAGAAAATGTGAGGGTTTTAGCATTTAAGAGTTCTGCATTTCAAAGTTACGATAAGATATTTCTGGCTACACTTAGACTTTCATGTCGGGAACTAAAATTAGCAGAAAATATAATTCTAATAATAACTGTGGAAGTGAGTTTACTTTGTCATCACTTGTTTTGCGGCCATTCTTTATGGCCACCCCTCTCATCTCTTTGTGGTGTGAACAAGCTCTCATGAGGCCAACTTTTCTGAGTTGGGAAGTTGAAGTGAAGTGATGTGGGATCAGAGAGGAAGGAGAAGCATTTGGTACTTGTACAGAAGGTATTATACACACCCCGGTACACTGCATGCTAGAGGAAACACACTGAGCCTATGAGCTTGGCTTTATTAGATCCAGGCATGAAGCGATGTCGGTTACAGCTGGCATGCAGACTTTATGTAATCCACACACATACACTCACAAAAAGACATATACATCCAAACTTGCATATTTCTTATTACACTAACTATGGAATGAAAACCAATGGAGTGTCCAATTTTGGTGATGTTTTAAGATTGGTTAAAGGATTACATTATATTACAGTATTATAAATCCTTTCAAATTAGTTTTGCAAGTATTTATTTAGAAATACTTATATTACCTGATGATGGCGCTATTGACTTTTTTCATTTGTTCAATTTCCGGTTGTTATTGTCGGCTGTAGTAAATATGCATTGAAGGTCATGGTCCTGATCAGTTCACATGGCCTACTATACATTTCTCAAAGTTGGGAACAGATGTTCACATTTTTGAGATCATATGACCTGAAAACACACATTCACCACAGACATCGGATTAAAAACTCGATCGTTTGTGCAACGTTAGTTTACAACTAGCTCAACTAGCTTACTGGTATCTGTTTCTATGGAGAAGAGCTCTGATGCTAACTAATCAGTACTATAATGCAGGTTATTAAGTAATTAACATTATTTGCATTTTTCACAATCACTAAACCAGATAATTTTTACTTTGTTTGTCCAGAATGTAATTTATCAACATGAATTAAAACACAACTTTTCACGAGCTATGTAATATAATATATAATAATAATATATAATAACATAATAATTTGGAATAATCAGCGACACATTCCCACTTCTGGTGGAGACGAGAAGTTAAAAGACAAAATATCGGAGTTGGAGCACTTCCTTGTTGCTGAAGCGCATGAGGTCAATATGGAAAGTGAAGGAATAACCAAAGTGATCACAACTGAGTGGGATACGAATGTGTGTACCAGATTTCATTTCATTTCAGCCAATAGTTGTCACTCAAAGCTACAAATGTGAGCCCTGGAGGAAAAGGGGATCACCAAAGTCATTGGGATTCATCCTCTGGAAACCATGAATGTCTGTACAAAATTGTGTGCCAATCCATCCAAAATAGTGTCATATGGAAATCGACACTAAGATGGTCTGTTTATTCATCAAACTAGTTCATTAAGGCAAGTGTTATGAGATGGTGGTCTCAGATGGTCTCAGCTGTCTCTGTGTGTGCAGAGAGGATGTTGTAGTCATAAGGTGAAGATAACAACAAGGCCACAGATGAAAAGTATACAGATGGAAAAGTACAAGGCATTAAAGTTTCTCTCACATCATGCATCCATGTGTTATATCTCACAGGCTCCAATATAACAATGTTTTCTCTCAGTAAATTACACATGAAAACGTGGGCTCGTCTTATATTCGCGGACTACACATAAATGTCATTACATATTTAGCAGTATTTCACAGTCGTGTGTCTCTCTGACTGTTGCTATCTGCGTCTCTGTCGCGCTGCCTCCCTTTGTCTCTCTCTTCTTCAGTTTCGCTCTGTTATTTTATTCTTTTCTCTGGAGGAGATCAGAATAGCATTAGTCATGAGGGAGTTGTTACCTGGATTTAACTCGACCAGCTGCTTCCATGATTATTGATGATGGTAACTTAAAACCCTAATCCGCTGGTTAATGCTAATCCTCTTGATATGTTAACATTGGATAAGACACAACAGGAGGCTAGGTTTTGTTTTTAATAACAAAATTTGAAAACATCATTATTTTTATAGCTTTGTTCTATTTTATCTCTTTTATTAAAAAGTCTTTAAACAAAAACAGGTGCTGCAAAATATGTTTGTCTTATGTTGGGCCGAAACTGTTCATTACATGCTTTTTTGACAGGATTGTTGGATTGCATTCTTGTCATCATTTAATGATCTGTTTACACTTTTTGACAGGAAGTCGTACATCAAGAATACAGAGAGCTGCTTCAGAAAATACAGAATCAAGGCATATTGAGTATTCTTGACTAAAGGTCGTGCTGTTAGTATGCAACAATTTAAGGTCAAACTTTTTTTTTCAATTTGAAAACATACCTTTTCTTTACCTTTTGTTTTTTCTTCTTCCCCATCAGCCGTAGTTTTCTTGTTTCTGTCTACGAAAGAGGCTTTGTTGTGTATGTCAAGCGGCAGAAATAGATATTGTCCATGCATTTTATTTCTCATGCTTAAACATAAATGCTATAGGGAGGATCTGTACCTTTTAAATAATGGAGCAAAGTGTCATCTTAAATCTTTTAGTATTTGATGATAAGAGCCGGCTGAATAACTGAGGCGCACATCGTAAGGATTTGCCATTTTCTCCATCTCATCTTGGATACAAAGATTCTAATTACAGAATGATGCAGAAAATAAGTGAAGGGCACTTAAATATCTATTTAAGTTGATTAATGGGCCTTGTGACATTTGTGTGAAGTTGATAGTCAAGAATGTCTTGTGAATGTCGGGTGAAAATGTGTAGGCCGATTGATCACGCTTATTGATTTTTATCCGAGCCGCTCCTCGATGTCTCCACAAGTTGCCCATTAACTGAAATGTGAGAGCATATGTGTTTGACTCCACTGAGTGTGACTGGGAGTTTTCTTTAGCGAGGAAGAAAACTGCCCCTCCTGAGTCAGTGGAGCGTGATGCATGTGTACGGCAGCAAGTTGTGCCTCAGCACTGACACAAATGCTACGACACCCTGCTCTGCAAATGTCAGTCCCATCCAATTAAATGGTTGAGTGATGCCATTGCCCACAAGGGGATCCCACCAATAAAGTTCTCGGTTTGTTATCAGCTTTGTTTCTTGTTTTTCATTCTTTTCCGGAGACACTTTATAGACAAGAGTATTGCCCGTACATGCCCCTACAGTACATTCAGTGACAGAGAGGACCCATGAGCCATTACAGTACCATGTTTCATGCTGCAGTAGCCTTATGCTGTTTCTGTGATTCTCTTGGGTCATGTCTGTGCTTGTTATTCATTTGCAAGCAGTTTTGACCACCTACACATAGGCTATATTTACAACAATGTCAGTCTGTAGTCTGCAGTGTTGACTTCACTTTGATTATTGGTTGCTCTACTTGCTGTCAAGCACCCACATTATCCGGCTCAGTCGCAGTGATAAAATTCATCCTTGTTGTTCAAGAGCCACCTACAGTAACAGATTTTATCCTCTGCTGCCTGATGATAGACTACTGAACATTGCACGCAACTTATTTTCCATGTTATGCTCTCTTTTGTCTGTGGCGGTAGACAGTAAAAACACTGCTGTTACTGCTGTCTTTTGTTGCCTTGGAGATTGAGCTAAAAATTTGCTTAAGATTTGCCTCTCCAGAGTGGAGTATAATACAGTAGGAGTATCGTTCTCTCTATCTTTTTTCAATCTGAAGACATTTAGAAATATTTCACATGATAAAACTTATATTGTTATGTTATATATTATCACTGCTATGGATGCCTGGCTGTATACAAAAGCCCTAAAAGCCCAGTCAGTTATATGGACATCTTAGAGCACATACTGTACATCCTCTGATATTCACAAGGAAAAAAATATTTCACATAGACTACAAACCTATGTGTGTTTGTTCTTGGCTGGCTGTCATAGCAAAGAAGGGTTATTGGCTGAGGAGGAACGTGTGCTCGTGTAAATCCCTCATTACCCGCCACAGCCATTTCCACATATTAATTAAGCCAACTTACAAACCTGCTGCTGGTAGTAACTGTGCCAACCTGCCACTCTAACAACAAGAAGATAAGGCAGAAGAGAAATGTGCAGGCTTCTCAGTCTTTTACGAGGCAAGTTCTTAATTTTTTAACTTACATAGATAATAACATGTGCCGCTTGGATCTCGAGGCAGATTCTACAGATGCTAGGCCCAGTCCTGCCCTTTTCTGGTGGAGGAGGATACACGTTTCACACCCTCACTAAACTCATTAAAGTCCTTCAGACTTTGGCATGAAGAGACTCTGCACCAAAATGATTTGAGCTCCATGTTGAACTATTTCCTACACTGGGTTTTCTTGCCATTTAGTCCCTGTAAAACTAATACTTAGAAATAGATTCAGATAGTCATTAAAAAAAGGACAGTCCTTTATGGGACCATTGGAGGATTTTAGCTCCCTAAAAGGAATCTGATGTTCATTCCAGCATGTTAACAGTCCCACTCTCCAAAGGTAGCTCCTGTGAAAGGCTGAACACTACATTACAGGGAAATGTTTGGGAGAGGGGCTTCTCTATGGGTCAGTGGGTAATGCCAAGAAAATGTTTGACAGTTTGACATTTATTCAGGGTTTGTCTTCCATCTCCGCTAAGTACTCTCTATGCCAGGGAAGTTAAGAGGCCACAAATGTCAGTATTTAAGAAATGTAACACATTATTATACTCATTTGACGATGCAAGCATATTGAACTGCTCCAGTTGTGTGCTCCTTTAAGACTTGATGAATACATACTGTGGGTGTTATAAGGCTAATTTTGTGAGAATGTGTGCAATGAGCCGAAGTGGCAGACATTAAGTGGTCTTTTCAGGCTGCCTTATGAAATGTTTGCTAATTCACAGTGCAAAGGCTATGCTGTTCCTGGCTTGTAAATGCTCAAATACCTTGGGACAACTTAGCTCTCTGCTAATTCCATGGTTGAGCTAAGTGAGAAATCCATCGCAGTCTTTCTTTTAGCTTTACTGCAGCACCACAACAACTGAGTATAAAAGGGAAATGGACGTTTGATTTACATTAAAGGAAAAATCCACATGTGAACAAACAGCTGCTTAATAAGGAAGATGAAAATATGTTTTATACATTAAACTTTGGATGCCATTAATAACAAATTGAAACATGATCTACTAATGCTTCTGAATTTCAACAATTACTGACATAAGTTACCAGAAATATAACTAATGTTGTTTTATAGGTAAACAAATGATTCACATACAATAGCAAGTTTAAAGATAAAAACCAACAAAATAGAGGTATTCTCATCTGAAGTCATGTGATGTCAAAATACAAGAAATTAAATAGTTCATATGTGATCTCATTAAATAGAGGTTACCAGGGGCAATGATAAGATCTCACAAAATAGAAACAATCAAATTAAGTACCAGTGCATAAAAGCTGTAGGCATGATATCTTGTGTAAATACAATTAGCTACTTTCCACTTTCCATTTTATTAGAACTGCAGACGACATTTACAAAAAAGTTCAGATGATGCAGCTGTACACATTATTTTTTAACTTTATTCATTTCAAGTTGTAGTAAAAACCGATGCAGTGAAAAATGATGACTGAATCAGCATGTCAGACAGGAACTCTTTAGACAAGAGTTGGTACTTTTCTTATGTTCCGTGTTTACCAAAGCCAATGCTTTATCACACTGATTTCTAATGATTAAAGAAAGTCAAGATGTTGTGTTTTATACACCACAAACCACACAGCAGGGACAGCATTTTTTCTCTCCTCTGCTAGTTTGTCCAGAGGAATTAGTGTCGTGCAACTGTGCACATCTGTGCAGGCCCTGCCCACCACTTTCTATTCCTGTTAGTTCATATTTTATTTATGGTATTAGTGAATGGGTAAGCACCACCTTTGCACAGTATTTGTATAGGAGGAGGTTTAGCTTAGTAGACTTTAGAACTCAATATGAGAGGCATGTTGGGAGTGGGCACACATTACACAAAGTCATAATGAGAGATGCAATATGCAACGTTTTCACAATGTAAAAAATAAAGACAGAGGATACGCACTATGTCTATGTGTATATATGACCTTAGATGCTTCTGGATCCCCCTCGTTGCCCTAAAATTGTCTTTTCGGTGATGTTTCAGACGTTTTAACTTTCATCTTGTGCAGTATATATTACCAATATGTCCATGTGTGAAAACGTTGATGTTCCTGCTAAGATGTGATTGAAGGAAACCACATTAGGGCTGACCTCAAGATTAAAAAGCAATGGCTTGTACAACAAGCTGAAGTAGACGAATGCAGTGAGTCCCTGAGGGGTTAAGAAGTGTCCGTCAACTGTCTGTCTGTGCCTCAGCCTCAAGCCTTTCCTATTCTCTATCAACTCGCCTCCCTTCAAAGTGTCAAGTCAGTAAAAAGTTGCTTTAGACAGTGGTGAGTTTACTGCGTGAGTGAAGTTGTAGCCCAAGGACGATTTATTAAATGGTAGTCTTCATTTTGCTCAAAATTGAATGCGACAGAAGAGAAAAAAGAAAACAATTTTGAGGATCAAAACAATGTTCGTTGAGTTATGTTTGCCTACAGAAATCTGACAATTGATGAGGGAGTGCTGCGACCCAGAGCGGGATAATCAACTTCAGAATGGATAGATGAAGAGATGATGTAGAAATCTTTTTCATATGTTTAAGCATTTCCATGGCAAATACTGGGTCTGGTCTCACTATTGTAGAAGCTTTAACATATTTTTCTTTCCATATTATGATGTTATTATCACACCAATAATAAAAAAAAATCACCAACCAGTAGTGTCACACAACGTTTAAAAGAAAAATAGTAGTAGAACTTATTTATTTCAGAAAGTCAGTCAGCTCTCCTTTATTTCCTATCCATATGACGACGATATCTTCAATGTATCTTTTCCACAAAGCAATCTTGGACAAAAATGTGTTTTGGAGTGGGTTATGAATGAATTGCTCTTCCCCCAGACCCATTGCAAGACAAGCACAGAACGGGGCAAATATATTTTATTTGATATTTGATGCATGATAACATGTGACATAAGTCCAGCTCATGTCTTTTAAACATGTTTTTATTTCTTTTTACAGGGACAATGTGCATTGACCAACATCATGATCAGGATGTTGATCAGGATAACAGTTACCAGGAGCATGAAAAGGCCATTTTAACAAATTCAGCTAAACCAAGAGACACAAGGTTCTTTCAGCTGTTCTATGTGGCCTCAGCTGAAACCTCAATAGATGTATGTAGTAAGATCGGCAACACATATTTTTAGTTGAACGTGTCCCTGGTCTTCTGTACGCAGTTTTGTACTCAGCCTTGAGTGTTCAAGTCTTCTCAAAATGAAAACCTTGAGCATTTATAACATAAGTTTTGTAACAGCTTGAGCAGCATTCAGCTATGAGCTATGTTAACTGGTACATTAATACGAAGGCAGTTGAGAGGTTACAGACCATTTATTTGTCAACATGGATATCCAGGACAACAATACTGGGGGCTGGCCATAACAGCTGGCAGGATATGTTATAGCATGGAAACAATCTAATCAGTAGAGGAGTATCTTGGTTGTTGCCTCAAATTCATCTTGATCAGAACAGATTTCATGCAGCTGTCCCAGCAATTTGCCTGTTTTTATGTTACACCCTGTTATATAAATGGCTATCAGACTTTCAGACATTGTGCTGTGTTGCTTATCAAATAGTTCAAAGCCAAAAAATGTTTATCTTGGTGGGATATCACTTCTGATGGCGGTGTGGTTAGGGTGAGATCGGACTTTTGATAGAATAGCGGATAATGTAAATAAACCCACGGCTGCTGAAGTACTGAGCTTGTTTGTTGTTTTGCAAAAATGATCAAATGTGTATGAGAATCAAATTATCATGAAGCGGTCTGAGTTATTGCACTAGTATGTCTCTGTGATCATTTGTTGGATTAAAGAAGAAATCCCATGATTATAAATATGTGAATACTTTCATTTCAGTGTGGCCTGCTAAATCCACACTTTTGTTATGTTGATGTTTTCCACTGACGGACTTGAACTCAGGACAGGATGGCAGAATAACTGGGCTGTAGGAGCTGCTGAATGAAGCATATGGTGATAGCTTTTCTGTCTATTTGCTGCACAAATCATTTTAAAGGGGCCCCGTGGAGTTTTCTTGTAAACAAACAAAAGACTTCTATATTACAAGTTTACATTCAGTGTTAATCACCAAAATGCATTGTGTGTATCCTTGAGATCTGAAAGGTTTGAAACCTGCATTGTTTACATCCATGTTTATTAGCAAGAAGTGTTCTTCTTTCCAGCCTTTGACGGCGTATTGCTGCATTTCTAGAGGCACTACCACCACCTGTAGATCAGTGGAATAGTGAGACATCGTTGGCAGGGACGTGTATCGCACCACCCGCATGCATGTGCACGCGCATGTGCGTCCTCTTTGCTGTGCTCGAGACAAACAAAACGGGGACCCACTCATAGAAGAACTGTTTCATAGTGCTACTAGAGGTCAAAAACTCCACAAGTTACTGTAGTTTTACTTAAGTCAAAATGCTGCATTTTAACATTCCTCTCATTAGGACACTATACCACGAAACTACTGACAGCAGCCAGCAAACTATACTGATTAAACAAACGAGATATAAGTTAGCTTTAGAGATGCTGGTACAGAGCCAGGCTAGCTACTACTAGCCTGGCTCTGTACCTGAACTACTCTAGACATGAGAGTAGTATTGATCTTCTCATCTAACTCTCGACAAGAAAGCGAATGAGTATATATAATGTCAAACTCTTTCTTTAATGCGTGACTGACTGTGTTCCTACATAATTTACTTCCCAAAAGTCTCAAAGAAAAGGGAAGACATGTAGCATACAGCTGACTCTTACAAACGCCGGTTCAGTGAAAGGAATAACCACAAGGTGCGTCCATAATTCACTTGAGGTGTCATGAGGCTATGAATGACATGGATACATACTTCAGTTTGCTATCTTTGCTTCTAAGGTATATAATGGGGCAGTCCTGACTCCAGCCATGGAGAAGCAAAGAGTGATCTCCAAGAGGAGGAGCAAGATAGTGAGTGAAAAGTTGAAAGAAGCAAAAGATAGAGAAGGAGGGAAAGAGGCTGGGAGACATGCCTTAGGTAATGGGAAAGCCTTCAAGTGAGACAGTAATCTGGGTAATATGTCAGGCTGCTTTCAGCTGGGGAGCTTGACGTTTTCCCAATTAAGCTCGGGTGCAAAGGCAGCTTTTTCCCTAATTGTTTAACATGTAGTCGGGCGGCCGAGTAGCACGACCTGCACACGCGTTCTGTAAATCACAGCGGGGTGATTGACAGAGACGTCCCTCTGGGCTGTCTACACCATGAACTTAATCAGCCTCCAGTTCAGCACCTGCACATGTAAAGAAGGACCTGTGGCTCTGATTACAATGAGGAGCTGAGGAAGGAACAGGAGGAGGGATAATGAAGATATTATCAATACTGGAGGTTATCAGACATGGGTAGTTTTGAAGGAGTCCATTTATCTTCATTATGACTCGAAACATGTCATTCATAGATGCTACGCCCCCGTTATTGACCATATGGACAATTCAAATAGACAGTGAGGAACCTGCCTTATCTGAGTTCTTCACTCAGGGTAATGAAACACTTCTCTTCCTGTCTGTTCCTTTATATCCTGCAGTGTGTTCAGGATTGTCACAGGCGCTGTAGGGCTCAAAGAAGAGAAACGTCCAGTTTTGGGCAGTCTTCTGTCTTCAACAGTCCTCCATTGGAGTGGCTGATCACCACTGAGTCTTACTGTGTTTGGCCAGCTTAATGAAACCTTGATTTCCCAAACTCCCTCTCTGTATGTTTCTTCTCTCATCTCTCTGCCCAGAGTCTCTGTGCCTCAGCCAGTGCCAGGAGCTGCCATTTGGTTTTGTTTGTAGAGTGCTCATAGCCAACCGAACCAACAAGCTGACTGATTAAAATGAAAATGGGCCCTCACTCTTGGCCCTCTATTTCTCTCTTGTTTTCTCTCAGCTCGGCTGAGGAGGCTCTGCTACATACATTCTCCTCTCATGAATAACCGTTATAAACCCCAATATATACAGCTCTGTCACTTGAAGTAAAAACTTAATGAAATATAAGAATTGTGTGGATGTCAGAGTGTGGAGGCTTCTGTGTTTGGGGATTTGAGCTCCAGCACTTCAGCCAAGATTTAACTGCAGAAATGGACACACAGAGCCAACTCAAACAGGCAGAAATCCCATCCTCATCATCTGTACACTTGATTATGCAATTGCTCTGTAGTTTTCCTCAAGTTAAGTATATAATAGCATGTGATCAAAGAGGTGAAAATTGCAGCTGACAAGAGGCTCCACACATAACACAGATAGTCAATGTTTGAATTAATTAAATTATATGGAGAGACTAATATATGGATACAGCTATCTCCAGGTACTTTCTCATGGTCATCATTCTTGTATTTGGGAATCTTGTAGTGAAGTCAAATCAAAGAAATAAACAACTGTCCTCCTTATGAGTAAATACATTTAATTTAGAATTAAGCAGATGTTTATTTTCTTTAGTCTGTAGTTAAATGGGTTAAAGTCAAGTTCAGAACCAGGGTCTGTGAAAAGATGAGTAATTTAATTCTTTTTTTTTTTTAGATTGCACATGACTTAAACTTCACTTTGATGCCTTGACAAACACAACAGCAGCATGGCATCTGCTGGGGCTTTTGTAATGACATTTGGCTAAGTCTGTTGGACTCAGTAAAAGGGCTGCAATTGGCTGAGCCTGTATCACAGTAACAGAGAGCTTGATGAGTGCAGTCGGACTTTATCCACACCTGGGAACACATACACACACACACACACACACACACACACACACACACACACACACACACACACACACACACAAGTCAGCTTTAACACAATGGCTGCAAAACAAAAGGTAATGTTTATCATGTCATCGCTGATTAGACGTCCACACATCAGTGATTTCGACTCACATGACTGGGTCTAAATCACAGACTCCGCACAGCACAGAACAGGATGGTAGGAGAGTGATGGAAAAACGTCTTTATAGTATCTATATTATCTGGAGTAATATCTAATAATCTAATCTAATAGATATCTATAATAGTCTATATTTATTTCTATTTTCACACAAGCATCTCTGTGTAACAGGACTCTAGTGGCTTGTAACCACTCAGGTACACTCAGACAGTCAGAATGAGCCTCCTCAACCCTTCGGGGTGCTGCCCTCATGAAAGGACAGCAGCCGCCCACTTTTCTTCAGTGACAGCAGACGATACCATGGATAGCTTCATCAGACCACTCTGCAGAGTTCTGTGCTTCCTGCCACAGTCGACTGCACCGGCTACTGGCAGCTGTATGTGCAGTGGTGCTGAGCACATCCCTGCTGGTGTCACACAACTTTCTCACTTACTGACTCCAGCACAAAGTTTTGTCACACCCAGAAATATGCCACAGCTTCACATCAAAGGATATTTATCTCTCGCTCTTTTGTCCCTGCCATCATATCATGTATGGTGCGCTGTCTAGTCAAACTTTTGTGGAGACTTTACATCTACACTTTTTCTTGCACATACATGGCAGATGCAAATAAAGAGATAATCAGAGCAGCTAGATTCCAGCTGCAAGACAGACTTGTTTTTCTTTTCAGCATGGACAAAGATTAAGTTATAAACTCTGATAAGAGGTTCAGTATATATTTCAATAGAAAAGTTGACCACTATTTATATTCATATTATTCTATAGTCATTGATTATAATACGTTTACAGCAGTCTATGAAAGAGAACACATTTTATGTATCATTTGTCATGAAACAGAGATTTAAAAAGGAGATTTATCAAAAACAAGTGTGTATGTTATTCTGCATTACATATGCTTTTAAATCACTATTAAATTAACTTGCTGGATAAGATATATCGCTGCTTTTTTATCCTACTTTTAATTCAAGCTGTGCTCTTCCTTCAGCACATCTGTCTTGCACTTTTTTTTTTTGCTTGATTTGTTTAGAGCTGTCATTCACCATGATCATCCAGAAATGCACAAATTCAATATTTTCATTTTTGTTTGAAAAAAAAAAACTTTTAATTCTGAGACTCATTTGCTTGTGAGTTTTAGAGTTTATAATCAGAACATCCCACTAGTGTACTTAGCATTGTCCTCTAATCTAAGGGCTTGGTCACACAAGCATTTATAACAGCAACATTTCAGAATGAAGTCCATTTATTTGAGTTAAATTGCAGAGATCAGTGGATTTGTCTGTAAAGGCAAAGTAAATTTGTGTGGTGTTCAAATTTGGTGTTGAACAAAAATGGAGAAAGCTATCACATTAACTGTCGCACCATCCAGTTTTATACAGTATATCCCTTTTCTGCAGAATAAGAAGCAAGACCAGTAGAACTTTACCTCTTAATATCCCAGCCACAAACGGTGGTAGCTGCTCGCAGTAGTAAGTAGTCTCTACTTACAGCACCACCATTTTTTGGGGGATGCACAACTTACTTAAGCTGTGCCACTTCTTGGTGTGACTGTGCACAAGCTCTCCTTTGCTTTTAATATGTCAGGAGTTTAAATATGTTTTCCCTACATTATACATCACATACTGTTCCGACAGACATAAAGACAAACAATTAGCAGTATTACCTGAGTGGGAGAAAGGCTGTAAATTTGCTGTCTTGATGGCAGAACCTCTATCACCCAGTTGGATTGAGCACACACTGTGGGTTTCTGCACTCATCATGATCACAGACTTATGTGTGATACCACAGGGCACAATGGGTGACATCCTTAGTAATCAGCACCTGCTGCCTGTGACAACAGAGGTATATCGGCAGATGACATGTCATGTGGTCACATACTGTGTCATGATGTGTGGGTTTGATAGGAGAAAGAATAAAGGTGTGAGTCTAGACTTGAGAGAGAGGAGATCTCAGTGGGAGACGGAGGAGCAGGGGCTCACATGCAGAGCTGGTGGTTTGTGTGAATGGCTAATGACGACCAAAGTCATCCACAATTCTCATATGGGATAGGAAGTCATGGGCGTTAGCTAGCACCCTTCCAGATGCACCAAAGCGTGAATGTCTCCTGTTGGCAAACTGTTACAACACCTCCCACTGTTTGCGCAGATTTGGCTTTCCATGTGTGTCGGTGTGTGTGTGTGGCTGAACCTTCCTTATTTAGGCAAGCCTTAATTATATTGCCCACTCACAAGGGTTTGTTTTGCCATTTAGACGGTAAAACTGCACAAGTGTATTAATTATAAAACATAATGCTCTGCACTTCGATTTGGGCACTCCACTCTATACAGCATTGTTTCCCATACCCCTTTATCTATTTCCTCTCTTGTGCACAGGAGTTCAATTAAATCCTTCATTATCATTTTCTGCTTTGCTCCGGGTTGTCAGATGCAAATTGATCCTCTCTTTTCTGCACTTTTTAATCAACATCAGTCTGAAGAAAAACAATGCCTCCCACAAGGTAACAGTTTGTCTTCAATACGTAGAAATCGATCTGTCCTGCATTACTGCAGTGTCCATTTATGGTGGAGGAGCTGCAGTTTGTGATAACTTCGGAAGGCTTTGACCCTTTGTTACTGTATATCCCGGGGTGGGAATGAAGTAGTTAGCTCTGTTTGAGTTCTGAAGGAACGCACACACACTCGCACACACACTCGCACACACACACACTCGCACACACACACACACACACACACACACACACACACACATACACATTCACATACACACACACACTCACACACACACACACACACACACACACACACCCACACACACACACACACACACACACTCGCACACACACACACACACACACACACACACACATACACATTCACATACACACACACACTCACACACACACACACACACACACACACACACACACACACACTGTCCTTGAGCATTTAAGAGAGCGTTTTATTGAATGGAAGGAAATTTCTTTCTCTTTCTCATTTGTTAGAAGTTTTAAATAGCGGCAGAAGGATGTTTTTTTCTCCTGCTTATATATTTAAATTGTTCTATTTTTTGCCACTGTTATTGTTTTAAATGTGCTTAAAATATTTAAACATTTAAAAAGTTTTTTTCCCCATTTCTAAAAGGCTGTATGTAGCTGATAGCCAAATACCTAAACCCCTGTAAGGTTTGTAATGTAAGAGAGGAGCCTTTGTGAACACCCAAATGTGCTCGGGGCACTTTGTGATGTGAGGAGAAATGATCTGTTGAAAAATAATGCTTTATATATGCAACAGGGAATTTAACCCATTGTGTTTTTTTTCCCCATTTCAAATCATGACATTATGTCCGCTATGCAGGGAGACTTATTTCCATAAACTACAGAGTATTTCACTTTTGTACATTGCCTCTATACTGATTCAACAGACTGGGCAGTGTTTACTAGAGGCCTGTGTGCATGGATGTGCTTTGCTTTTTGGCCCAGCAAGTTCTCTGCACTTCATCGTACATGTGCAGTTTGTATAAATTGCGCGCTGACAAACAGATCTAATTCTCGTTTGAGCTTTTGCAAAGACTCTGGCTGCGACCAACGGCTAGTTTCAGACGCTCAGGCTTGAGTTGGTGATTTGATCATCAGGCATTGATCTGTGACATTTGAGAAATGAATGGTAGACTTCGGTGCTTGAAACCCCAAGACAAATATAGTGTTCTATGAGTGACTATTAGTTTTTATTAAATCGAGAAAGTGATATGCTATAGAGCCCTGTTTTGAGAAAATGCCTCTGTTGTAATCAATGAACACACAAACACACATTTGAAAAATAGAAATGCTGTCCAGTAGCATACAGCAAGAACATGATATAATACAAAGGGCAGCAGGTGAAACTTGGCTAGGGGAAATGCCAATTTCAGATGTAGTCAGGAGGACTGAAGGTGGGCACAGATTATCTGGTAGTACAGAGAGTTTACATCCTCCTATCATCACTCATATTAACTCTGCTGCGGTCCTGAATAAGCCATGTATTGTGTGGGTCACAATACATATGAGGTGGTAGAGTAAAGAAACGTACTATACGATCACATATTTACCTGCAGTGCTTACTGGAAGATGTGCAACCTGCCTTTACTGCTTCTCTCCAGTCCTCCAAGATAAATGACGGCAGTTGTCCCTAGAAAAGGGATTTTCAACACACACTTTGTTTTTTAAAGATTTTACAGTATAACCCCTGCCTCTGTTGAGGTTAGTCAAATATTTAGTGCTGCGTTAGCACCGCAGTGTATGAAGCTTTAACATGCACAATTCAACTGCAGCGCTGCTAATTCAAGTGAATAATTCTGTCATGTCTGGCTATGAAAATGATCCTCCGAGCATAAGCAATCATTCTGTATATGAGATGTGGTCTTGTTTGACCATTATCATGATGCACATAGTAAGAGATACAGCTGTCAAGAGGCCAAATGGAGAAGCTAAGTTCAGTACTAGGTCAACCCTGCAACAATTCATGGTAAAGTGACAGCGCTGTCGTCAATAGCTGCATTTCAAAGACACATTAGAGAGAATCATTAGGGAGCCACGGTGAATGTCATATTACGAATCCTTGTATTCACAACACATCGCTGTGTTGATGTTGTTGTTGTTATTATTGATCTTGTAGACCCACAGTGTCATCTTGGGTATCTATTTTTGGAAGACAATAAAATAGATTGACTAGACCTGCCAGTTAAATCATGTATTATTTCAAATTTATGTAATAAGACAGTGGTCAGGAAAACCGTCATTTTCCCTCTCTGGTGAATGATTTTTGTCTACAGAAGATCTTCCCTTTTGAATCACAGACTGTAGAGCCCAGAAACTAACTCATCCACATATTGTAGAGTGTTAATGAATACCCAGCTGTCCCATATGTTTGCAGCTTGAATTATAGGAAATGGGGCCAGCTCTTTTCAGTGGAGCTGTACCTTGGTCTTGTTTGTTGAATAGGCAAACATAAATTGATGATGGTCATTGTAGATTTTTTGAACAGCTATGAGAGCGTTGAGGTAATGAATGTCCATTTTGGCAACACAGCCTGCTCTTGATTATATATCACATTTCAGACACAATGGGCATTAAAGCAACCCACTGCTAGATAGTGGTTTGATTCTTTATGCATAGCAGCGTTTCTAGTAAAAGTAGTATGAGCACACCACAACATGTGCTTATTATGCACAAAATTTCCATTACAGTAGATATGTTGCATTGCTGTATAGATACAGATTTATTCATTTGAGTCACCACGCCTGTCAACACACAAAACACTGATTTTTATTCACACATTTCGGTTTTACGCTCAACATATGTTGCCTCTAACGCAGACAATGAAACAAGGGGTTTGAAGATAACCAGAAAGCAATCAACATTTGGCGGCAGTTGTCAACCAGCGAATGATTTATGTCCGATCGCAGGTCTGGTTTGCCTCTCCTCCCGCCAGTCAGCGGCTGGTGTGTTGTTGTGAAGCAGAGGTGCTGCTCACGGTTTGATTGGAGTGGCGTGGAGCTGCAGCACATGAAAAAAGAGCCAGTGTCACCTTGTCACTCTCAGGCACGCTGCCAAACTGCTGGCGGGGGGTTGGAGCGGGCATGTTGCCGAGGAGGGGCGTGTGTTGAGCACTGTGGTGATGAATCATTGTGCTGTTCCACTCTCTCCCCTATCCCTCCTCTCCCCCAGTCTGTCCCACACCCCACCCTCCACCTCACCCCATCACTAACACTGTAATTATCCGCCTGTGGAGGGTGGGACATCTGCAATAACACTAGAGTTTGATCATTTGTGTGTGTGTGTTGAAGACAAGGGTGACTCAGTGATAAAAGGAGAACGGTGTTGGAGAGGGTAATTTGTTGAATTGGTGATCCTGTTGTTCTGTGTGAACTTGCATCTCCATTATTATTGAGTCATTTTCATAAGCAGCTCAGTGATTGTCAATCCTTGTGTCAGGAAGTTTGCAGCAGGTGGACTTGGTGGTCAGAGGAGCAATGCGGTTCATCTCAAGCTCTTCCCAACCCAGAGCTCTGCCCATCAGAGACCTACTCCTGCTCCCCCAGGTCTGCACTTATTTGAGATCCTGCAGCTGATCAGGCCAGGGTTTATGTGTGGCACATCTGATCAGAGTCTGAGAGTTGAATGTGAAGTCACCCACGATCAAGGTCTGCACCAAAATAGATGCTCCTGTGGCAGCAGGGCTGTCACAACAGCCAAAGCTCGGTGGTGGAGAGGAGAGGTGGGTGTAGGTTACCCTCGGGGACTTGGAGTGTTGGCAACAAACATGCTCAGTTACAGCGATGGCTGCTGGCGATCAGAAGTGATAGTGATGGTTTCTGATGCTCGATCATCCAGCAGCTCACTGGATTTATACCCAGTGGTTCACTGATGGAGCAAAATGAGAGCTGCTTTTTCCATAAAACAACATCACTGATTTATTTAGTAGTTGATTGACTGTAGACAATAACCATGCAGTTCAGAGATTTTGTATATCCATGTAGCGTCACATTTTTACATTACAGATAACATACAGAAGAAGAAGAAGAAGAAGGATTAGTGGGATTATACAGTAACCCCAAATTATTAGCTGATTGATAGACAGTGATAGACAGTTTTGATAACTCTAGCTCAAGACAAACATTCACTGGTTCCAGCTTCCCAAATGCGAGAATGTTCTGCTTTTCTCTGTTTTATACTTTATACTAGATGGTTTGGGACTCTTGGTTTGGGACAAATCAAGTGATTTGCAGACATCACTTTGGGCTCTGGGAAATCTGTGATGTCACCATGTTATGACATTCAATAGACTGAAAAATAACACTAAAGATCCCCAATAATTGTGGCCTTATTTAAACAAGTGTCTGCTGTGCAATCTGAATTAAAACAAATCAGAGCCCATTAGCACAACTGGAAATTTAGAACCCGTCCCCCACAGCCAAGCAGATTGTTGTTGGGTTTGACTTTTTTATTGATAAGAAAGGCCGTTTCACCTCTGAAGCTCATCCTGTTTGCTTTGTTTCTCTTTTGTCTGCTGTAATCAACAACAAACCATAATCTGTCTACATGTTCTGTAACTATCTTTCTTTAGGTTGTATGTGGGAAACAATCTGTCAGGCTGAAACTTTCAAGACTCTTGCTTCTCGTTGGCGAGCCTCAGCAAGGTCACTGAACTGCAGTGCTAATTATCACCTGAGGGTGCTAGCTCTTGTGCGGGGACTGGGAACCCCCCACCCACCCAGCCTGTGCATTTAGGACCTGGAGCGAGTGGCATGTGTGTTAGCATGTGTGCAGGTCGCATGTATGTGTTTGCTTACTTTACATTTGTTCACGAGGAATGTATTTTCATCAGAATCTACGCTGTGTGTTTTCTGTGTGTATGCGATTGTGAATGATCCCCCGTGGATCGTCATGGTGCTGGGGTCTAGTTAAGCACTTCTTAAGACCGCTGAGCTATCTGTGTTGTCTCGGTGGATTCCCCCCCTGATTTCTGTGAAATGAGACAATATGAGAGACCTGCCGACATCTCATTTGAAGACTAATTAGGTTATTCAGAGGGCGGGCGAGGGCGTGCATTGCATTAATGGTTTAATATGTGCTCTTCGAGTTGATGAATATTGAGTCACATTTATGCTGCACGGGTGAGTGAAAATACATTGAGTTGTGTGTGTAGGGTAAATGTTCCATTGAGGTCCTGGTGGAAGTAATCTGCATATCTCAGCTTTAAAATGCTCACGATATAATTGGTGGGATAGGCTGTATATAACACTGCACCGCGTTTGCTGACACACAGTTGATTTCTCAAAGATGAAAAAAAAGACGACTGTGAAATGTGTTTAGACAGCAGAGCCAGAAACATCTGTGAAGTCAGGAGTGTGAGGTTGGGATAAAAAAATCTGAGTCTGTCTTTTTGTCTCTCTGACTCTGCTCTCCAACCCCCTCTCATATAAACATGACAAGGTTAAGAGAAGGTTATACATTTAAGGAAGCTGTAATGTGATGACTGTTTTGAATTGGCGACACGCTGGGTGAAGTTTTTTCCAGTTAATGTGTGGGGCATTAAATGAGCAGCCACGGGAGGGGAGGTGCCACTTTATATCTCTAGAGGAGCAACACAAGATGAGGCTTTACTCGTGTCAACATATAGAAAAAGATGAAAGAAAGCATGAAACACAGAGAGAGATAGTGAGAGAGAAAGCCCAGAGGGGGCAGAAGGGTAGAGGGAGAGAAGGCAGATCCTTCAGATGACCTCCATGTACATCCACTGGTGCTACCTGGAGCACAAACATTGGCATGACATCCAGAGGATATGGAAATTCACCCATGTCAGCCATTATCAGCTCATGGATTTGATATTTCTAGTCAGCTATCCATCCATGAGCACCCCATGGAGAAGCAGAAAAGCCTGAAATAGAGACAAAAAAAGGAAGAAATGGGGGAATGAGTAAAAAAAGGGAGTAGGACAGTGATAACCTCATTTTAACCTTCTCTGTTAAGCCATCAGTCTTTCTGACCCTTGTAATTAGCACACAAAGCACAGGGATGGAAAGAGCTAGCTTCAATTGGTCCCTGTGAGACTCTGGTCTCAGCCTACAAATAAGATATTGCCGCATAGACAGTATTTTACTGAAAGCAGAGAATAGATTTGTCTCCTGGCAGACACAGCAGATATTTCATCCAGGGTATGCCTGCGGCTTAGAGCCTTGTTGGTATTAACGCGCCTAAAAGTTGTTGGGAGCTTACAGTCCACATGGGAATACTTTCACAATATCAATTACTTCAAACACACACAGGCACTTGCAGGGATTTACACACACATTCACCGCAAGCCACGAGACAAAAAACTGAGGAAACAGGTTGGCGGCAGTTAGGGAAATGACATGACAACTGACTCTTGTTTTTCTAATTGGCTAAATCCGTACTAATTCTGTTCTATTATGTTGGGAAATGAGTGTGATACTGCAGGGAGGCCTCCGTCTCTCCCCGCAGGGGGCAGGCGGCTCCACGCAGCACAGCACACCCATCTTCCCTGGTACCCCCCACCAGCAGCCCCAGGGAGTGGAGGCTAGCCGGGTGAAGTAATTGAATAACTAACAGCAGATCACTATTTGGCTGACTCCAGCTCATTGGATAGACAGGAATGCTTAGACAGCGCTGGCTGGCAGGCTGGCAAACAGTGGACTGTATGGAAGCTCGCTGGAGAAAGCTGGAGCTGAGGACTGAAGTTGACGGTGGGTTGTACTTGTAGTCTAAGCCACAGTACAGTATGAGAGCAGCGGGTAAGGCAAGAGGCGGTGTAATCTCTCAAGGGACCGATTTACCTCCATTTCTGAGTTCTTCTTATCGTGCGGCTTAATGACTTTAATGACTTGTAGAAACATTCTGAAAGCAGTTAAAAGGCTTTGAAAATCAAAGAAAGGGTTTTGGAGGTCAGGGAATAGTTTTTTTGTGTGTGCGTGTGTGTTGGGGGGGGGGCTGTACAGTCGGGTTTGTATGGAGTCCACTCAGGGCTGTGACTGCAGCACTGCATCCCAGCGTTTTGTCTTTGTTCCTGTGAAAAGGACAGGAAGTGTGTGGCAGTGTGGAGGAACTGGTTTACTTATTCATCAGGTTTTCAAGTTCTAGCGGACGCAAGGTTTCTCAGGGATGATAAATGGCATCCGAAGGCCCAGGTAGATGGGAAAGAGCAGGAGGTAAATAATGGAACAGCCTGACAAACAAAGGAGGCTCCATGATGCATTGTCTGAATGTGAAACAGAGCCACAGGTGTGTGTGTGTGTGTGTGTGTGTGAGTGTGTGTTAGCAGGACTGATGGCTGCTGAAACTCCTTGTCTCTCCATCTCTGCCAGACCCCTGCAGGAGCGTTTAGGCAGCTTTTGAAGTGAGCATTGCAGCACCACCTCTGTGAAGTGACTGTGTGGAGGAAGCCGGTGCATTTGGGCTAGATAATAGAAAATAGAATAAATAAATATATAAAAGAAGGAACGTCCCCCTAGAGTGGAAATGTAACTCTAATGCAGCAGGAGGAGGTGGACAGGAAAGCTATTAAGGCTAAGCGAGGGCCTGGGGTCCACTCAGGTTTTACACTCCTACTCAGGGCTGCACTGTATGATACACTCTCCCTCACACACACACACACACACACACACATCCTCTCAACCTGTTTCAGCTCCGTTCCATCTGAACTCTTTCTCAGCGCTGAGCTGAGCAGACTCAAGGAAACGGTTCATTTAAATGTACATAATTTGCTCTCGGAGGCTCACTCTTGGTCTCACTGTTCCCCTGTGGCGCCTCAGAGAAACAGCCCAGGAGAGACAGACAGAGAGAAAAGATTTTATCCAGGAAGAATCCAGTGGCCTGAACAGAAACACAGGCTGGTAAAAGCCGGGCAGAGTGAGAGCTTCAGGTACACTGGGCATTCATCCCCTGGAGACTTTGATGCCAACACATGTTTTCATCTTGTCTTGCCACCAGATACTGGAAAAGCCCAAACACAATGCTGTGTCTTCACCACAGTAAGGTGTAAAAAACACGTGGAGCAATACACATTTACATTTTGTAAACTAAAGAAATGAATCGACTATGATAAGTTATCGTTGGTTGCAGCCTCCCAATACACCATCAGGAATTTGCATATTCACACATACACACACTTATACAAATGCAAAGAAAAGGAAAAACAAACGGGTAATACAGGTGACATGGTGGGAGACAGCTTTGGGTGAAAAGAGGAAGACAGGAAAGAGAGGAATTGGAAGAGAGAGAAAAGCGATTTGGCCTTTGTCAAAGTCAACACTTGGCCTTTTGCGGATCAGGAGGTGATTGTGTTGACTGTGTTGCACAAGCTAGTGTGTTGTCAGAGTGTGTAAGATGCACACCGTGTCAGAATTACTGCAGGACGTCAGAATATCAGTCATCTGTTTGCTTGCGTCTGTGTGTGGAGGTTTTCATAACCTCCGGATTTATACAGGCTCCGTCTTTACACTAACACTGACCCGTCTTAGCCGGGGAGTGGTGGAGCTTTGAGCATTTGTCTGTTCTCCAAGAACAAAGTAAACAAAGCAAACAAATCCTCATAATTGATCCTGTTTGGGCTGAGTCAACTATATTAAATAATGAGTAAACAATAAGAGGGGGATAAGAGGGATAAAAGACATGCTTTGTACATCTTGTCAGAATGACTTGAGTCATTGCGATGGGAGTAAAGATAAAACATCCAACAATACAAGCACAATGTGTTTTCTATCAAATTGTATCGCTGAAATTAACCATACCAGAAGTATATTTGTTGACTTAAGACCCAAAGATCTAAGGGGAAAACATACATTTGTTGAAATGTGAAAAGGTTCAAGATGTGCTGCCACACTGCTCACAACTTTTCAAGGTCCAGATGAAATAAATCAGGAGAAAAATACCCTCCCATGTGCTGTCAAAAAGTCTACTCTCCCCTGAGCAAAAACAAAAAATATACAGGCAACTCACCCTGTTTGTATTAGTGAGAAGGTGCTATTTAAAAAGAGAAACTCACTATGATCCGTTTCCCTTTGTTTTGTAGGTCCTATGTAATATAATCACTGTTTTATTTCACTTCTGCTCAGATCTGCTCCTCTTTGTTCATGTGCTGTCTGTCCAAACTCATCACCTTAAATATTCCAATGAAGACTGAAGAAATAAAGTTTGACAGGTACTTATTCCAGTTTGAACCACAACATCGAGATTAATACAGTAAAACTAAATTATTTGAATGCAGAGTGTTTTTAAAAACAGACAAAACAGCAGGCAAATAACTGCTCCATTACTTCTTCCATTAAAAGCCTAAAATTTTGAGGCTGTTATTATTTTTTTTGTGCATTTTTGCCTTTATTGGATAATGACAGCTGCAGAGAGACAGGAAAGAACTGCAGAGAGAGGCAGGATGACATGCAGTAAAGGGCTGGAATCAAACCCGGGCCGCTGCGGTAAGGACTCGGTCTTAATGGTTCTACCAGGTGAGCTACCGGGGTGGCCCTTGCATACTTTTTTTTATTGCTAAGTTCTGCAAAAGCGTATGAAAGCTGCAGAACAAGGTCTTCAGAGTCCATAGTCTCTCCGCACTTACATGTATCTGAACAACTAAAGAGCAAATAAATTACAGATTGGGGCTTTAATAGTATTATCACTTAAACTTTATGCAAACAAAGCAAAAGAGGACAATGAAAAAGCAATAACCTTTTCTACCTTTGAGGATATTATATGTTTCATAGTAGAGACAGTTTTAATACAATGAAATATTATGCGGTAGTCAGTGTCCAGGGATGTACAGTATACTACTTTAAATTAATGAAGATTCACTACCTCAGTTTGCAGCTTTAGGGCCCTACATCTGAGAAAATTGCTGCTCTCTTTGTAAAGATGATAAATAATAATAACTATCATCTGGAGATAACTGAACCAAACTCTCTCTATTATTGCATCGGTGGAGGTAAAAAATAAAATTCAGCCCATCCTATTCAGGGTTATAGATCAGCATACATCGGTTGAGAGGTGGGGCGTACTCTGGACAGGTCTATCACAGGACTAACACATATAGACTGGTAACAGAAGCACCTGGAGACAACACACAGAGTCATAGGGATAACATGCACACCCCACACAGGAAAGTCCCACTGCTATCCACTGAGCCACCGAGCATTAAAAGATAAAATTGTTTAATTGTAGATTTATTTCACAGCTATGGGCTCCATTTTAATTAAAGCTGCAATTGGCAAATTAGAGTATTGTTAGTCCTGCTCTTATTGCCCCTCAGCCGGTCAGGTTCACAACCCAACACCATGAACTGTCTACATAAATGACATCTAGCCTCAAGTAACCGTAACTTGTAAGATCCACCCCATTACACGGGCCATCTGCAATTACAAAACTCTCAACTCTGATGTTCATCCATCTACTGTGACCTGTTTGTCCTCTGTCATTATTGTTGTTGCTATGACCTTCCTGCAATTTGGCCATTGACTTTTCTTTGATATCGCATAAATACACTCACTCACTCAGATGACAAAACAAAGCATATGATTGGTTTGGATTTTAATGGATGTTTAGCCATCAGTCAGATTCATGTATTTCTGATTCACACATGTTGACAGTGAAAGTACAAAGACAGAGCGTGTTAACCGAAACCTAAAAGTCAACATTTAAAAACTTTCAAATTATCGAAGTGATATCACGTTTAATTACATTGAACTTAGAATAACATTTTAACTGTTGGCCACCACACAGTTTTCGTCAACTATAGTAATTTATCACATTTCCATAATAATAAGTCAACTGTGAGCCTCATACCTGCCTCTGGGAACTCAGTCAGCAGCTGCTTCACACAGCCAGAGAGCACCAGACAAACACTGGCTGGCAGTTGTGACTTCAAAGTGGTACAATTTACCATTTGTAAAAAAAACAAATATAAGGGTATACATTAAGGTAAGGTATACATTACATTAATATACATTAACACTGTCATCAGATTTTTTTGATTAATACTCAATGAAGCTCTTTCCTGCAGAGCCTGCGTTTCACCTGTAAGTTTTGCATCATCACTTGGACTTCATATGTTCATACGTTGTGTAAATTTGCCTGCAACTGCACACAATGTTTATGAATTATTTGGCAAAATGTTATTGGAAAACAGTATTCAATAAAAAGAAATCACTGTTTGTGAGTTCTTGCCTTCTTGATTTGCAGAGAATTTACAATCTTTGTTGGCAGAAATGTCAGTGGCCAATATGGAGAGATACATGTTCGGACAATGTATCCAGGATTAAAAAATGCTTCTGCATGTCATTTAATTCAGAATCAATGAATTGATTGACAATTGCGGATGTAGACCATGTGATATGGTCAAAAGCTCCAGAGCAAGCGAGTAAGTGGACACTTAGTTGAAATATTTTTTTAGTAGATTTTTGAGATATCCTGCTAACTAGAAACCCTCTTACACTGTACAGCAAAAACGACAAAATAAATACAAGAATCTAGTAATAAATATTTGTAAAACTTGTTGATTCAATTCAATAATACTTTTTAAAGCTGTAGTTTGTTTCCTTCGTAAATGTAAATTAAGTTTTGCATATATACTGCATTTTACAAAATATTAGAAACCCCTGTCAATGCAGCCGAAGAACATACCAAAGTACTGAGTGAAATTCAAGCTAGTGTTTCTTGCAGGGACGTTGTATTGCATTAGATCATACAGGTGTCTCTATGTTTGTGGTCATTCCACGTATGAGCTATGTTGGGTACAAACATTATAGATAGATGCAATTCATTGAGCAAAGTTTAAGCAGTTTCAACTTTGCTACAGTTTCAACAGCACAACTTTGTATGACCTTGGTTGGACTAACCAAGCTGCATTAAAAGGTTTTACATGTAAGTGCGGCCTTAGGGTGGGCTTACTGGTGACTGATCAACAGGAAGGACCACAGAGACCCTGAATGTTCCCTTAAATAGCTTTCACCTCCTTCCATCTGCCCACTTCCCTCAGGTTATTTTCTAAACAACTCTTGAATCCTCACCAACACCCTGGTTCTTAAATATGTTTCAGACTGTTTTTGTAACAATTTAGTTTGGTGTTTCTGAGTCATTTTTTCACACTAGTACTGTCACTGGCAGAGTTTAATTAAGATATGAAGGATTTCTATAGCACATGCCTGTATACAATCATACTAGAAACCACAGGCTCAATTAGCTGTAGCAAATAATCTGGCCTTTGGCTGAAGCACTCTAGTCCTTGCCAAACTTTGCTGGCTGTCATGGAAACGGGTGACACTCTGACATTTTCAGTCGGGTGCGTTTATCACCTCACACCCTCCCTGCTATGTACGCCTCTGACATTTTGGAAGGGGCGGCGCTGGCACAGAGTACAGAAGCAGCTCTGCTGCTGGCTTAGGAGCCTCTGTTGGTGTCTTCATGTGTTTGTTAATGAACAGAATTTACTGTATGTTTGTTTGCTCATGTGTATGCATGTATATAGATTAATGTTGCTACGTGTTTGTTCCCCTCAGGAGCTCATTTCTCACTTAAGCTGTTGAATCTCATGATGTGCACCGTGATGCCAAGTGATATTAAAAGGAATCCAAACAAGTAGTGGTACCACGTAAGTTATCCATAATGGAAACATAATGAACAACTCAGCCGTGTTTGCATGATTCATCTTATCTCATATTGGATGCATGTGTGAAAAATTATCTATTCTATTAATGTGTGTTTGTGTTCAAATGCGTGTATACAGACCTTGTGCTCAAGCCTCTAGCCCAGTAATTGAAAATTGAATAGAACAGTGAAGTTGTGGGCTCATGGCTCATGGCCTAATTTGGCAGATGGCTCACTGAATCTCTCCGTGGAACCATTCCCTCAAGTGTGTGTGTGTGTCTGTGTGTGTGTGTGTGTGTATTTCTGCTTGTGTAACTCCTCAGAGACAAAGACTCCTCAAAGCGTCCTTTTAACTATTCAAGTTTACATCCAGATCAGCACTGGAAGTTGGAAGCCAGATACAGGTGAGGGGTGTTGGTTTAGTTTTATCTCAATCCTTTGCCCCTCTGTCCTCCCCTGTGGTCTGCGTCACTTTGCAGGGGCTCATTGTCTCTTCTGTTTGTTTGAAACTTTTTGTCTTATTCCCAGCCAATCACCAGGTTAATGTATTCAGTTAAGGAGATGTCATCTTGAACATTTGCTGGTGCCTCTGCAGTTGTATGTGTGTTCAGTGAATCCAGCCCAGCGGAACAGTAAGAGTCATCTAGTCACATTATCCCCCGTTTGCAAACAATTCAACCTGCACAGGTTTTCTCTTGTATTGTGAAAATCAATATGAGCTTTAGACATCGTGATGTCAAAATTAGGTTTAGGTTGATGGTTGTGGTTATACATGTATTTTTGGTACATTACAACTTGGGTCTTAGTTTTGTATGGTTAGGGTCTTGGCCATCATTTCTATGATTGTACACGCTGAGATCTGGAACATCAGAAACATGAGCCATCAGACGATCAGACAGGTTGTGAACAAGCCAGCATTTAGATTATCTAAACCATTTTATTTGGAGGTGAAACGGAAAGTGAACAAAATGTGGATGTTAGTCCGTCATTGCACCAGAAAACTACGGCAAGTACAGGAGGTCAAAGTTGAACCTGGAAGTTGGTATGTAAACTGTGATGGATGTTTAAAATAGACATTTTGAGTAATAATCAATCCTCACAAGAATGCACTGAAAGAGAGCGTGCTGTGTAATCTGAACATTTGGTATTAGAAAAGAATAATGGAATTGTCTTTCCAAACCCCCAAACCATTTTAAATTGGCACATCTCCAGAGGTCCTCTCATGTTTCTAAACAACACTGCAAACAGTTCATTGTTATAGCGCATGCCAAATGGGGGGTGTGAGAGGCATGCATGCATGTGGCTCTGTGTGTGTGCGTGTGTGTGCGTGAAAGTTTGCTCACATGCACCTGTGCAGACAGCTGCCTGCCTCTCACTTCAGCATGAAATGTATTTTTCACTCAATCTATTAATTAATTTCTACTCATGTAGTGCTAGCGCTCACATTTCTCTGTGAATGTGTAAGTGGGCTCATCATGGCCTCCCCAGATTTTCTCATCCTTTTATCTGTGTGTCTTTATTTAGACAAACTTTTGCTGTCAGGAGCAGGTTGTGTGTGAGCGTCTCCTAGTGCGCCTCCCAGCGAATGCTCCACACTGACACGTGTCTGTATGTGTTAATCACAGATGTCTATTTCTTCCCCTCTCTGGCCTCCTCCAGACCTCCCATGGCTCTCTCCCTGTCTCCCTGCCCAGAGCGAGCGCAGCACAGGTGACACAAGGCGGCATGACTAGCATGCCACACATCCATCAGACTGTGAGAAGCAGCAGGAGAGAGCAAACTGATCTAAATTTGGGGAGTTATTACTCAGTACAAGCAGACTGCCCAAAGTTATGCAAGAATCTGGAGGCTTTTATATTTTATTAGAAGTTTTGGCATGATTACTTCTTTCCTGGCTTAGACATCTTGCAGGGGATTCGTGTATTATTAAGAATATCTTAATTTACCATCTAAGGTGACTACTTCTCTTACTTATTATTAACTATTTTATCAGCATGCTAATGTCTGAAATATACTGTGTAATTGCATATCCTGGTTGAGTGGGAGTAATGTGGAGGGTAATATCTCCTCTTTGACATTTGCCCTCTGCAATTCTGACCCTATCCACCTCGCCGCAGTTCCCTGCTGTAGGCCCTGTAGCTCTGTCTGATGTCCGCTCACGCAAACGCTTCTGCACTCCACACACATGAGCATGCACACCAGCACAAACACGCACACGCACACAGATTCGCTGCAATTAGAGTCATATGGTGTGAGCTTACTGCCTCCCACGATTCTAACCAATAAGGTCATTTTGTAGATGAAGAAAACAAATACTTCCATTTCTGCAAGTTGCCCGTTTCGAATGTACTCTGCAACCCTGTCTTTTCCTTGAACCAAACAGTAAATTGAATCTGTTTTGTATTGTTGTATTCATAGTGTCATCATCTCTTTCCATCTGCATAGCTGTTGTTCCTTCAGAATCCTATCCTTTTATTATTATATTGATATATTATTGCTATTTGTATGAGAAATGAAATGTGAATGCAAAGTGTTGTTTTAGATGATGGAATAGATCTACGGTGTTATCAGAATTATAGAACAATGACTGACTGCAGCACTTAACGCTGAATGTAAAAAGTAAAACAATATTTATACATATTTGAGGTCCTCATTCTGCACAAACTTTTACACATTTGGCTGCTGTTTGCCTACAAAGATGTTTGTTTGTCTTGGCTACATAATTGAATACCATTAATGTAGGAAGCACTGCCTCATAGCCAAGAAATGGTTTGATCTTTGTTTAAAGTGTGTCAGCTTTTTAGCCCTATTAGTAGTTTGTTCTTCTTTGGGGTGTGTGCGAAGCACTAGGGAGACAGCACTTTAAAAGGTCACTAATGCACTCCGCCTGCTGAAGGGGAAAAAAGGCATGTTGGATGTTTGTTTGTGCTTTTTTTATCTCTCTTTACAGTGAGTTCTCTGGAGATGTGGCGCTACAACATGTGAGGATACCATGGTGTTTTCACTGTGAGGGGGGAGGAGACGGAGAAAGTGAGAAACATTTACCGCATTGCATCCTGTCTGTTTCTCCCTGCAGCGTGTAAGGGCCAACACAGGCTGTGATCAGACATTTACAAAAAAACAAAAGTACAAGGGGAGTAGAGCGCGAGACAGCAGTTGTGGCGAGTTAAAGTTAGAGAAAGAAATGAGGGTCAGAGGTGTCTGAAGTTCCGTGAGTCAGCTTTTGTTCTGCTGTGGCCAGGATTATGTTGTTGTAGTGTTAAACAAGTGTATACGAGGCAGTGGAGTGGCGATGCGGGGTCACAGTGTCACATAGTCCGAGGGTGGGCCTGCAGAAAAGAGCCCGGGCGGCTCTGCTCGGCCGGCTCGCCTATCTCCCTCGGCACAGGGAGTGACTGCAGAGTACACCTGGCCTGGCAGCTTCAGACCATCCAGGGACAACTGGGAGAGGCTTCCTCCTCGGCCGCAACCCAAACTGACAAAGGGAATCATGTGCGGTGGTTGGAGCAAACAGAGCAAGGTTGACAGTGTTAATGTGTGACTGCGCTATCATGCAGACGTTTCTGCGTGTATGTTTATGCTTGTGTGTGTGCGTATAGGAGAGGCTCTGGGGCGGCAGGAGGAGGCCGGTCTACTAACAGCTGTCTGCTTTTCTAACCTTTGTGTTTGTCATACCAGGTTACAGGCAGGGCACGGTAAGGAGGAAAGAAAATAGGTGAAAAAAAGAAAGTGAGAGAAAAAGGTCAGGTTTGACCATAGAAAGAAAATGATGGTGCTAGAGTGCACGCAAGTCAGAATTGTAAAGTTACCGCAGTAGATGGAAACCTTTTGTAAACCTTAACTGGCTGCCAAAGTACTCTTGAGCAAAGCCCCACCAATAGTTTCTGCCCACAGGGTGCTGCTATGGATCCTGCTGTTAAAGATGCTTCACTATAACTGGAGATCACATTAATTGACACCTTCATTTAATTAGCACCACAAATGAGAGACCAGGATTTAGAGGATCTGCCAGCACTTCATTTGACTTCACTTAACTTCACTGTCCTTTTAAGGGAAATTTTCTTGAAACTTGCAGCACCCATTAAGAATACAAAACATGACAAGTGGTCATGTTTAGTAAGTCAAAATTTAAGATTTATAGAGATACTGCTGGTCCAAAAAACATTTCTCACTATAGAAAAGATACTAAAGAGTTTAGTCTATAGTGAGCAGTTAATTGAGATTTTGTACACTTCATCATCATATTGCACCATCAGTGACAGGTGTAGAGATTTTTGCTGCAAAAATGTGACACATTACACTGTGGGATTGTGTAAATGCCGTGGACACGACTTTCTTTGTTCCATTGTTGCAGTGATTTCAGACACAGCATGTTTTCTTGTCTGCTGGCGGGGCTTATAGAACACCCCATTAGCAGCATGAGACACACCTGGGCCCAGTTTTCTCTCATGAGGTTATACAGGTGACATAACTAACTCAGAAGTCACCACAGGTGCTCCTTTCTTGAGTGGCAAATAAGCAAGCATTCAGCATCTGCCAGGTGCATTCACAGGAACAACATTGAAAACACTGCTAAAATGTTAAGGAGCTGGTGTGCAATCGACTGAAAAAACAGATTTAAACAGAATGTAGGCATAAGGTTTGACAGACTGTGGAAACAAACAGATCACCGCAACTTAGTGAAACAATTCTGTCCTTCCATTACAGGAACTTGTCAGGTTTGAGTGAAATATTCGTTTTGGAACACCAGCCTCTGTTTTAAATGTGACTGTCTGCGTCTGTGGCTTTGTAGTGTACAACTTCTGTCAGGAAAGTTGTTTCTGGCTACATATCAACGTCCACAGACCACTGACTGTCTGGTACGTTATCCGGCTCATTATCAATTCTGGTGGCTTTTATTTTTTAAAGTAAAGTTATGTGTTTTTCATAGCACCCATCGTGAGTTTGTTTCACCACACAGTGGTTGTTAGGGGGGTTGTTAGGGGGGTTGTAAGGCATGGAAAAGTCATGCCAACTCGTAAACTTTGTGTAAGACCCAGTCAGCATTCAGTCCAATAGAGATCTCCTCTCAACACACACTCCAGAGTTATGGTTTCTGGTTTTGGCACTGCTAAGCCCTCAGCACATTCTCACACACGCACACACACATTGTATATTTCATGTATTGTGTATATCAGTATGTGTGGAATATGTACTGGCTGTGAAAACAAATCGCCCTCTGGGACAATGAAGTCTATCTATCTATCACTTCATAACCCACTGATTTTACAGATTTGATTCACTGAGGTTTTTGGTTGAGTGACTCATTTGTTGCAAAAAAACCCAAACTGCTGTATTATTCTTTATTCTAAGAGCCGAGCTGTGACAATGCAAGACCCACTTTTTACATGAGCCAAGTTGCTGCAAAGCGAATGCTTTTTTGTCAAAAGATGAAGATAAACAGAAAGATCTATTTTCCTTTTGCCCCTTTACTTCTTTCACCATCTGTGTTTGCAAGACGCTCTGACAGCTTCAAGTCCATTTGTGTCGAAGAGCAGCACTTTGTGCCAGTTTATGTAAAAAGAAAATCTGACCTGGTGTCAAACACTAAAACGCAGATTCTTATTTTCAGTGATGACCCTGTTTTTAGTAATAATGTCTTCAAAATTACTGTGGAGACAGTTTACAGATGTTAGTGCCATTAAACAAGACTCAAACCTTCTCTTTGCACCAGCGTGCATCAGCTAGAGGAAAATGGATAAAATCATGCAGAGAGGGGTGATTCAGTGGCTCCCTTAAGGACACATATTAAGTGGGGGTCTGGGGACAATGAAATTTTGAGTGTCAAACACTTATTATTTATGTAAAGGAAAACACAAAATTCAGGCGCCAGGTGACAGGTGACTCTGCTGCTTTCATGCTTTTATTGGACAAATGCACGTATTCTTAATATTGAGGGGGCGTGTCCCCCCCCCGAAATCTACACCTGTGGCCTTAAGAGCAAAGTAGTGCAGACCAACATAGCAGCCAGTGTCACATCCCATTCCTGCCAGGTCTGAGAAATGTCCAGTGCTTGACACTTGTCCAATCCAAGCTATCTCAAGCATTTTCCTCCAGCTTCACGCCGGCTAATCTCTCCTGACACCTCACACAGCCCTGACAGGGAATCACTCTACCCTGAAAACAATCCAGCCCTCCTCCCTCTCCACTCCAAATCGGTACCAGCCCCCCTCTCCTTGTCTGTCTGTCTTCCTTATATTTGTCTTTACCCTCTCCCTCCCTATCTATCCCTTCCCCATTACTTCTCTCTGTGGCCTACTCTTTCTCCACTGTGTCTCCATCTGTCTTTGTCAGAACATATTCCGCTCCTCTTCTATCTCGCTCAATCTTTCCTCCCCCTGTCTTTTCTCCTCCGTCCACACTTCCTCGCTGGGTATATCATGCGTCTGTTGATGAGAATCTGTGAAAAGACGCTGTGATTGCCGACTGAGGAATAGCCTGCATTTCCTTAAGGACTCATCAGCATTCAAGAACTGCATTTTACTCCACTGGTTGATGTTGCTAAAGTTGGATGGTCTTTATCTCCGAGCGCACCTTTACAGATGGGGAGAAGCTCCACAGGATCACTTTAGGATGGGACGGAGGGAGCATAAACACAGACATCTTTCCCTCAGCACCCATCATCCTAAATATACTTTACTTTTGGAGAGAAAAGAGAGATGAGGGACTTGCTGATAGGCCATTGTTAAAATTCTTAATTCAAACAGAACAAAAAACAGACATTTCCAGTCGTGTTGTTTGCTCTGTAGCCTAGTTAGTTAGTCTCACAGAGCAAATGAGATCCTTTACAGATCATTTTCACTAATTAGCGTGTTTGGGATACAAGAATTCTCGTGAGACAAGTCACTCAAAAAATCCCATTTATTATTTAAATGTATTCAACAATTCCAAAAGATAAGATAGACAAACATGTCATAGATTTCATTTACAAGCTGTTTGTTCTTCTCATCATATCTATAGAGGCTCCTCAATCTCATTGGCTGCTGAGTAAAATATCTGTCATTGGCTGTAGCACAGAATAACTGAAAAAGAAGGATGTAGCTATGGCACGGCACATGCTAAGATGCAGACACTCACTGGTATGCACAGACACATACATAGTCACACGTACAAACACGCGTACACACACACACACATACACACAAACGTGCAGTCATCATAGACCAAGTCACTCACCCAATCAATTTCATTCTCAAGCAAGCTGTCAGGCCGCCATGTTGAGTAAATATTACCATAATGCCTGTATGTCAGTGAATGTGCAGCTAATGAATGGATGACATCCAGTGAAGCTCAGAGACACTGAAACATAAAATTTGCCCGCTCACTGTTATCGTGCCTGAACGCCCCCTCTACCTCCCCACCATCTCACTTACTTCTAACTCTTTCTCTCTCTGTCTTTGTGACTTTCTCTCCTTCTCACTCCGCTTCAGAAGACAGACTTTTTTTTTTTTTTTTTTTTTTTTTTAACCGCGCAAGAAGGCTCGGAGGTCGGCACAGCAAAGAAGAACAAAGAACGGCCGCTCTTCAACTAGGTTACCTCTGATTCTGAAGATTTTGCTGCATCACATGGCCGGTTGTGCAGAGTAGAGCGTCTACACAAAACTAGAACATCGAAGAGACGATTTGAACTCTACTTTTAATCCGAACAGCAGCAGGACATTGTGTGTGTGCAAACAATGTGAGGTGGTTTGTGGAAAGGGTATTGTCTACATGAGATGTTTCCTTTTTCAGATACATTGGAAGGTACAGTGCAGAATGTATTGTTATTCTCCACATGAACAATATATAGTTACCTTGTGTACCCAGCGATGAAGAAAAACACCCACTGCCATGAAATATTGACAGTCTTGATTTAAAGATTTCTTTTCCAGCTGTTAGATCTCTGAGCTGCATCACAAATAACATCTCACGAATCCACTCTCTCAGTCAAACAGGATATCTTCACAAGGGACAAATATATATTTTTTTTTAAATCTCATTTGTGTAGAATATTATGCATGTCTACAAAATAAAACACAATCTAAGGAAAATTGCACGGAACAACACTACGAGTTTCAGTCAATCAAGTCCACTGACAGTACAGCTGACTGTTGCCACTGTGGAGAGAAGAGATGAGATCATCCACTTTTTCAGGGTTTTCATTTTTGTTGTTGAATTTTCTGTGCAATGGAGCAGGGCTGAAGAGGAGAGACACTGAAAGCGAGGAGCTTCTGACACGTCGGTATCGTGGCGAGGAGTGCAGAAAAACCAGCCCACCTCCACCCCACGTCCCACTCCTCCCATGCCTCCCGCCCGGCCCCTCTCAGTGTGTCCTCAGGAGCTTTGCATCCAGGCTCGGCTACAGAGCCTGGATGTCTTGGCTGATGAATACGAAGCAGAGGTGTCCGTGATGATGGAGAGAATTAGGAAAACTAGAAAGCATTCCGGCTTTTGACAAACACACACACATCCCCCACCTGTCGTACAACTCTCTCTCTCTTCCTGTCTGACTGTCTCTTTGCCTGTCTGTTCTCAGTCTGCGTAGAGGATGAAGCCAGAGAAGGTGCTGTACTTGTTGTTGTTTCCTCCATGGGCTTTGCCTCCGTCCAGTTTGATGTAAACCTCGTCCCCTGCGTCCAGATGGAGGATGACGCTGTTGGAGGCATAGTCATAGTTCTGGTCAGCGTCTTGGGCAATGGCGCTGGCACGAACCTGGAAGAACAGGAACAGACGAACATGTAGGAGAACGGGTAAGCTTGTTAGCTACAGTTCTGTACATGTTAGGACATTAGATGAACTCATATAGGAAATTCCCTGAATAGGTTGTCATTCTCTCGTACTACTTACACAGGTAGACAGATACTGTCTCCATTACTGTAAATCAGAACTCAAATTATTTAGACAAAGCACTCGCATATCTCCACCAAGAAAATGTTTTTTTGAATGATCGAGATCTGCATAAAAATACACATAATGGCAGGAAATCATTAGATGTAAGTCCCAGAGTTTTTATTTCTTAATTTTTACTGCGCAAGAAAGTGCAGGAGTTTATGAGAGAATAGTGAACATATTCTTACAACGATAAAACATCCTTTCAAAAGTTTTCTTGCATGGCCTAAAGTTCAACAAATATGCATTGATATCTATTGATAAGGTATTGAAATATTCTGTAAAAACTAGCAAACAATCAAATGTCAATCAAAAACTTAAAAACTTCATCACTTCTTGGCAGAGGTAATGAAATTGACGACAAACCAAAGAGAACTAAAACACTGTCACTGTGCTGCTGCTCCACAAGAGAATAACAAAGCTTGTTGCACAAAGGAGAATGTATCAGGGAATAACAAAATAAAAACCTAGTTTTTCAGTGTATTATTTGAAATACTAAATCTCACAAAATGTTTCATTTTGATGTTAAATGAATTACTGGACACAACAATGGCACAAGTAGTTCTTCATATTGATATTAAACCTACAGCACCAACCAGAGGGTCAGCCAGGGCTCAGGCCTTTCTGTCAAGCAGATTTATGGTTTCAATCAAGCCAGTGGTCTTTCACAGAAGACCTAACATTCAACCTTTGAACAAAAGGGTCCAGTCCAAAGAAGAAAGTCTCAGAAACTCAACAACAAGGCTGGCTCTGGGGGTTTCTCATCGTGGAGGAAATGACTGAGAAATACAATAAAAACATCAAGGACTGACTGAATATAAGCAGAAATATTTGATAACTCATAGCGAGGAGTGACAAGAATCATTGCAATGATATCATTCAAACTCGTTCCAGGAATTTTTATCTCTACATTTGCCTTTGTCTGACTGTGTGAATGTGTGTGTGTGTGTGTGTGTGCATGTGTATTCTGCCAGGAGGGCTATAGGACATTTGGAGCCGTTTCTAAATAACCTGTCCTGGCTAATTAAGACCTCCACCACAGACATGCTCTCTCTCCAGGGAGGAAAGTGTAGCTACGGTGCCAAATGGGCGCTGAAACAATAGCTGTGTTTTCAAGAATGAGTGTGTATGTGTGTGTGTGTGTGTGTGTATGTGTGACAGGGAGACTGATTGTGTATGTTATCAGTTGGAATAACTGCTACATGTACATGTAACTGTTTGTAGCCTTCTCTTTGCCAAGTACAATAGAAATTAAATCTAAGCAGAGTGTAGAAAGTTAAGAGAAACCAGCAGTGACATACAGTGAAGGTCATAGACTGGATGTTGCCAGCATACAGAGCCAACAGGCCTAATTAAATATGATCCTCCACAACAGTCATAAACATAAACCTCACTCTGTACAGTGCAGTCTGTTAAGTATTTGGACAGTTTTGGCTCTGAATTTCAGCACATTAGATTTCAAATTAAAAACGTTCTCCACTGATTTAACATTCCACTCCTATAACATTGTCTGACTCACGATGGGCAGCAGAACCAGAGATATCGCCCTTTTTTTTTTCTTCCTCCTTGTCAAAACCTGGTGCCTACATTACCCAAAATGCAACTTGACCACCAATAGTTTGGTCAGAGATGAGGAGCGGGCTACAGAGGTCTGGTAGCCTCACTTATTCCCCTCAAATGTTGTCATTTGAGGCAATTTATCTGATTCTGTGCAGCTCTCTCTAGAGTCACGAAAGGCTTTTTACAACTCTTTTTTTCATAATTCAGAAATACTCATCAAGACCTGTGAACAGACTTTGATGTGTAAAATTGGCACAGTTCCCCTTTAAAAGTCTAAGTCTAAGTCTAAATGTAAGACCAAGCTGCAGGATGATGACCTTTTTAATTTGGCCGCCTAAAATTGACTATAAAATGGTTATAATTCCTAAAATGTTCACCCAATATGGATGCTAAATTAAAACTGAAAGTTGGTACTTAAACCTAATAGGCATTGTTTCATTTTAAGTCCAATGTGCTGATCAAGCAAAACAAAATAAATGTGCCATTCTCAAAATGCTTACAGTCTGCACAGAATCTCAGCGCTATTAAACGGTTACTAACAAGGAGGACTCCATCAGTCGTAACTTGAATACAATAGAATTGAACGAAAAGTTCATTATTTCCTCCTCAGATGAAAAAGGACTGTACATCCTTTAAAGTAGCCACTGGTTAAATAAGCCAATTAGTCACTTAGTTTGGTCAGTGAGGTTGAATCAAAATCAATAGTTTATGTGCATTTGAAGTGTTTTCTTGTGGCTCATTATCGGGTCTCCAAGGTCCATTCTGGCCCTTGCCTTGGCTCAGTGTTTGTCCACACAGCTTTAAATCGGGGCTTGTGTCGACAAGCTGGCCCAACAGGCAGCGTAGAGGATGCCCAATAATTAGTTGGCCTATTTAAGGGCTACACACAACAGGCATATTGACAAATGTGAGGAGAGGCCAGCTACTGACAGAGATCTCCTGCACAGAAAGTATCACTGTTGCCAAACCTAACAGGGAGCCTGGAACAGGTTCTCCTGACATTTAGATTTATACTAAAATCATAAATTATATATTTATTTTAAAGATTTATTTAAAGAATCCAGTGTTCGATTTCAGTTTGGTTTGTTTGTTAGATTCTACTCTACACCTCCCAGATGTGACTCCTCAGTCAAACACTGTGTTTAGATTCTGTTAATGAAGCTTTATTAATGAGCTTAATGAAGTTTTATTAAGAATGTTCTTCCTATTGTCTTTTCTGCCACAATAGCTATCGCTGTTAATTCTAAACCCTCAGCTCATCTTCTGTTGACTTTAAAATAACAAATGTAGAGCTTTCATGAACTGGATATTCAGTAGTTTGAATCACTGTTACAGCATATGATAGCATAAAGGAAACAGTCATTCATACTTAACAAATCATTCTTTAAATGTGTATGTTTTGAAGCTGTTAATGGTACAAGAGTTAAAAACCTTATATATAAACCAGAAAATTCCTTAAGAGAAGCATCTAAGAGTCTCAAGTGCTTCTCTCCCAGCGACACAATGAGAAACAGGCGGACTTACACTAGAGGCTAGAGTGAGTCTTTCCTGCACCACTCCTGTGAAAAGCATTTAAGTGGTAAGGTGCCGTATCTGTGACACCTTATTTTGAACCTGGCCAAACCAGGCTGCGTGCTACAGTATTACAGGACATCTCTTCACAACACTTCCTCTTAGGTGGGACAACATTTCTGCTAATATCCCCCAGAAATCAACACTGTTTGTGGTGCCACAGTGTTTCTCTGTGTCGCTTGGCGAGAAGAGCAACCACTCAGCTTATTTATGATCATTATTATCACTGAATTTCTATGATTCAACATTTAATACAGAGAGCCAGCATTGACTGCAAAATATTTCTCAAAAGTTTCACCATAATATAAATGTTGAATTCTAATTACTTGCAGCTCATTTTGTGCTTTTAGGCACAGGCCAATATTCTGCTGGATATCTTGTGATGTCCTCTTGCAAACCATCAGACACTCAATTATCTGAATGATTTTCAAACTGAACTGTTTTCTGAGGACTTTGCACTCCTTTCAATTCACTGCATTAAATTATGGAGC